>NC_086448.1:850093646-850414164 GCF_028390025.1 Pseudophryne corroboree
GTGTGTCGGTACGTGTGTGTCGACATGTAGGAGGACGATGTTGGTGAGGAGGCGGAGCAAATTGCCTGTATTGGTGATGTCACTCTCTAGGGAGTCGACACCGGAATGGATGGCTTATTTAGGAATTACGTGATAATGTCAACACGATGCAAGGTCGGTTGACGACATGAGACGGCCGGCAAACAAATTAGTACCTGTCCAGGCGTCTCAGACACCGTCAGGGGCTTGTAAAAACGCCCATTTACCTCAGTTGGTCGACACAGACACGGACACTGACTTCAGTGTTGACGGTGAAGAAACAAACGTATTTTCCTTTAGGGCCACACGTTACATGTTAAGGGCAATGAAGGAGGTGTTACATATTTCTGATACTACAAGTACCACAAATAAGGGTATTATGTAGGGTGGGAATAATCTACTTGTAGTTTTTCCTGAATCAGATAAATTAAAGTGTGTGATGATACGTGGGTTTCCTCCGATAGAAAATTATTGGAGGTATACCCTTTCCCGCCAGAAGTGAGGGCGAGTTGGGAAACACACCTTAGGGTGGATAAGGCGCTCACACGCTTATAAAAACAAGTGGCGTTACCGTCTCCAGATACGGCCGTCCTCAAGGAGCCAGCTGATAGGAAGCTGAAAAATATCCTAAAAAGTATATACACACATACTGGTGTTATACTACGACCAGCAATCGCCTCAGCCTGGATGTGCAGCGCTGGGGGGGCTTGGTCGGATTTCCTGACTGAAAATATTGATACCCTTGACAGGAACAATATTTTATTGACTATAGAGCATTTTAAGGATGCATTTCTATATATGCGAGATGCGCAGAGGGATATTTGCATTCTGGCATCAAGAGTAGATGTGATGTCCATATCTGCCAGACGATGTTTATAGACACGACAGTGGTCAGGTGATGCAGATTCCAGACGGCACATGGAAGTATTGCCGTATAAAGGGGCGGTCCATCGGACCTGGTGGCCATGGCAACAGCTGGAAAATCCACTTTTGTTACCCCAAGTCACATCTCAGCAGAAAAGGACACAGTCTTTTCAGTCTCAGTCCTTTCGTACCCATAAAGGCAGGCGGGCAAAAGGCCAGTCATATCTGCCCAGGGTTAGAGGAAAGGGAAGAAGACTGCAGCAGGCAGCCCATTCCCAGGAACAGAAGTCCTCCACAGCTTCTGCCAAGTCCGCAGCATGACGCTGGGGCCATACAAGCGGACTCAGGTGCGGTGGGGGGTCATCGCAAGAGTTTCAGCACGCAGTGGGCTCACTCGCAAGTGGACTCCTGGATCCTACACGTAGTATCCCAGGTGTACATTGGAAATTCGAGACGTCTTCCCCTCACAAGTTCCTGAAGTCTGCTTTACCAACGTCTCCCTCCGACAGGGAGGCAGTATTGGAAAAAAATTCACAGGCTGTATTCCCAGCAGGTGATAATCAAAGTACCCCTCCTACAACAAGGGAAGGGGTATTATTCCACACTATATTGTGGTACTGAAGCCAAACGGCTCGGTGAGATCTAAAAGATTTGAACAATTACATACAAGGGTTCAAATCAAGATGGAGTCACTTAGAGCAGTGATAGCGAACCAGGACGATATGGTGTCACTGGATATCAGGGACGCTTACCTACATGTCCAAATTTTGCCCTTCTCACCAAGGGTATCTCAGGTTCGTGGTACAGAACTGTCACTATCAGTTCAGACGCTGCCGTTTGGATTGTCCACGGCACCCCGGGTCTTTACCATGGTAATGGCCGAAATGATGATTCTTCCTAAAAGAAATATGGACGCTTTCCTGATAAGGGCAAGGTCCAGAGAACAGTTGGCGGTCGGAGTAGCACTATCTCAAGTAGTTCTACGACAGCACGAGTGGATTCTAAATATTCCAAAATCGCAGCTTTTTCCGACGACACGTCTAATGTTCCTAGGAATGATTCTGGACACAGTCCAGAAAAGGATGTTTTCTCCCGGAGAAGAAGACCAGGGAGTTATCCGAGCTAGTCAGGAACCTCCTAAAACCAGGAAAAGTATCAGTGCATCATTGCACAAGGGTCCTGTGAAAAATGGTGGTTTCTTACAAAGCGATCCCATTTGGTAGATTTCACGCAAGAACCTTTCAGTGGAATCTGCTGGGAAAATGGTCCGGATCGCATCTTCAGATGCATCAGCGGATAACCCTGTCTCCAAGGACAAGGGTGTTTTCTTCTGCGGTGGCTGCAGAGTGCTCATCTATGAAAGGGCCGCAGATTCGACATTCAGGACTGGGTCCTGGTGACCACGGATGCCAGCCTGAGTGGCTGGGGAGCAGTCACACAAGGAAAAAATTTCCAGGGAGTGTGATCAAGTCTGGAGACTTCTCTCCACATAAATATACTGGAGCTAAAGGCAATTTACAAGGCTCTAAGCTTAGCAAGACCTCTGCTTCAAGGACAGCCGGTATTGATCCAGTGGGACAACATCACGGCAGTCGCCCACGTAAACAGACAGGGCGGCACATGAAGCAGGAGGGAAATGGCAGAAACTGCAAGGATTCTTCGCTGGGCGAAAAATCATGTGATAACACTCTCAGCAGTGTTAATTCCGGGAGTGGAAAACTGGGAAGCAAACTTCCTCAGCAGGCATAACCTCCACCCGGGAGAGTGGGGACTTCAGCGGGAAGTCTTCCACATGATTGTAAACCGTTGGGAAAAACCAAAGGTGGACATGATGGCGTCCCGCCTGAACAAAAAACTAGACAAATATTGCGCCAGGTCAAGGGACCCTCAGGCAATAGCGGTGGACGCTCTGGTAACACTGTGGGTGTACCAGTCAGGGTATGTGTTCCCTCCTATGCATCTCATACCAAAAGTACTGAGAATCATAAGAAGGAGATGAGTAAGAACGATACTCGTGGTTCCGGATGGGTCAAGAAGGACTTGGTACCCGGAACTTCAAAAGATGCTCACGGAAGAACCGTGGCCTCTACCTTAAGAAAGGACCTGCTCCAGCAGGGGCCTTGTCTGTTCCAAGACTTACCGCGGCTGCGTTTGACGGCATGGCAGTTGAACGCCGGATCCTGAAAGGGCATTCCAGATGAAGTCATCCCTACCCTGGTCGAAGCCAGGAAGGATGTAACCGCAAAACATTTTCACCGCATTTGGCGAAAATATGTTGCGTGGTGTGAGGCCAAGAAGGTCCCTACAGAGGAATTCCAACTGGGTCGTTTCCTACATTTCCTGAAAACAGGACTGTCTATGGGCCTAAAATTAGGGTCCATTAAGGTTCAAATTTCGACCCTGTCAAATTTCTTCCAGAAAGAACTGGCTTCAGTGCCTGAAGTTCAGACGTTTGTAAAAGGGGTACTGCATATACAGCCTCCTTTTGTGCCCCCAGTGGCACCTTGGGATCTCAATGTTGTTTTGAGTTTCCTAAAGTCACATTGGTTTGATCCACTCACCACTGTGGAATTAAAATATTTCACATGGAAGGTGAAGATTCTATTAGCCCTGGCTTCAGCCAGGCGTGTGTCAGAATGGGCGGCTTTATCATATAAAAGCCCTTACTTAATTTTTCATTCTGACAGGGCAGAATTGAGGACTCGTCCTCAATTTCTCCTTAAGGTGTTTTCTGTTTTTCACATGAACCAACCTATTGTGGTACCTGCGGCTACTAGGGACTTGGAGGACTCCAAGTTACTTGACGTTGTCAGGGCCCTGAAAATATATGTTTCCAGGACGACTGGAGTCAGAAAATCTGACTCGTTGTTTAGCCTGTATGCACCCAACAAGATGGGTGTTCCTGCTTCTAAGCAGACGATTGCTCGCTGGATTTGTAGTACAATTCAGCTTGCACATTCTGTGGCAGGCTTGCCACAGCCAAAATCAGTAAAAGCCCATTCCACAAGGAAGTGGGCTCATCTTGGGCGGCTGCCCAAGGGGTCTCGGCTTTACAACTTTGCCGAGCTGCTACTTGGTCAGGGGCACACCCTGACTGAGGAGGACCTGGAGTTCTCTCATTCGGTGCTGCAGAGTCATCCGCACTCTCCCGCCCGTTTGGGAGCTTTGGTATAATCCCCATGGTCCTGACGGAGTCCCCAGCATCCACATAGGACGTTAGAGAAAATAAGAATTTACTTACCGATAATTCTATTTCTCGTAGTCCGTAGTGGATGCTGGGCGCCCATCCCAAGTGCGGATTGTCTGCAATACTTGTACATAGTTATTGTTACAAAAATCGGGTTATTCTTGTTGTGAGCCATCTTTTCAGAGGCTCCTTCGTTGTTATCATACTGTTAACTGGGTTCAGATCACAGGTTGTACGGTGTGATTGGTGTGGCTGGTATGAGTCTTACCCGGGATTCAATATCCTTCCTTATTATGCACGCTCGTCCGGGCACAGTGTCCTAACTGAGGCTTGGAGGAGGGTCATGGGGGGAGGAGCCAGTGCACACCACCTGATCCTAAAGCTTTTATTATTGTGCCCTGTCTCCTGCGGAGCCGCTAAACCCCCATGGTCCTGACGGAGTCCCCAGCATCCACTACGGATTACGAGAAATAGAATTATCGGTAAGTAAATTCTTATTTTTTCTTTGATGACAGCTTTGCACGCTCTTGGCATTCTCTGTCTCCTGGAATGGTTTGGAAGTAACAGGTGCGCCTTGTCAAGAGTCAGTCTGTGGAATTACTTCCCTTAATGTGTTTGAGACCATCAGTTGTGGTGTGCAGAGGTAGGGTTAGTACACAGTGGACACCCCTATTTGATTACTGCTGTACTCCATATTATGGCACGCACCACTCAACCCAGCATAGAGAAACGACAGTCCATCATTACTTTAAGACCTGAAGGTCAGTCGATATGGAAAATGTCAAGAACTTTGAATGTATCCTCAAGTGCAGCTGCAAAAACCATCAAACGCTCTGATGAAACTGTCTCTCATGAGGACCGCCCCAGAAAAGGAAGACCCATAGTAACCTCTGCTGCAGTGCATTAGAGTTACCAGCCTTGGAAACCGCTACTTAACAGCACCTCAGATTAGAGCCCACATTGGGGGTCATTCCGAGTTGATCACTCGCTAGCTACTTTTAGCAGCCGTGCAAACTCCTAGTCGCCGCCCACGGGGGAGTGTATTTTCGCTTTGCATGTGTGCGATCGCGTGTGCAGCCGAGTGCAGCAAAAACATTTTGTGCAGTTTTTGAGTAGCTCTGGACTTACTCAGCCGCTGCGATCACTTCAGCCTTTTTGGTGCCGGAATTGACGTCAGACACCCTCCCTGCAAACGCCGGGGTATGCCTACGTTTTCCCTACCACTCCCAGAAAACGGTCAGTTGACACCCATAAACGCCCTCTTTCTGTCAATCACCTTGCGTTCGGCTGTGCGAATGGAATCTTCGCTAAATTCATCGCCCAGCACCAATCCTCTTTTTACCCGTACGACGCGCCTGCGCATTGCGTTACATACGCATGCGCAGTTTTGCCATTTTTTTTACTTCTGTGCTGCAAAAATCGTCAGCGAGCGATCGACTCGGAAATGACCCCCATAAATTATTCAGCGTTCAAGCAGCAGACAAATCTCAACATCAACTGTTCAGAGGAGACTGCGTGAATCAGGACTTCATGGTCAGATTGGTGCGAAGAAGCCACTACTGAGGATGAACAACAAGAAGAAGAGAACCGTTTGGGCCAAGAAACACAAGGAACGGACATTAGACCAGTGGAAATCTGTACTTTGGTCTGATGAGTCCAAATTTGAGATTTTTGGTTCCAACCGCCGTGTCTTTGTGAGACGCAGAGAAGGTGAGCGGATGCATGTGTGGTTCCTTCTGTGAAGCAAGGAGGAGGAGGTGTGGTGGTGTGCCGGTGCTTTGCTGGTGATTTATTCAAGATTCAAGGCACACTTAACCAGCATGGCTACCACAGCATTCTGCAGCGCCATGTCATTCCATCTGGTTTGCGCTTACTGGGACCATCATTTGTTTTTCAACAGGACAATGACCCCAAACACACCTCCAGGCTATGTAAGGGCTACTTGACCAAGAAGGAAAGTGATGGAGTGCTGCGTCGGATGACCTGGCCTCCACAATCACCCGACCTAAACCCAATTGAGATGGTTTGGGATGAGTTGGACCATAGAGTGAAGGAAAAGCAGCCAACAAGTGCTCAGCACCTCTGGGAACTCCTTCAAGACTGATGGAACACCATTCCAGGAGACCACCTCATGAAGAGAGAATGCCAACAGTGTGCAAAGCTGTCATCAAAGCAAAAGGGGGCTACTTTGAGGAATCTAAAATATAAAACATTTTGATTTGTTTAACACTTTTTTGTTTACAACATAACTCCATATCTATTCTATCATAGTTTTCATGTCTTCAGTATTAATCTACAATATAGAAAATTATTAAAATAAATAATAACATTGAATGAGAAGCTGTGTCCAAACTTTTGACTGGTACTGTACAGCATTTCAGCTCTTACTGTAGAATTACATTAAATAAGCAAACATACATATGTGTCCATTATAATAATATCATATAAATATTGACACATTCCATACCTAACAATATAAATGCTCTGTGTTATAGTTTTGTGGGATGACCTCATTTACATGATACAATTTGATGGAAAGGATGTATGAGGGTATTCTCTATCGGAAGGGGCATCCCTTCTCTAGCAGAGGGGGTGTTTCCTATGCTAGAGTAGGAATGCCCCTATACTTGAGATGGAATGCCCCCTATACTAGAGAAGGAATGCCCCCTATTCTAGAGATGGAATTTCCCCTATTCTAGAGATGGAATGCCCCTCTACTAGAGATGGAATGCCCCCTATACCAGAGAAGGAATGCCCCCTATACTAGAGATGGAATGCCCCCTATTCTAGAGATGGAATGCCCCCTATTCTAGAGATGGAATGCCCCCTATACTAGAGAAGGAATGCCCCCTATACCAGAGAAGGAATGCCCCCTATACTAGAGATGGAATGCCCCTCTGCTAGAGTAGGAATGCCCCTATACTAGAGACGGAATGCCCCCTATACCAGAGATGGAATGCCCCTCTACTAGAGTAGGAATGCCCCCTATACTAGATAAAGAATACCCCCTCCAATAGAGAAGGAATCCCCCCCCCCCCCCCCACTAGAGAAAAAATAACTGGAATGCCCCCTATACTAGAGATGGAATGCCCCTTATACTAGAGATGGAATGCCCCTCTGCTAGAGTAGGAATGCCCCCTCTACTAGAGATGGAATGCCCCCTATACTAGAGATGGAATGCCCCCTATACTAGAGAAGGAATGCCCCCTATACTAGAGAAGGAATGCCCCCTATACTAGAGATGGAATGCCCCTCTGCTAGAGTAGGAATGCCCCTATACTAGAGTAGGAATGCCTTTCTGCTAGAGATGGAATGCCCTCTATACTAGAGAAGGAATGCCCCTCCGCTAGAGATGGAATGCCCTCTATACTGGAGATGGAATGCCACCTATACTGGAGATGGAATGCCCCTCCAGTAGAGATGGACTGCCCCCTATACTAGAGATGGAATGCCCCCTATACTAGAGATGGAATGCCCCCTATACTAGAGATGGAATGCCCCTCTGCTAGAGTAGGAATGCCCCTATACTAGAGATGGCATGCCCCCTATACTAGAGAGGGAATGCCCCTATACTAGAGATGGAATGCCCCCTATACTAGAGAGGGAATGCCCCTTATACTAGAGATGGAATGCCCCCTATACTAGAGATGGAATGCCCCTCTGCTAGAGTAGGAATACCCTTCTGCTAGAGTAGGAATGCCCCCTATACTAGAGATGGAATGCTCCTTATACTAGAGAAGGAATGCCCCCTATACTAGAGATAGAATGCCCCCTATACTAGACATGGAATGCCCCTCTGCTAGAGTAGGAATGCCCCCTATACTAGAGAAGTAATGTCCCCTATACTAAATATAGAATAGCCCCTCCAATAGAGAAGGAACCCCCCCGCCCCCACTAGAGAAAAAATAACTGCTGGAGAAGTAATATTCCCCTCCTCTAGAGATGGACTATTCCTCTCCCCCTATACTAGAGATGGAATGCCCCCTATACTAGAGATGGAATGCCCCTCTGCTAGAGTAGGAATTCCGCCTGTACTAGAGAGGGAATGCCCCTTATACTAGAGATGGAATACCCCCTATACTAGAGATGGAATGCCCCTTATACTAGAGATGGAATACCCCTCTGCTAGAGTAGAAATGCCCCTATACTAGAGATGGCATGCCCCCTATACTAGAGAGGGAATGCCCCTTATACTAGAGATGGAATGCCCCCTATACTAGAGATGGAATGCCCTCTATACTAGAGATGGAATGCCCCTCTGCTAGAGTAGGAATGCCCCTATACTAGAGATGGCATGCCCCCTATACTAGAGATGGAATGCCCCTCTGCTAGAGTAGGAATGCCCCCTATTCTAGAGATGGAATGCCCCCTATACTAAAGATGGAATGCCCCCTATACTAAAGATGGAATGCCCCTCCGCTAGAGATGGAATGCCCCCTATACTAGAGATGGAATGCCACCTATACTAGAGATGGAATGCCCCTCCAGAAGAGATAGACTGCCCCCTATACTAGAGATGGAATGCCCCTCCGTTAGATAAGGAATGCCCCTCTGCTAGAGTAGGAATGCCCCCTATACTAGAGATGGAATGCCCCCTATACTAGAGAAGCAATGTCCCCTATACTAGATAAAGAATACCCCCTCCAATAGAGAAGGAATGCCCCTATACTAGAGATGGAATGCCCCCTAGTATAGGGGCATTCCATCTCTAGTATAAGGGGCATTCCCTCTCTAGTATAGAGGGCATTCCATCTCTAGTATAGGGGGCATTCCATCTCTAGTATAGGGGGCATTCCATCTCTAGTATAGGGGGCATACCATTTCTAGTATAAGGGGCATTCCCTCTCTAGTATAGAGGGCATTCCATCTCTAGTATAGGGGGCATTCCTACTCTAGCAGAGGGGCATTCCTACTCTAGCAGAGGGGCATTCCATCTCTAGTATAAGGGGCATTCCATCTCTAGTATAGGGGGCATTCCAGTTATTTTTTCTCTAGTGGGGGCGGGGGGGGGGGGGATTCCTTCTCTATTGGAGGGGGTATTCTTTATCTAGTATAGGGGGCATTCCTACTCTAGTATAGGGGCATTCCATCTCTAGTATAAGGGGCATTCCCTCTCTAGTATAGAGGGCATTCCATCTCTAGTATAGGGGGCATTCCATCTCTAGTATAGGGGGCATTCCATCTCTAGTATAGGGGGCATACCATTTCTAGTATAAGGGGCATTCCCTCTCTAGTATAGAGTGCATTCCATCTCTAGTATAGGGGGCATTCCTACTCTAGCAGAGGGGCATTCCATCTCTAGTATAGGGGACATTCCATCTCTAGTATAGGGGGCATTCCATCTCTAGTATAGGGGGCATTTCTACTCTAGCAGAGGGGCATTCCATCTCTAGTATGGGGGCATTCCATCTCTAGTATAGGGGACATTCCATCTCTAGTATAAGGGGCATTCCATCTCTAGTATTGGGGGCATTTCTACTCTAGCAGAGGGGCATTCCATCTCTAGTATAGGGGGCATTCCTACTCTAGCAGAGGGGCATTCCATCTCTAGTATAGGGGCCATTCCATCTTCAGTGTAGGGGGCATTCCTACTCTAGCAGAGGGGCATTCCATCTCTAGTATGGGGGCATGCCATCTCTAGTATAGGGGGCATTCCTTCTCTAGCAGATGGGCATTCCATCTCTAGTATAGGGGGCATTCCATCTCTAGTATAGGGGGCATTCCATCTCTAGTATAGGGGGCATTCCATCTCTAGTATAGGAGGCATTCTATCTCTAGTATAGGGGAAATTCCTACTCTAGCAGAGGGGCATTCCATCTCTAGTATAGGGGGAATTCCATCTCTAGCGGAGGGACATTCCATCTCTAGTATAGGGGGCATTCCATCTCTAGTATAGGGGGCATTCATTCTCTAGTATAGGGGGCATTCCTTCTCTAGCATAGGGTGCATTCCATCTCTAGTATAGGGGGCATTCCATCTCTAGTATAGGGGGAATTCCATCTCTAGCGGAGGGACATTCCATCTCTAGTATAGGGGGCATTCCATCTCTAGTATAGGGGGCATTCCTTCTCTAGTATAGAGGGCATTCCTTCTCTAGTATAGAGGGCATTCCATCTCTAGTATGGGGGGCATTCCATCTCTAGTATAGGGGGCATTCCTACTCTAGTATAGGGGGCATTCCATCTCTAGTATAGGGGGCATTCCATCTCTAGTATAGGGGGCATTCCATCTCTAGTATAGGGGGCATTCCATCTCTAGTATAGGGGGCATTCCTACTCTAGTATAGGGGGCATTCCTTTTCTAGTATAGGGTGCATTCCATCTCTAGTATAGGGGGCATTCCTTCTCTAGCAGAGGGGCATTCCTTATCTAGTATAGGGGGCATTCCTTATCTAGTATAGGAGGCATTTCTTCTCTAGCATAGGGGGCATTCCTTCTCTAGTATAGGGGGCATTCCATCTCTAGTATAGGGGGAATTCCATCTCTAGTATAGGGTGCATTCCATCTCTAGTATAGGGGGAATTCCATCTCTAGTATAGGGTGCATTCCATCTCTAGTATAGGGGGCATTCCATCTCTAGTATAGGGGGAATTTCATCTCTAGCGGAGGGACATTCCATCTCTAGTATAGGGGGCATTCCATCTCTAGTATAGGGGGCATTCCTTCTCTAGTATAGAGGGCATTCCATCTCTAGTATAGGGGGCATTCCATCTCTAGTATAGGGGGCATTCCATCTCTAGTATAGGGGGCATTCCATCTCTAGTATAGGGGGCATTCCTACTCTAGTATAGGGGGCATTCCTTCTCTAGTATAGGGGCATTCCTTCTCTAGTATATGGGGCATTCCATCTCTAGTATAGGGGGCATTCCTACTCTAGTATAGGGGGCATTCCTTCTCTAGTATAGGGTGCATTCCATCTCTAGTATAGGGGGCATTCCTTCTCTAGCAGAGGGGCATTCCTTATCTAGTATAGGGGGCATTTCTTCTCTAGCATAGGGGGCATAACATCTCTAGTATAGGGGGCTTTCCTTCTCTAGTATAGGGTGCATTCCATCTCTAGCATAGGGGGCATTCTTTCTCTAGCAGAGGGGTATTCCATCTCTAGCATAGGGGGCATTCCTTCTCTAGTATAGGGGCATTGCTTCTCTAGTATAGGGGGCATTCCTTCTCTAGTATAGGGGGCATTCCATCTCTAGTATAGGGGGCATGCCATTTCTAGTATAGGGGGCATTCCATCTCTAGTATAGGGGGCATTCCATCTCTAATATAGGGGGCATTCCATCTCTAGTATAGGGGGCATTCCATCTCTAGTATAGGGGGCATTCCTACTCTAGTATAGGGGGCATTCCTTCTCTAGTATAGGTTGCATTCCATCTCTAGTATAGGGGGCATTCCTTCTCTAGCAGAGGGGCATTCCTTATCTAGTATAGGGGGCATTTCTTCTCTAGCATAGGGGGCATTCCTTCTCTAGTATAGGGGGCATTCCATCTCTAGTGTAGGGGGCATTCCATCTCTAGTATAGGCGGCTTTCCTTCTCTAGTATAGGGTGCATTCCATCTCTAGCATAGGGGGCATTCTTTCTCTAGTATAGGGGGCATTCCTTCTCTGGCGTAGGGGACATTCCTTGTGTAATGTAGGGATCATTCCTTTTCTAGTGGTGGTTGATATTCCTTCTCTAGCGGAGGGAGCATTACTCCATAGAAACATGTTTTCCAGCCCGGTGCTGAGTGATACATTGTCTCTCATTCTGCTTCCCTAGTCACAGAGAGGATCCCTATTATCACTCCAGCTCATCAGTTACTATATGACTATATTGTATCTTCCAGTTACATGTGCAGAACATAAGTTGCTGCATATTTATGTATACAGCTTAAACGTGAGGATTTATTACATTTACAGCAAGAGTCATGGGGGTTTATTTACTAAGATTCGTAATTTCCGTAAAAAGGTCAAAGTTCAATCACGAATGACATCGACAGTGTAAAACTGCAACTTTTTGAATTGATTACGATGGATTTACTAAGCTGTCGTATTCGGGTTTTTCTTTGCTTCCGATGTCGATGTCATTCGTGTTTTTTTACCTAATTTTACGGCAGTGATTAGCAAAACACTGCCGTTTTTTTTTACAATCAATCTCGGCTGGATCTGTGTGATCCGTGCTGGGGTTCGTATTTTTTTTAAAAAAAATTAAACAATGTAAAATTCCAAAAAAAAATGCGTGGGGTCCCCCCTCCTAAGCATAACCAGCCTCGGGCTCTTTGAGCCGATCCTGGTTGCAGAAATATGGGGGAAAAAATGACAGGGGTTCCCCCATATTTAAGCAACCAGCATCGGGCTCTGCGCCTGGTCCTGGTCCCAAAAATACGGGGGACAAAAAGAGTAGGGGTCCCCCGTATTTTTGAAACCAGCACCGGGCTCCACTAGCTGGACAGATAATGCCACAGCCGGGGGTCACTTTTATACAGCGCCCTGCGGCCGTGGCATCAAAAATCCAACTAGTCACCCCTGGCCGGGGTACCCTGGGGGAGTGGGGACCCCTTCAATCAAGGGGTCCCCCCCCCCAGCCACCCAAGGGCCAGGGGTGAAGCCCGAGGCTGTCCCCCCCCATCCAATGGGCTGCGGATGGGAGGGCTGATAGCCTTTGTTGTAAAATAAAAGATATTGTTTTTAGTAGCAGTACTACAAGTCCCAGCAAGCCTCCCCCGCATGCTGGTACTTGGAGAACCACAAGTACCAGCATGCGGCGGAAAAATGGGCCCGCTGGTACCTGTAGTACTACGACTAAAAAAATACCCAAAAAAAGACAAGACACACACACCGTGAAAGTATAATTTTATTACTTACATACACACATACATACATACTTACCTATGGCCCCACGCAGGTCGGTCCTCTTGTCCAGTAGAATCCAAGGGTACCTGTTGAATAAATTATACTCACGAGATCCAGGGGTCCAGGCTCCTCGGCAAATCCAGGGTTAATCCACGTACTTGCCAAAAATAAAAAAACGGTGTCCCGACCACGAACTGAAAGGGGACCCATGTTTGCACATGGGTCACCTTTCCCCGAATGCAAGAAACCCACTTTGCCTTCTGGCTAAGTGGGTTTCTTCAGCCAATCAGGGAGCGCCACGTTGTAGCACTCTCCTGATCAGCTGTGTGCTCCTGTCTTCACTGACAGGCAGCACACGGCAGTGTTACAATGTAGCGCCTATGCGCTACATTGTAACCAATGATGGGAACTTTCTGCCCTGCGGTTGACCTAAAGTGACGTCACCGCTGAGCAGAAAGTTCCCATCATTGGTTACAATGTAGCGCATAGGCGCTACATTGTAACACTGCCGTGTGCTGCCTGTCAGTGAAGACAGGAGCACACAGCTGATCAGGAGAGTGCTACAACGTGGCGCTCCCTGATTGGCTGAAGAAACCCACTTAGCCAGAAGGCAAAGTGGGTTTCTTGCATTCGGGGAAAGGTGACCCATGTGCAAACATGGGTCCCCTTTCAGTTCGTGGTCGGGACACCGTTTTTTTATTTTTGGCAAGTACGTGGATTAACCCTGGATTTGCCGAGGAGCCTGGACCCCTGGATCTCGTGAGTATAATTTATTCAACAGGTACCCTTGGATTCTACTGGACAAGAGGACCGACCTGCGTGGGGCCATAGGTAAGTATGTATGTATGTGTGTATGTAAGTAATAAAATTATACTTTCACGGTGTGTGTGTCTTGTCTTTTTTTGGGTATTTTTTTAGTCGTAGTACTACAGGTACCAGCGGGCCCGTTTTTCCGCCGCATGCTGGTACTTGTGGTTCTCCAAGTACCAGCATGCGGGGGAGGCTTGCTGGGACTTGTAGTACTGCTACTAAAAACAATATCTTTTATTTTACAACAAAGGCTATCAGCCCTCCCATCCGCAGCCCATTGGATGGGGGGGACAGCCTCGGGCTTCACCCCTGGCCCTTGGGTGGCTGGGGGGGGGGGACCCCTTGATTGAAGGGGTCCCCACTCCCCCAGGGTACCCCGGCCAGGGGTGACTAGTTGGATTTTTGATGCCACGGCCGCAGGGCGCTGTATAAAAGTGACCCCCGGCTGTTGCATTATCTGTCCAGCTAGTGGAGCCCGGTGCTGGTTTTAAAAATACGGGGGACCCCTACTCTTTTTGTCCCCCGTATTTTTGGGACCAGGACCAGGCGCAGAGCCCGATGCTGGTTGCTTAAATATGGGGGAACCCCTGTCATTTTTTCCCCCATATTTCTGCAACCAGGATCGGCTCAAAGAGCCCGAGGCTGGTTATACTTAGGAGGGGGGACCCCACGCAATTTTTTTAGCAAAAATAAGCACTTTCACACCCCTTCCCACTGATATACATGCACGGATCTCATGGATCCCTGCATGCCTATCCAATCACGAATAAAAAAAGCAGGTCTGGTTTTTTTTAGCACTTTTTTACGAGTTGTAATTTTTCACGGCAGTGTTTGTTTGTTTTTTGCTTTGCACTTCTTAGTAAATGACCGAGATTCATACTTAAACAGCCGCGTTTTGACCGATGGTGTATTCATTCGTAATTTTTTACCTGAACTAGCAAAAAATTACGAATGCCCTCATCACTGCCGTGATTAGTGCTTAGTAAATTACCGAGATGACACTTTGATGAAAAAACGGCATCTCGGTCAAAATCGGGAGCTTAGTAAATATACCCCATGGAGCCTAATTCAGACCTGATCGCAGCAGCAAATTTGTTCTCTATGGGGGTGATTCAGAGGTGATCGTAGCTGTGCTAAATTTGGCATGCACACTGACATGCGGGGGGACGCCCAGCACAGAGCTAGTCCGCCCCGCATGTCAGCCCCTCCCCCCCAGCACAGAGCTAGTCCTCCCCGCATGTCAGCCCCTCCCCCCCAGCACAGAGCTAGTCCGCCCCGCATGTCAGCCCCTCCCCCCCAGCACAGAGCTAGTCCGCCCCGCATGTCAGCCCCTGCCCCCCAGCACAGAGCTAGTCCTCCCCGCATGTCAGCCCCTCCCCCCCAGCACAGAGCTAGTCCTCCCCGCATGTCAGCCCCTCCCCCCCAGCACAGAGCTAGTCCTCCCCGCATGTCAGCCCCTCCCCCCCAGCACAGAGCTAGTCCGCCCCGCATGTCAGCCCCTCCCCCCCAGCACAGAGCTAGTCCGCCCCGCATGTCAGCCCCTCCCCCCCAGCACAGAGCTAGTCCGCCCCGCATGTCAGCCCCTCCCCCCCAGCACAGAGCTAGTCCTCCCCGCATGTCAGCCCCTCCCCCCCAGCACAGAGCTAGTCCGCCCCGCATGTCAGCCCCTGCCCCCCAGCACAGAGCACAGTGTCAATGCTATGGACTTCAGGAGTAGCTCCCGGCCAGTGCAGCTCCTGCGCGCTGGTCGGGAGCTACTCGTCGCTGCCCGGGTCAAATCGGCTGCGTGTGACGTCACACAGCCGCCGCGGCCCGCCCCCGGCTGGTGTTGACATTTGGGCGTCGGTCATATAACCGCCAGAGTTGCATCCGCTGGGATACTGATCACATCCTGAGAGTTAGGTCCCTTGTCTAGATCCTTGTCCTTCCCGGTGATACGCATGTACCAGGCTCCTGTCCTGTTGTCTATGACCTGGTTCTGGTGACTTTCTGGTCATGTTATGCAGCGACCTGCTGGTTTCTGTCAGTAAAGTACATACGCGGGGTCTCTGGCGCAATCTGAGGGGCTTATTAGACTGTGTCTGTTTATTATTATTTTTATTATTATTATTATTAGGATGTGTCTGGTGCTGATTGCCTTGGAACAGGGTCTGTATTCCATATTTACTTTCTTCCTTCTTTCCAGGCAAATGTCTCTCGCATGACTGGACTTCTGCAGGTCTCCCATCGCAGCAGCTCTGCTGCCTGAGGTAATATCACAGCTTTTCCTAACATTCAGCTTAGAACCCAAGAGCTTCCGGTGTAATTCAGCAGTTATTATGGACCACAGCTAATGAGTAATTACCTTGCACCCTGTCTGTGTAGGCAAGGCTCGTCGGCACGTATGGCATGTTATCTTGGTGATGTTGGTGTCGGCACTTTCACCTACAGCTAAATGTTTTTTTGTTTTGTTTTTGTAACTGAAATAATCTGCCCCTATGTGAACTAACAGATCATTGGAACTGCATTTAGGATACATGTTAGATACTGTATGTGTGTTTTCCACAAGATTTCTCTGTGGCATAATTTATTCCGTGCATTATATCTTCTTATAGTTGACCCGTCGTCCTGCCTGCTTCTGTTGTTGTCATAAACCCTACTTCCAGTATTCTATGCAATTGTTTCATCTAACATTTTACTTTCTTCAGTCACAGGAAGACACCATGAGCGAGCAGAGGGAAGGATTACATATGTGGGACCCTCCAGGCTCAGACGAGGATGAAGATTGCCAATTACCTTACACAGGTAGGAGAGAAGAGAAAGGTGCAACAGAGGAACTGAGAGAAGAGCAGGGAGAGGTGGTAGTGGAGACATGAGAGAAGAGCAGGGAGAGGTGGTAGTGGAGAGATGAGAGAAGAGCAGGGAGAGGGGGTAGTGGAGAGATGAGAGAAGAGCAGGGAGAGGTGGTAGTGGAGAGATGAGAGAAGAGCAGGGACAGGTGGTAGTGGAGAGATGAGAGAAGAGCAGGGACAGGTGTTAGTGGGGAGATGAGAGAAGAGCAGAGAGAGGTGGTAGTGGAGACATGAGAGAAGAGCAGGGAGAGGTGGTAGTGGAGAGATGAGAGAAGAGCAGGGAGAGGGGGTAGTGGAGAGATGAGAGAAGAGCAGGGACAGGTGGTAGTGGAGAGATGAGAGAAGAGCAGGGAGAGGTGGTAGTGGAGAGATGAGAGAAGAGCAGGGAGAGGTGGTAGTGGAGAGATGAGAGAAGAGCAGAGAGAGGTGGTAGTGGAAAGATGAGAGAAGAGCAGGGAGAGGTGGTAGTGGAGAGATGAGAGAAGAGCAGGGACAGGTGGTAGTGGAGAGATGAGAGAAGAGCAGAGAGAGGTGGTAGTGGAGACATGAGAGAAGAGCAGGGAGAGGTGGTAGTGGAGACATGAGAGAAGAGCAGGGAGAGGTGGTAGTGGAGAGAAGAGAGAAGAGCAGGGACAGTTGGTAGTGGGGAGATGAGAGAAGAGCAGGGAGAGGTGGTAGTGGAGAGATGAGAGAAGAGCAGGGACAGGTGGTAGTGGAGAGATGAGAGAAGAGCAGGGAGAGGTGGTAGTGGAGAGATGAGAGAAGAGCAGGGAGAGGTGGTAGTGGAGAGATGAGAGAAGAGCAGGGACAGGTGGTAGTGGAGAGATGAGAGAAGAGCAGGGACAGGTGGTAGTGGGGAGATGAGAGAAGAGCAGGGAGAGGTGGTAGTGGAGAGATGAGAGAAGAGCAGGGAGAGGTGGTAGTGGAGAGATGAGAGAAGAGCAGGGACAGGTGGTAGTGGAAAGATGAGAGAAGAGCAGGGAGAGGTGGTAGTGGAGAGATGAGAGAAGAGCAGGGACAGGTGGTAGTGGAGAGATGAGAGAAGAGCAGAGAGAGGTGGTAGTGGAGACATGAGAGAAGAGCAGGGAGAGGTGGTAGTGGAGACATGAGAGAAGAGCAGGGACAGGTGGTAGTGGAGAGATGAGAGAAGAGCAGGGACAGGTGGTAGTGGGGAGATGAGAGAAGAGCAGGGAGAGGTGGTAGTGGAGAGATGAGAGAAGAGCAGGGAGAGGTGGTAGTGGAGAGATGAGAGAAGAGCAGGGAGAGGTGGTAGTGGAGACATGAGAGAAGAGCAGGGAGAGGTGGTAGTGGAGAGATGAGAGAAGAGCAGGGACAGGTGGTAGTGGAGAGATGAGAGAAGAGCAGGGAGAGGTGGTAGTGGAGAGAAGAGAGAAGAGCAGGGACAGGTGGTAGTGGGTAGATGAGAGAAGAGCAGGGAGAGGTGGTAGTGGAGACATGAGAGATGAGCAGAGAGAGGTGGTAGTGGGGAGATGAGAGAAGAGCAGGGACAGGTAGTAGTGGGGAGATGAGAGAAGAGCAGAGAGAGGTGGTAGTGGGGAGATGAGAGAAGAGCAGGGACAGGTGGTAGTGGGGAGATGAGAGAAGAGCAGGGAGATGTGGTAGTGGGGAGATGAGAGAAGAGCAGGGAGAGGTGGTAGTGGGGAGATGAGAGAAGAGCAGGGAGAGGTGGTAGTGGAGAGAAGAGAGAAGAGCAGGGACAGTTGGTAGTGGGGAGATGAGAGAAGAGCAGGGAGAGGTGGTAGTGGAGACATGAGAGAAGAGCAGGGAGAGGTGGTAGTGGAGAGATGAGAGAAGAGCAGGGAGAGGTGATAGTGAGGAGATGAGAGAAGAGCAGGGAGAGGTGGTAGTGGGGAGATGAGAGAAGAGCAGGGAGAGGTAGTAGTGGGGAGATGAGAGAAGAGCAGGGAGAGGTGGTAGTGGAGAGATGAGAGAAGAGCAGGGACAGGTGGTAGTGGAGAGATGAGAGAAGAGCAGGGAGAGGTGGTAGTGGAGAGATGAGAGAAGAGCAGGGAGAGGTGGTAGTAGAGAGATGAGAGAAGAGCAGGGACAGGTGGTAGTGGAGAGATGAGAGAAGGGCAGAGAGAGGTGGTAGTGGAGAGATGAGAGAAGAGCAGGGAGAGGTGGTAGTGGAGAGATGAGAGAAGAGCAGGGAGAGGTGTTAGTGTAGAGATGAGAGAAGAGCAGGGAGAGGTGGTAGTGGAGAGATGAGAGAAGAGCAGGGAGAGGTGGTAGTGGGGAGATGAGAGAAGAGCAGGGAGAGGTGGTAGTGGAGAGATGAGAGAGGAACAGGGAGAGGTGGTAGTGGAGAGATGAGAGAGGAGCAGGGAGAGGTGGTAGTGGAGAGATGAGAGAAGAGCAGGAAGAGGTGGTAGTGGAGAGATGAGAGAAGAGCAGGGTGAGGTGGTAGTGGAGAGATGAGAGAGGGAGAGGTGGTAGTGGAGAGATGAGAGAAGAGCAGGGACAGGTGGTAGTGGAGAGATGAGAGAGGGAGAGGTGGTAGTGGAGAGATGAGAGAAGAGCAGGGACAGGTGGTAGTGGAGAGATGAGAGAAGGGCAGAGAGAGGTGGTAGTGGAGACATGAGAGAAGAGCAGGGAGAGGTGGTAGTGGAGAGAAGAGCAGGGAGAGGTGGTAGTGGAGAGATGAGAGAAGAGCAGGGACAGGTGTTAGTGGAGAGATGAGAGAAGGGCAGGGAGAGGTGGTAGTGGAGAGAAGAGAGAAGAGCAGGGACAGGTGGTAGTGGGGAGATGAGAGAAGAGCAGGGAGAGGTGGTAGTGGAGACATGAGAGAAGAGCAGGGAGAGGTGGTAGTGGAGAGATGAGAGAAGAGCAGAGAGAGGTGGTAGTGGGGAGATGAGAGAAGAGCAGGGAGAGGTGGTACTGGGGAGATGAGAGAAGAGCAGGGAGAGGTGGTAGTGGGGAGATGAGAGAAGAGCAGGGAGAGGTGGTAGTGGAGAGAAGAGAGAAGAGCAGGGACAGGTGGTAGTGGGGAGATGAGAGAAGAGCAGGGAGAGGTGGTAGTGGAGACATGAGAGAAGAGCAGGGAGAGGTGGTAGTGGAGAGATGAGAGAAGAGCAGGGAGAGGTGTTAGTGTAGAGATGAGAGAAGAGCAGGGAGAGGTGGTAGTGGAGAGATGAGAGAAGAGCAGGGAGAGGTGGTAGTGGGGAGATGAGAGAAGAGCAGGGAGAGGTGGTAGTGGAGAGATGAGAGAAGAGCAGGGAGAGGTGGTAGTGGAGAGATGAGAGAAGAGCAGGGAGAGGTGGTAGTGGAGAGATGAGAGAAGAGCAGGGAGAGGTGGTAGTAGAGAGATGAGAGAAGAGCAGGGAGATGTGGTAGTGGGGAGATGAGAGAAGAGCAGGGAGAGGTGGTAGTGGGGAGATGAGAGAAGAGCAGGGAGAGGTGGTAGTGGGGAGATGAGAGAAGAGCAGGGAGAGGTGGTAGTGGAGAAATGAGAGAAGAGCAGGGACAGGTGGTAGTGGAGAGATGAGAGAAGAGCAGGGAGATGTGGTAGTGGAGAGATGAGAGAAGAGCAGGGAGAGGTGGTAGTGGAGAGATGAGAGAAGAGCAGAGAGAGGTGGTAGTGGAGAGATGAAAGAGGGACAGGTGTTCGTGTAGAGATGAGAGAAGAGCAGGGAGAGGTGGTAGTGGAGAGATGAGAGAAGAGCAGGGACAGGTGGTAGTGGAGAGATGAGAGAAGAGCAGGGAGAGGTGGTAGTGGAGACATGAGAGAAGAGCAGGGAGAGGTGGTAGTGGAGAGATGAGAGAAGAGCAGGGAGAGGTGGTAGTGGAGAGATGAGAGAAGAGCAGGGACAGGTGGTAGTGGAGAGATGAGAGAAGAGCAGGGAGAGGTGGTAGTGGAGACATGAGAGAAGAGCAGGGAGAGGTGGTAGTGGAGAGATGAGAGAAGAGCAGGGAGAGGTGGTAGTGGAGAGATGAGAGAAGAGCAGGGACAGATGGTAGTGGAGAGATGAGAGAAGAGCAGGGACAGGTGGTAGTGGAGAGATGAGAGAAGAGCAGGGACAGGTGGTAGTGGAGACATGAGAGAAGAGCAGGGAGAGGTGGTAGTGGAGAGATGAGAGAAGAGCAGGGAGAGGTGGTAGTGGAGAGAAGAGCAGGGACAGGTGTTAGTGGAGAGATGAGAGTAGAGCAGGGAGAGGTGGTAGTGGAGAGATGAGAAAAGAGCAGGGAGAGGTGGTAGTGGAGAGATGAGAGAAGAGCAGGGAGAGGTGGTAGTGGAGAGATGAGAGAAGAGCAGGGAGAGGTGGTAGTGGAGACATGAGAGAAGAGCAGGGAGAGGTGGTAGTGGAGACATGAGAGAAGAGCAGGGACAGGTGGTACTGGAGAGATGAGAGAAGGGCAGGGACAAGTGGTAGTGGAGAGATGAGAGAAGAGCAGGGAGAGGTGGTAGTGGAGAGTTGAGAGAAGAGCAGGGAGAGGTGGTAGTGGAGAGATGAGAGAAGAGCAGGGACAGGTGGTAGTGGAGAGATGAGAGAAGAGCAGGGAGAGGTGGTAGTGGAGAGATGAGAGAAGAGCAGGAAGAGGTGGTAGTGGAGAGATGAGAGAGGGAGAGGTGGTAGTGGAGAGATGAGAGAAGAGCAGGGAGAGGTGGTAGTGGAGAGATGAGAGAGGGAGAGGTGGTAGTGGAGAGATGAGAGAAGAGCAGGGACAGGTGGTAGTGGAGAGATGAGAGAGGGAGAGGTGGTAGTGGAGAGATGAGAGAAGAGCAGGGAGAGGTGGTAGTGGAGAGATGAGAGAAGAGCAGGGACAGGTGGTAGTGGAGAGATGAGAGAAGAGCAGAGAGAGGTGGTAGTGGAGAGATGAAAGAGGGACAGGTGTTCGTGTAGAGATGAGAGAAGAGCAGGGAGAGGTGGTAGTGGAGAGATGAGAGAAGAGCAGGGACAGGTGGTAGTGGAGAGATGAGAGAAGAGCAGGGAGAGGTGGTAGTGGAGACATGAGAGAAGAGCAGGGAGAGGTGATAGTGGAGAGATGAGAAAAGAGCAGGGAGAGGTGGTAGTGGAGAGAAGAGCAGGGACAGGTGTTAGTGGAGAGATGAGAGAAGAGCAGGGAGAGGTGGTAGTGGAGAGATGAGAGAAGAGCAGGGAGAGGTGGTAGTGGAGAGATGAGAGAAGAGCAGGGAGAGGTGGTAGTGGAGAGATGAGAGAAGAGCAGGGAGAGGTGGTAGTGGAGACATGAGAGAAGAGCAGGGAGAGGTGGTAGTGGAGAGATGAGAGAAGAGCAGGGAGAGGTGGTAGTGGAGAGATGAGAGAAGAGCAGGAAGAGGTGGTAGTGGAGAGATGAGAGAAGAGCAGGGACAGGTGGTAGTGGAGAGATGAGAGAAGAGCAGGGAGAGGTGGTAGTGGAGACATGAGAGAAGAGCAGGGAGAGGTGGTAGTGGAGACATGAGAGAAGAGCAGGGAGAGGTGGTAGTGGAGAGATGAGAAAAGAGCAGGGAGAGGTGGTAGTGGAGAGAAGAGCAGAGACAGGTGTTAGTGGAGAGATGAGAGAAGAGCAGGGAGAGGTGGTAGTGGAGAGATGAGAGAAGAGCAGGGAGAGGTGGTAGTGGAGAGATGAGAGAAGAGCAGGGAGAGGTGGTAGTGGAGAGATGAGAGAAGAGCAGGGAGAGGTGGTAGTGGAGACATGAGAGAAGAGCAGGGAGAGGTGGTAGTGGAGACATGAGAGAAGAGCAGGGACAGTTGGTAGTGGAGAGATGAGAGAAGAGCAGGGACAGGTGGTAGTGATGAAATGAGAGAGGGACAGGTGTTAGTGGAGAGATGAGAGAAGAGCAGGGACAGGTGGTAGTGGAGAGATGAGAGAAGAGCAGGGACAGGTGGTAGTGATGAAATGAGAGAGGGACAGGTGTTAGTGGAGAGATGAGAGAAGAGCAGGGACAGGTGGTAGTGGAGAGATGAGAGAAGAGCAGGGACAGGTGGTAGTGATGAAATGAGAGAGGGACAGGTGTTAGTGGAGAGATGAGAGAAGAGCAGGGAGAGGTGGTAGTGGAGACATGAGAGAAGAGCAGGGAGAGGTGTTAGTGGAGGGATGAGAGAAGAGCAGGGAGAGGTGGTAGTGGAGAGATGATAGAAGAGCAGGGAGAGGTGGTATTGGAGAGATAAGAGAAGAGCAGGGACAGGTGTTAGTGGAGGGATGAGAGAAGAGCAGGGAGAGGTGGTAGTGGAGAGATGAGAGAAGGGCAGGGACAGGTGTTAGTGGAGAGATGAGAGAAGAGCAGGGACAGGTGGTAGTGGAGAGATGAGAGAGGGACAGGTGTTAGTATAGAGATGAGAGAAGGGCAGGGACAGGTGTTAGTGGAGAGATGAGAGAAGAGCAGGGACAGGTGGTAGTGGAGAGATGAGAGAAGAGCAGGGACAGGTGGTAGTGATGAAATGAGAGAGGGACAGGTGTTAGTGGAGAGATGAGAGAAGAGCAGGGACAGGTGGTAGTGGAGAGATGAGAGAAGAGCAGGGACAGGTGGTAGTGATGAAATGAGAGAGGGACAGGTGTTAGTGGAGAGATGAGAGAAGAGCAGGGAGAGGTGGTAGTGGAGACATGAGAGAAGAGCAGGGAGAGGTGTTAGTGGAGGGATGAGAGAAGAGCAGGGAGAGGTGGTAGTGGAGAGATGATAGAAGAGCAGGGAGAGGTGGTATTGGAGAGATAAGAGAAGAGCAGGGACAGGTGTTAGTGGAGGGATGAGAGAAGAGCAGGGAGAGGTGGTAGTGGAGAGATGAGAGAAGGGCAGGGACAGGTGTTAGTGGAGAGATGAGAGAAGAGCAGGGACAGGTAGTAGTGGAGAGATGAGAGAGGGACAGGTGTTAGTGTAGAGATGAGAGAAGGGCAGGGACAGGTGTTAGTGGAGAGATGAGAGAAGAGCAGGGACAGGTGGTAGTTGAGAAATGAGAGAAGGGCAGGGACAGGTGGTAGTGGAGAGATGAGAGAGGGACAGGTGTTAGTGTAGAGATGAGAGAAGGGCAGGGACAGGTGTTAGTGGAGAGATGAGAGAAGAGCAGGGACAGGTGGTAGTGGAGAGATGAGAGAAGAGCAGGGACAGGTGGTAGTGGAGAGATGAGAGAAGAGCAGGGACAGGTGGTAGTGGAGAGATGAGAGAAGAACAGGGAGAGGTGGTAGTGGAGAGAAGAGCAGGGAGAGGTGTTAGTGGAGAGATGAGAGAAGGGCAGAGAGAGGTGGTAGTGATGAAATGAAAGAAGAGCAGGGAGAGGTGGTAGTGGAGAGATGAGAGAAGAGCAGGGAGAGGTGTTAGTGGAGAGATGAGAGAAGAACAGTGAGAGGTGGTAGTGGAGAGATGAGAGAAGGGCAGAGAGAGGTGGTAGTGATGAAATGAAAGAAGAGCAGGGAGAGGTGGTAGTGGAGAGATGAGAGAAGAGAAGGGAGAGGTGGTAGTGATGAAATGAAAGAAGAGCAGGGAGAGGTGGTAGTGGAGAGATGAGAGAAGAGCAGGGAGAGGTGGTAGTGGAGAGATGAGAGAGGGACAGGTGGTAGTGGAGAGATGAGAGAGGGACAGGTGGTAGTGGAGAGATGAGAGAGGGACAGGTGGTAGTGGAGAGATGAGAGAGGGACAGGGACAGGTGGTAGTGATGAAATGAAAGAAGAGCAGGGACAGGTGTTAATGATGAAATCAAAGAAGAGCAGAGAGAGGTGGTAGTGGAGAGATGAGAGAAGGGCAGGGACAGGTGGTAGTGGAGAGATGAGAGAGGGACATGTGGTAGTGGAGAGATGAGAGAAGAGCAGGGACAGGTGGTAGTGGAGAGATGAGAGAGGGACAGGTGTTAGTGGAGAGATGAGAGAAGGGCAGGTACAGGTGTTAGTGGAGAGATGAGAGAAGGGCCGGTACAGGTGTTAGTGCTGAAATGAAGGAAGTGCAGGTAGATGTGTTATTGGAGAGAAGGGCAGGGACAGGTGGTAGTGGAGAGATGAGAGAGGGACAGGTGGTAGTGGAGAGATGAGAGAGGGACAGGTGGTAGTGGAGAGATGAGAGAGGGACAGGTGTTAGTGGAGAGATGAAAGAAGGGCAGGTACTGGTGTAAGTGATTAAATGAAAGAAGTGCAGGGAGATGTGTTAGTGGAGAGATGAGAGAAGGGCAGGGACAGGTGTTAGTGGAGAGATGAGATAAGGGCAGGGACAGATGGTAGTGGAGAGATGATAAAGGGGCAGAGACAGGTGTTAGTGGAGAGATCACGGAAGGGCAGGGACAGGTTTTAGTGGAGAGATGACTAAAGGGCAGGGACAGGTCTTAGTGATGAAATGAAAGCAGTGCAGGGAGAGGTGTTAGTATGATAAGGGCAGGGACAGGTGTTAATGGAGGGATGAGAGAAGGGCAGGGACAGGTGTTAGTGGAGAGATGAGAGAATGGCAGAGATAGGTGTTAGTGGAGAGATGAGAGAATGGCAGAGATAGGTGTTAGTGGAGAGATGAGATAAGGGCAGGGACAGATGTTAGTGGAGAAATGAAAAAGGGCAGGGACAGGTGTTAGTGATAAAATGAAAGAAGTGAAGGGCAGGGACAGGTGTTAGTGGAGAGATGAGAGAAGAGCAGGGACAGGTGTTAGTGGAGAGATGAGAGAAGGACAGGGACAGGTGGTAGTGGAAAGATGAGAGAAGGGCAGGGACAGGTGTTAGTTGAAAGATTAAAGTGGACATAGAGTGTTGTTATTGTAGAGATGACAAAATGTCAGGGAGAGGTGCTACTGGTGAAGTGAGAAAAAGGCAGTGAGAGGTGTTAGTAGAGAGGTGAGAGAAGGGCAGCAAGAGATGTTAGTGGAGAGGTGAGAGAAGGGAAGGGAGATGTGTTAGTGAAGAGATGAAATAAGGGCAGAGAGGTGATAGTGAAGTGGTGAGAGAAGGGCAAGGAGATGTGTTAGTGGAGAGGTGAGAGAAGGGCAGGGAGAGGCATAAGTGGAGAGATGAGATAAGGGCAGGGAGAGGGGTTAGTGGAGAGATGAAAGAAGGGAAAGGAAAAGTGTTATTGGAGAGGTTAGTTGAGAGGTGAGAGAAGGGCAAGGAGAGGTGTTAGTTGAGAGAACAGGGAGAGGTGTTATTGGAGAGGTGAAAGAAGGGCAGGGAGATGTTTTAGTGGAGAGGTGAAATAAGGAAAAGTAGAAGTGTTACTGGAGAGGTGAGAGAAGGACAGGGAGAGGTGTTAGTGGAAAGGTGAGAGAAGGACAGGGAGAGGTGAGAGAATAGCAGGGAGAGGTGAGAGAAGAGAGAGAAGAGCAGGGAGAGGTGTAAGTAGACAGATGTGTGAAGGGCAGAGAGAAGTGTTATTGAAGATATCAGAAAAGGGCAGGGAGAGATGTTAGTTAAGATGTGAGAGAACAGCAGGGAGAGGTGAGTAAGGGCAGCAAAAAGTGTTATTGGAGAGGTGAAAGAAGGGCAGGGAGAGGTGTTAGTTGAGAGAACAGCAGGGAAAGGTGTTATTGGAGAGGTGAGAGAACAGCAGGGAGAGGTGAGTAAGGGCAGCGAAAATTGTTATTGGAGAGGTGCAAGAAGGACAGGGTGAGGTTTTAGTTGAGAGTTGACAGAACAGCACGAGAGGTGTTAGTTGAGAGGTGAGAGAACAGCAGGGAGAGGTGTTAGTTGAGAGGTAAGAGAACAGAAGGGCGACGTGACCAAAAGGAGGGATAGGTATTATTGGAGAGGTGTTACTGGAGAGATTAGAGAATGGCAGGTAGAGGTGTGTTTGTAAGTAACAGAAGGGCAGGTAGAGGTGCAAGTGGAGAGATGGGAGAAGGGCAGGGAGAGGTGGTAGTGGAGACATGAGAGAAGAGCAGGGAGAGGTGGTAGTGGAGAGATGAGAGAAGAGCAAGGACAGGTGGTAGTGGAGAGATGAGAGAAGAGCAGGGAGAGGTGGTAGTGGAGAGATGAGAGAAGAGCAGGGAGAGGTGGTAGTGGAGAGATGAGAGAAGAGCAGGGACAGGTGGTAGTGGAGAGATGAGAGAAGAGCAGGGACAGGTGGTAGTGGGGAGATGAGAGAAGAGCAGGGAGAGGTGGTAGTGGAGAGATGAGAGAAGAGCAGGGAGAGGTGGTAGTGGAGAGATGAGAGAAGAGCAGGGACAGGTGGTAGTGGAGAGATGAGAGAAGAGCAGGGAGAGGTGGTAGTGGAGAGATGAGAGAAGAGCAGGGAGAGGTGGTAGTGGAGACATGAGAGAAGAGCAGGGAGAGGTGGTAGTGGAGAGATGAGAGAAGAGCAGGGACAGGTGGTAGTGGAGAGATGAGAGAAGAGCAGGGAGAGGTGGTAGTGGAGAGAAGAGCAGGGACAGGTGGTAGTGGGTAGATGAGAGAAGAGCAGGGAGAGGTGGTAGTGGAGACATGAGAGATGAGCAGAGAGAGGTGGTAGTGGGGAGATGAGAGAAGAGCAGGGACAGGTGGTAGTGGGGAGATGAGAGAAGAGCAGAGAGAGGTGGTAGTGGGGAGATGAGAGAAGAGCAGGGACAGGTGGTAGTGGGGAGATGAGAGAAGAGCAGGGAGATGTGGTAGTGGGGAGATGAGAGAAGAGCAGGGAGAGGTGGTAGTGGGGAGATGAGAGAAGAGCAGGGAGAGGTGGTAGTGGAGAGAAGAGCAGGGACAGTTGGTAGTGGGGAGATGAGAGAAGAGCAGGGAGAGGTGGTAGTGGAGACATGAGAGAAGAGCAGGGAGAGATGGTAGTGGAGAGATGAGAGAAGAGCAGGGAGAGGTGATAGTGAGGAGATGAGAGAAGAGCAGGGAGAGGTGGTAGTGGGGAGATGAGAGAAGAGCAGGGAGAGGTAGTAGTGGGGAGATGAGAGAAGAGCAGGGAGAGGTGGTAGTGGAGAGATGAGAGAAGAGCAGGGACAGGTGGTAGTGGAGAGATGAGAGAAGAGCAGGGAGAGGTGGTAGTGGAGAGATGAGAGAAGAGCAGGGAGAGGTGGTAGTAGAGAGATGAGAGAAGAGCAGGGACAGGTGGTAGTGGAGAGATGAGAGAAGGGCAGAGAGAGGTGGTAGTGGAGAGATGAGAGAAGAGCAGGGAGAGGTGGTAGTGGAGAGATGAGAGAAGAGCAGGGAGAGGTGTTAGTGTAGAGATGAGAGAAGAGCAGGGAGAGGTGGTAGTGGAGAGATGAAAGAGGGACAGGTGTTCGTGTAGAGATGAGAGAAGAGCAGGGAGAGGTGGTAGTGGAGAGATGAGAGAAGAGCAGGGACAGGTGGTAGTGGAGAGATGAGAGAAGAGCAGGGAGAGGTGGTAGTGGAGACATGAGAGAAGAGCAGGGAGAGGTGGTAGTGGAGAGATGAGAGAAGAGCAGGGAGAGGTGGTAGTGGAGAGATGAGAGAGGAACAGGGAGAGGTGGTAGTGGAGAGATGAGAGAAGAGCAGGGAGAGGTGGTAGTGGAGAGATGAGAGAAGAGCAGGAAGAGGTGGTAGTGGAGAGATGAGAGAAGAGCAGGGTGAGGTGGTAGTGGAGAGATGAGAGAGGGAGAGGTGGTAGTGGAGAGATGAGAGAAGAGCAGGGACAGGTGGTAGTGGAGAGATGAGAGAGGGAGAGGTGGTAGTGGAGAGATGAGAGAAGAGCAGGGACAGGTGGTAGTGGAGAGATGAGAGAAGGGCAGAGAGAGGTGGTAGTGGAGACATGAGAGAAGAGCAGGGAGAGGTGGTAGTGGAGAGATGAGAGAAGAGCAGGGAGAGGTGGTAGTGGAGAGATGAGAGAAGAGCAGGGACAGGTGTTAGTGGAGAGATGAGAGAAGGGCAGGGAGAGGTGGTAGTGGAGAGAAGAGAGAAGAGCAGGGACAGGTGGTAGTGGGGAGATGAGAGAAGAGCAGGGAGAGGTGGTAGTGGAGACATGAGAGAAGAGCAGGGAGAGGTGGTAGTGGAGAGATGAGAGAAGAGCAGAGAGAGGTGGTAGTGGGGAGATGAGAGAAGAGCAGGGAGAGGTGGTACTGGGGAGATGAGAGAAGAGCAGGGAGAGGTGGTAGTGGGGAGATGAGAGAAGAGCAGGGAGAGGTGGTAGTGGAGAGAAGAGAGAAGAGCAGGGACAGGTGGTAGTGGGGAGATGAGAGAAGAGCAGGGAGAGGTGGTAGTGGAGACATGAGAGAAGAGCAGGGAGAGGTGGTAGTGGAGAGATGAGAGAAGAGCAGGGAGAGGTGTTAGTGTAGAGATGAGAGAAGAGCAGGGAGAGGTGGTAGTGGAGAGATGAGAGAAGAGCAGGGAGAGGTGGTAGTGGGGAGATGAGAGAAGAGCAGGGAGAGGTGTTAGTGTAGAGATGAGAGAAGAGCAGGGAGAGGTGGTAGTGGAGAGATGAGAGAAGAGCAGGGAGAGGTGGTAGTGGAGAGATGAGAGAAGAGCAGGGAGAGGTGGTAGTAGAGAGATGAGAGAAGAGCAGGGAGATGTGGTAGTGGGGAGATGAGAGAAGAGCAGGGAGAGGTGGTAGTGGGGAGATGAGAGAAGAGCAGGGAGAGGTGGTAGTAGAGAGATGAGAGAAGAGCAGGGACAGGTGGTAGTGGAGAGATGAGAGAAGGGCAGAGAGAGGTGGTAGTGGAGAGATGAGAGAAGAGCAGGGAGAGGTGGTAGTGGAGAGATGAGAGAAGAGCAGGGAGAGGTGTTAGTGTAGAGATGAGAGAAGAGCAGGGAGAGGTGGTAGTGGAGAGATGAGAGAAGAGCAGGGAGAGGTGGTAGTGGGGAGATGAGAGAAGAGCAGGGAGAGGTGGTAGTGGAGAGATGAGAGAGGAACAGGGAGAGGTGGTAGTGGAGAGATGAGAGAAGAGCAGGGAGAGGTGGTAGTGGAGAGATGAGAGAAGAGCAGGAAGAGGTGGTAGTGGAGAGATGAGAGAGGGAGAGGTGGTAGTGGAGAGATGAGAGAAGAGCAGGGACAGGTGGTAGTGGAGAGATGAGAGAGGGAGAGGTGGTAGTGGAGAGATGAGAGAAGAGCAGGGACAGGTGGTAGTGGAGAGATGAGAGAAGGGCAGAGAGAGGTGGTAGTGGAGACATGAGAGAAGAGCAGGGAGAGGTGGTAGTGGAGAGATGAGAGAAGAGCAGGGAGAGGTGGTAGTGGAGAGATGAGAGAAGAACAGGGACAGGTGTTAGTGGAGAGATGAGAGAAGGGCAGGGAGAGGTGGTAGTGGAGAGAAGAGAGAAGAGCAGGGACAGGTGGTAGTGGGGAGATGAGAGAAGAGCAACGGAGAGGTGGTAGTGGAGACATGAGAGAAGAGCAGGGAGAGGTGGTAGTGGAGAGATGAGAGAAGAGCAGAGAGAGGTGGTAGTGGGGAGATGAGAGAAGAGCAGGGAGAGGTGGTACTGGGGAGATGAGAGAAGAGCAGGGAGAGGTGGTAGTGGGGAGATGAGAGAAGAGCAGGGAGAGGTGGTAGTGGAGAGAAGAGAGAAGAGCAGGGACAGGTGGTAGTGGGGAGATGAGAGAAGAGCAGGGAGAGGTGGTAGTGGAGACATGAGAGAAGAGCAGGGAGAGGTGGTAGTGGAGAGATGAGAGAAGAGCAGGGAGAGGTGGTAGTAGAGAGATGAGAGAAGAGCAGGGACAGGTGGTAGTGGAGAGATGAGAGAAGGGCAGAGAGAGGTGGTAGTGGAGAGATGAGAGAAGAGCAGGGAGAGGTGGTAGTGGAGAGATGAGAGAAGAGCAGGGAGAGGTGTTAGTGGAGAGATGAGAGAAGAGCAGGGAGAGGTGGTAGTGGAGAGATGAAAGAGGGACAGGTGTTCGTGTAGAGATGAGAGAAGAGCAGGGAGAGGTGGTAGTGGAGAGATGAGAGAAGAGCAGGGACAGGTGGTAGTGGAGAGATGAGAGAAGAGCAGGGAGAGGTGGTAGTGGAGACATGAGAGAAGAGCAGGGAGATGTGGTAGTGGAGAGATGAGAGAAGAGCAGGGAGAGGTGGTAGTGGAGAGATGAGAGAGGAACAGGGAGAGGTGGTAGTGGAGAGATGAGAGAAGAGCAGGGAGAGGTGGTAGTGGAGAGATGAGAGAAGAGCAGGAAGAGGTGGTAGTGGAGAGATGAGAGAAGAGCAGGGTGAGGTGGTAGTGGAGAGTTGAGAGAGGGAGAGGTGGTAGTGGAGAGATGAGAGAAGAGCAGGGACAGGTGGTAGTGGAGAGATGAGAGAGGGAGAGGTGGTAGTGGAGAGATGAGAGAAGAGCAGGGACAGGTGGTAGTGGAGAGATGAGAGAAGGGCAGAGAGAGGTGGTAGTGGAGACATGAGAGAAGAGCAGGGAGAGGTGGTAGTGGAGAGATGAGAGAAGAGCAGGGAGAGGTGGTAGTGGAGAGATGAGAGAAGAGCAGGGACAGGTGTTAGTGGAGAGATGAGAGAAGGGCAGGGAGAGGTGGTAGTGGAGAGAAGAGAGAAGAGCAGGGACAGGTGGTAGTGGGGAGATGAGAGAAGAGCAGGGAGAGGTGGTAGTGGAGACATGAGAGAAGAGCAGGGAGAGGTGGTAGTGGAGAGATGAGAGAAGAGCAGAGAGAGGTGGTAGTGGGGAGATGAGAGAAGAGCAGGGAGAGGTGGTACTGGGGAGATGAGAGAAGAGCAGGGAGAGGTGGTAGTGGGGAGATGAGAGAAGAGCAGGGAGAGGTGGTAGTGGAGAGAAGAGAGAAGAGCAGGGACAGGTGGTAGTGGGGAGATGAGAGAAGAGCAGGGAGAGGTGGTAGTGGAGACATGAGAGAAGAGCAGGGAGAGGTGGTAGTGGAGAGATGAGAGAAGAGCAGGGAGAGGTGTTAGTGTAGAGATGAGAGAAGAGCAGGGAGAGGTGTTAGTGGAGAGATGAGAGAAGAGCAGGGAGAGGTGGTAGTGGGGAGATGAGAGAAGAGCAGGGAGAGGTGGTAGTGGAGAGATGAGAGAAGAGCAGGGAGAGGTGGTAGTGGAGAGATGAGAGAAGAGCAGGGAGAGGTGGTAGTAGAGAGATGAGAGAAGAGCAGGGAGATGTGGTAGTGGGGAGATGAGAGAAGAGCAGGGAGAGGTGGTAGTGGGGAGATGAGAGAAGAGCAGGGAGAGGTGGTAGTAGAGAGATGAGAGAAGAGCAGGGACAGGTGGTAGTGGAGAGATGAGAGAAGGGCAGAGAGAGGTGGTAGTGGAGAGATGAGAGAAGAGCAGGGAGAGGTGGTAGTGGAGAGATGAGAGAAGAGCAGGGAGAGGTGTTAGTGTAGAGATGAGAGAAGAGCAGGGAGAGGTGGTAGTGGAGAGATGAGAGAAGAGCAGGGAGAGGTGGTAGTGGAGAGATGAGAGAAGAGCAGGGAGAGGTGGTAGTGGAGAGATGAGAGAGGAACAGGGAGAGGTGGTAGTGGAGAGATGAGAGAAGAGCAGGGAGAGGTGGTAGTGGAGAGATGAGAGAAGAGCAGGAAGAGGTGGTAGTGGAGAGATGAGAGAAGAGCAGGGTGAGGTGGTAGTGGAGAGATGAGAGAGGGAGAGGTGGTAGTGGAGAGATGAGAGAAGAGCAGGGACAGGTGGTAGTGGAGAGATGAGAGAGGGAGAGGTGGTAGTGGAGAGATGAGAGAAGAGCAGGGACAGGTGGTAGTGGAGAGATGAGAGAAGGGCAGAGAGAGGTGGTAGTGGAGACATGAGAGAAGAGCAGGGAGAGGTGGTAGTGGAGATATGAGAGAAGAGCAGGGAGAGGTGGTAGTGGAGAGATGAGAGAAGAGCAGGGACAGGTGTTAGTGGAGAGATGAGAGAAGGGCAGGGAGAGGTGGTAGTGGAGAGAAGAGCAGGGACAGGTGGTAGTGGGGAGATGAGAGAAGAGCAGGGAGAGGTGGTAGTGGAGACATGAGAGAAGAGCAGGGAGAGGTGGTAGTGGAGAGATGAGAGAAGAGCAGAGAGAGGTGGTAGTGGGGAGATGAGAGAAGAGCAGGGAGAGGTGGTACTGGGGAGATGAGAGAAGAGCAGGGAGAGGTGGTAGTGGGGAGATGAGAGAAGAGCAGGGAGAGGTGGTAGTGGAGAGAAGAGAGAAGAGCAGGGACAGGTGGTAGTGGGGAGATGAGAGAAGAGCAGGGAGAGGTGGTAGTGGAGACATGAGAGAAGAGCAGGGAGAGGTGGTAGTGGAGAGATGAGAGAAGAGCAGGGAGAGGTGTTAGTGTAGAGATGAGAGAAGAGCAGGGAGAGGTGGTAGTGGAGAGATGAGAGAAGAGCAGGGAGAGGTGGTAGTGGGGAGATGAGAGAAGAGCAGGGAGAGGTGGTAGTGGAGAGATGAGAGAAGAGCAGGGAGAGGTGGTAGTGGAGAGATGAGAGAAGAGCAGGGAGAGGTGGTAGTGGGGAGATGAGAGAAGAGCAGGGAGAGGTGGTAGTGGAGAAATGAGAGAAGAGCAGGGACAGGTGGTAGTGGAGAGATGAGAGAAGAGCAGGGAGAGGTGGTAGTGGAGAGATGAGAGAAGAGCAGGGAGAGGTGGTAGTGGAGAGATGAGAGAAGAGCAGAGAGAGGTGGTAGTGGAGAGATGAAAGAGGGACAGGTGTTCGTGAAGAGATGAGAGAAGAGCAGGGAGAGGTGGTAGTGGAGAGATGAGAGAAGAGCAGGGACAGGTGGTAGTGGAGAGATGAGAGAAGAGCAGGGAGAGGTGGTAGTGGAGACATGAGAGAAGAGCAGGGAGAGGTGGTAGTGGAGAGATGAGAGAAGAGCAGGGAGAGGTGGTAGTGGAGAGATGAGAGAAGAGCAGGGACAGGTGGTAGTGGAGAGATGAGAGAAGAGCAGGGAGAGGTGGTAGTGGAGACATGAGAGAAGAGCAGGAAGAGGTGGTAGTGGAGAGATGAGAGAAGAGCAGGGAGAGGTGGTAGTGGAGAGATGAGAGAAGAGCAGGGACAGGTGGTAGTGGAGAGATGAGAGAAGAGCAGGGACAGGTGGTAGTGGAGAGATGAGAGAAGAGCAGGGAGAGGTGGTAGTGGAGACATGAGAGAAGAGCAGGGAGAGGTGGTAGTGGAGAGATGAGAGAAGAGCAGGGAGAGGTGGTAGTGGAGAGAAGAGCAGGGACAGGTGTTAGTGGAGAGATGAGAGAAGAGCAGGGAGAGGTGGTAGTGGAGAGATGAGAAAAGAGCAGGGAGAGGTGGTAGTGGAGAGATGAGAGAAGAGCAGGGAGAGGTGGTAGTGGAGAGATGAGAGAAGAGCAGGGAGAGGTGGTAGTGGAGACATGAGAGAAGAGCAGGGAGAGGTGGTAGTGGAGACATGAGAGAAGTGCAGGGACAGGTGGTACTGGAGAGATGAGAGAAGGGCAGGGACAAGTGGTAGTGGAGAGATGAGAGAAGAGCAGGGAGAGGTGGTAGTGGAGAGTTGAGAGAAGAGCAGGGAGAGGTGGTAGTGGAGAGATGAGAGAAGAGCAGGGACAGGTGGTAGTGGAGAGATGAGAGAAGAGCAGGGAGAGGTGGTAGTGGAGAGATGAGAGAAGAGCAGGAAGAGGTGGTAGTGGAGAGATGAGAGAGGGAGAGGTGGTAGTGGAGAGATGAGAGAAGAGCAGGGAGAGGTGGTAGTGGAGAGATGAGAGGGAGAGGTGGTAGTGGAGAGATGAGAGAAGAGCAGGGACAGGTGGTAGTGGAGAGATGAGAGAGGGAGAGGTGGTAGTGGAGAGATGAGAGAAGAGCAGGGAGAGGTGGTAGTGGAGAGATGAGAGAAGAGCAGGGACAGGTGGTAGTGGAGAGATGAGAGAAGAGCAGAGAGAGGTGGTAGTGGAGAGATGAAAGAGGGACAGGTGTTCGTGTAGAGATGGGAGAAGAGCAGGGAGAGGTGGTAGTGGAGAGATGAGAGAAGAGCAGGGACAGGTGGTAGTGGAGAGATGAGAGAAGAGCAGGGAGAGGTGGTAGTGGAGACATGAGAGAAGAGCAGGGAGAGGTGGTAGTGGAGAGATGAGAAAAGAGCAGGGAGAGGTGGTAGTGGAGAGAAGAGCAGGGACAGGTGTTAGTGGAGAGATGAGAGAAGAGCAGGGAGAGGTGGTAGTGGAGAGATGAGAGAAGAGCAGGGAGAGGTGGTAGTGGAGAGATGAGAGAAGAGCAGGGAGAGGTGGTAGTGGAGAGATGAGAGAAGAGCAGGGAGAGGTGGTAGTGGAGACATGAGAGAAGAGCAGGGACAGTTGGTAGTGGAGAGATGAGAGAAGAGCAGGGACAGGTGGTAGTGGAGAGATGAGAGAAGAGCAGGGACAGGTGGTAGTGATGAAATGAGAGAGGGACAGGTGTTAGCCGAGAGATGAGAGAAGAGCAGGGACAGGTGGTAGTGGAGAGATGAGAGAAGAGCAGGGACAGGTGGTAGTGATGAAATGAGAGAGGGACAGGTGTTAGTGGAGAGATGAGAGAAGAGCAGGGACAGGTGGTAGTGGAGAGATGAGAGAAGAGCAGGGACAGGTGGTAGTGATGAAATGAGAGAGGGACAGGTGTTAGTGGAGAGATGAGAGAAGAGCAGGGAGAGGTGGTAGTGGAGACATGAGAGAAGAGCAGGGAGAGGTGTTAGTGGAGGGATGAGAGAAGAGCAGGGAGAGGTGGTAGTGGAGAGATGATAGAAGAGCAGGGAGAGGTGGTATTGGAGAGATAAGAGAAGAGCAGGGACAGGTGTTAGTGGAGGGATGAGAGAAGAGCAGGGAGAGGTGGTAGTGGAGAGATGAGAGAAGGGCAGGGACAGGTGTTAGTGGAGAGATGAGAGAGGGACAGGTGTTAGTGTAGAGATGAGAGAAGGGCAGGGACAGGTGTTAGTGGAGAGATGAGAGAAGAGCAGGGACAGGTGGTAGTTGAGAAATGAGAGAAGGGCAGGGACAGGTGGTAGTGGAGAGATGAGAGAGGGACAGGTGTTAGTGTAGAGATGAGAGAAGGGCAGGGACAGGTGTTAGTGGAGAGATGAGAGAAGAGCAGGGACAGGTGGTAGTGGAGAGATGAGAGAAGAGCAGGGACAGGTGGTAGTGGAGAGATGAGAGAAGAGCAGGGACAGGTGTTAGTGGAGAGATGAGATAAGAACAGGGAGAGGTGGTAGTGGAGAGAAGAGCAGGGAGAGGTGTTAGTGGAGAGATGAGAGAAGGGCAGAGAGAGGTGGTAGTGATGAAATGAAAGAAGAGCAGGGAGAGGTGGTAGTGGAGAGATGAGAGAAGAGCAGGGAGAGGTGTTAGTGGAGAGATGAGAGAAGAACAGTGAGAGGTGGTAGTGGAGAGATGAGAGAAGGGCAGAGAGAGGTGGTAGTGATGAAATGAAAGAAGAGCAGGGAGAGGTGGTAGTGGAGAGATGAGAGAAGAGAAGGGAGAGGTGGTAGTGATGAAATGAAAGAAGAGCAGGGAGAGGTGGTAGTGGAGAGATGAGAGAAGAGCAGGTGGTAGTGGAGAGATGAGAGAGGGACAGGTGGTAGTGGAGAGATGAGAGAGGGACAGGTGGTAGTGGAGAGATGAGAGAGGGACAGGTGGTAGTGGAGAGATGAGAGAGGGACAGGGACAGGTGGTAGTGATGAAATGAAAGAAGAGCAGGGACAGGTGTTAATGATGAAATCAAAGAAGAGCAGAGAGAGGTGGTAGTGGAGAGATGAGAGAAGGGCAGGGACAGGTGGTAGTGGAGAGATGAGAGAGGGACATGTGGTAGTGGAGAGATGAGAGAAGAGCAGGGACAGGTGGTAGTGGAGAGATGAGAGAGGGACAGGTGTTAGTGGAGAGATGAGAGAAGGGCAGGTACAGGTGTTAGTGGAGAGATGAGAGAAGGGCAGGTACAGGTGTTAGTGCTGAAATGAAGGAAGTGCAGGTAGATGTGTTATTGGAGAGAAGGGCAGGGACAGGTGGTAGTGGAGAGATGAGAGAGGGACAGGTGGTAGTGGAGAGATGAGAGAGGGACAGGTGGTAGTGGAGAGATGAGAGAGGGACAGGTGTTAGTGGAGAGATGAAAGAAGGGCAGGTACTGGTGTAAGTGATTAAATGAAAGAAGTGCAGGGAGATGTGTTAGTGGAGAGATGAGAGAAGGGCAGGGACAGGTGTTAGTGGAGAGATGAGATAAGGGCAGGGACAGATGGTAGTGGAGAGATGATAAAGGGGCAGAGACAGGTGTTAGTGGAGAGATCACGGAAGGGCAGGGACAGGTTTTAGTGGAGAGATGACTAAAGGGCAGGGACAGGTCTTAGTGATGAAATGAAAGCAGTGCAGGGAGAGGTGTTAGTATGATAAGGGCAGGGACAGGTGTTAATGGAGGGATGAGAGAAGGGCAGGGACAGGTGTTAGTGGAGAGATGAGAGAATGGCAGAGATAGGTGTTAGTGGAGAGATGAGAGAATGGCAGAGATAGGTGTTAGTGGAGAGATGAGATAAGGGCAGGGACAGATGTTAGTGGAGAAATGAAAAAGGGCAGGGACAGGTGTTAGTGATAAAATGAAAGAAGTGAAGGGCAGGGACAGGTGTTAGTGGAGAGATGAGAGAAGAGCAGGGACAGGTGTTAGTGGAGAGATGAGAGAAGGACAGGGACAGGTGGTAGTGGAAAGATGAGAGAAGGGCAGGGACAGGTGTTAGTTGAAAGATTAAAGTGGACATAGAGTGTTGTTATTGTAGAGATGACAAAATGTCAGGGAGAGGTGCTACTGGTGAAGTGAGAAAAAGGCAGTGAGAGGTGTTAGTAGAGAGGTGAGAGAAGGGCAGCAAGAGATGTTAGTGGAGAGGTGAGAGAAGGGAAGGGAGATGTGTTAGTGAAGAGATTAAATAAGGGCAGAGAGGTGATAGTGAAGTGGTGAGAGAAGGGCAAGGAGATGTGTTAGTGGAGAGGTGAGAGAAGGGCAGGGAGAGGCATAAGTGGAGAGATGAGATAAGGGCAGGGAGAGGGGTTAGTGGAGAGATGAAAGAAGGGAAAGGAAAAGTGTTATTGGAGAGGTTAGTTGAGAGGTGAGAGAAGGGCAAGGAGAGGTGTTAGTTGAGAGAACAGGGAGAGGTGTTATTGGAGAGGTGAAAGAAGGGCAGGGAGATGTTTTAGTGGAGAGGTGAAATAAGGAAAAGTAGAAGTGTTACTGGAGAGGTGAGAGAAGGACAGGGAGAGGTGTTAGTGGAAAGGTGAGAGAAGGACAGGGAGAGGTGAGAGAATAGCAGGGAGAGGTGAGAGAAGAGAGAGAAGAGCAGGGAGAGGTGTAAGTAGACAGATGTGTGAAGGGCAGAGAGAAGTGTTATTGAAGATATCAGAAAAGGGCAGGGAGAGATGTTAGTTAAGATGTGAGAGAACAGCAGGGAGAGGTGAGTAAGGGCAGCAAAAAGTGTTATTGGAGAGGTGAAAGAAGGGCAGGGAGAGGTGTTAGTTGAGAGAACAGCAGGGAAAGGTGTTATTGGAGAGGTGAGAGAACAGCAGGGAGAGGTGAGTAAGGGCAGCGAAAATTGTTATTGGAGAGGTGCAAGAAGGACAGGGTGAGGTTTTAGTTGAGAGTTGACAGAACAGCACGAGAGGTGTTAGTTGAGAGGTGAGAGAACAGCAGGGAGAGGTGTTAGTTGAGAGGTAAGAGAACAGAAGGGCGACGTGACCAAAAGGAGGGATAGGTATTATTGGAGAGGTGTTACTGGAGAGATTAGAGAATGGCAGGTAGAGGTGTGTTTGTAAGTAACAGAAGGGCAGGTAGAGGTGCAAGTGGAGAGATGGGAGAAGGGCAGAGAGAAGTGTTATTGAAGATATGAGAGAAGGGCAGGGAGAGGTGTTATTGAAGAGATGAGAGAAGGGCAGGGAGAGGTGTTATTGAAGAGATGAGAGAAGGGCAGGGAGAGATGTTAGTTAAGATGTGAGAGAACAGCAGGGAGAGGTGAGTACGGGCAGGGAAAAGTGTTATTGGAGAGGTGAAAGAAGGGCAGGGAGAGGTGTTAGTTGAGAGGTGAGTAAGGACAGGGAGAGGTATTACTGGAGAGGTGAGAGAAGGGCAGGAGAGGTGTTATTAGAGAGTTGAGACAAGGGCAGGGAGAGGTGTTAGTTGAGAGGTGAGAGAACAGCAGGGCGAGGTAAGTGCTGGGAGAGGTATTATTGAAGAGGTGAGAGAAGGGCAGGGAGAGGTGAGAGAACAGCAGGGCGAGGTAAGGGCTGGGAGAGGTATTATTGAAGAGGTGAGAGAAGGGCAGGGAGAGGTGAGAGAACAGCAGGGAGAGGTGTTATTGGAGAGGTGAGAGAAGGGTAGGGGAAGGTGTTACTGGAGAGATTAGAGAATGGCAGGTAGAGGTGTTTTGTAGCAGTGAGAGATGGATGGGAACGTGAGAGAAGAGTAGGGAGCTAGATGATTCGGGTTGAAATATCTCCATTGCTCAGTTCAGTTTAGCCATTGACAGTCTTTTTGCATTCACTACAGGTTACGTGCAGATGTAATAGCTGCTATTAGACCACCCATGTGGCTGATCCCGAGCCATCACACACTGGTTTGCATGTCTTGCATGATTTCACTCTGCAAATGCTCAGAAAGCCAACGCACACATATGTGTCTATGGTGGTCATTCCGAGTTGTTTGCTCGTTGACGATTTTCGCTATGCTGCGATTTGTTGCTAAATGCGCATGCACATGGTACACAGAGCGCATGCGCTAAGTTATTTTACACAAAACTTAGTAGATTTGCTGGTGTTCGTACGGCGCTTTTCAGTCGCTCTGCTGATCGGTGAATGATTGATAGGAAAGGGGCGTTTCTGGGTGGTAACTGAGCGTTTTCCGGGAGTGTGCTAAAAAACGCAGGAGTGTCTGGAGAAACGGGGCAGTGGCTGGCCAAACGCTGGGAGTGTTTGTGACGTCAAACCAGGAACTAAACTGACCGAGCTGATCGCAGTGTAGGAGTAAGTCTGGAGCTACTCAGAAACTGCAAGAAATTATTTAGTAGCAGTTCTGCTAATCTTTCATTCGCTATTCTGCTAAGGTAAGATACACTCCCAGAGGGCGGCGGCCTAGCGTGTGCAATGCTGCTAAAAGCAGCTGGCGATCGAACAACTCGGAATGAGGGCCTATGTACGATTGTCCCGTGCCTATAGGGTGGGTACTTGCAGATCTGCATTTACACCGAGGACAGCAGTCATTAACATCCACGTCCCACTATCTCTGCACCAGCCGCTCTGCGTACCATGGCAGAATGTGAGGGGATCATTCCTCTGACCCGTCATTGTTTTCTCTTTGTCCCACAGATGCTTTTGGACCTATGAACGGTACTGAAGATGAAAACACCTTATACATAGAGCAGTGTGGGGTGTTATTAGACTGTCATGATGATGATGATGATGACATTTCCCAGTCCGTTGCCGGCGAGGAGAGTGAGGAGAAAGACAGCCCCCCCTGCAGCATCCCCGTGCGACCTGGCCCCAGCAGTAAGGGTGCGAGCAAGCTCTCCAACATCATAGCTCATCTCCAGAATCTGGCCAGCGAGCGGGAGTCCTCACGCAGGGAGTCCAGAGTTGAAGAAGACGTAGGATTCCAGATGGCAGAGAGCTCTTATGCTTTTACTAACGAGGAAATTCCTTTTGAAGTTCATGAGGACAATTTATCCTCTAGAGGTCGCTCGCACACCTCAGAACAGCGCTTAAAGGCATTTAAAGCCATTAAAATCTTGCAGGACACAGACTCCAAGGACAAAAAGTACATTTGTGTGGAGTGTGGGAAAACGAGCCGGTATAAGTCAGCATATCTGCGGCACAAGAGGACCCACACGGGGGAGAAGCCCTTCAGTTGTACCGATTGTGGAAAATGCTTTCGGAGAAGCTCTCAGTTAGTGACGCACCAGAGAATCCACACTGGGGAGAAGCCGTACACATGCTTGCGCTGTGGTAAAAGCTTCAGTTGCAATTCTACCCTGGTCACCCACCAGCGGACCCACACAGGGGAGAAACCCTACACCTGCATGGAGTGTGGCAAGGGTTTTATACACAGCTCCGACTACAACCGTCACCACAGAGTCCACCGCGGAGAGAAGCGCTACACCTGCAAGGAGTGTGGCAAGAGTTTCAGCCAGAGCTCTTACCTGGTCATCCACCAGCGGATACACACTGGCGAGAAGCCGTTTGTGTGTAACGAATGTGGCAAATGTTTTAGTCGCAACTCCTCGCTGGTGACACACCAAAGGGTGCATACGGGAGAGCGGCCGTATACCTGCGCTGAATGTGGAAAGAGCTTCCGCCAAAGTTCCCACCTCCTTATCCACCAGAGGACCCACACTCCGGACAGTCACCTGGCACTGCGCGCCATGATGTGAGAGCTGGCGCAGCCGGTGGCCGGAGGGGCTTACTGGCTCGTCCAGGCCATCCCCTTCCAAAGATAGTGATTATTATATAGGAATGCTCCATCCTCATAGACCAGCTGAGCTCCTGGACTTCTTGGTGCTATCAGAGAAGCGTAACTGCCACTCGCTAACCGCACGGTCCCCACCCCTAGCCCTCCGGCACTCTCTATTTATACACGATGGTTAGGGGTGCGGCCCCCGGTAGAGCGTCATGGGTGGCGTGGTAGGCTCTGTAGTTCTGATTGCATGCCTCTATCTCAGTCATGAGCCGTCTGTTCTGTCTGTCATGTCTAATCTCCTTATTTTTCATTTAAAGTTTGTTAAATGAGACTGTGCTGCTTCCGGTCCTTACACATCATTGTGCCCGAGCACGTCCGTGGAGTGTTCAGTGTAACGTTGTGTCCTGTGTAATAAGGGGGACAGGAACCCGTGGGGTCATACTGCTCGCCAAACCCAAATAAAAATGGAGTGTTGGTGCATGATGAAGGGTTAATACAAATCCTGTGATGAGAAAGATGTTATTTGCTGCCTGTATATCCCGGCAGATCAGGGTGTGAGCGACTGGTGACAAGGATACACAAATCATACATATTATATAGAGGCCTCATTCAGCGCGGATTGCTACTGAACGCCAAACCCACAATCTCTTCTGCGGTTATAGAACCGCGTCACAAATCTCCCCACTCCCACTGCCCGCAACACATTCACTCACAGTTACCAGAATAGATGCAGCTCTTATACATCGATGTCAGCGCAAAGCTGGATGGGTTGTGTCTGGTTCTATCAGAATGCTATCAGACAGGCAGTAAGGGTCACGCTGTAACACAATACATACATGTTCAATCAACGTGTGGCTTACAATAATAATAACCTATGCTAAAATGAGCACATACATGACGCATACATACCTAGCGAAATGTGATATTTTCTACATGTATAAAGCTGATGTATGTAATTAGGCCTGCAGAGCACTAACAGCATCCCCTGCGTCACTGTAATTAGGCCTGCAGCGCACTAACAGCACCCCCTGCGTCACTGTAATTAGGCCTGCAGCGCACTAACAGCACCCCCTGCATCACTGTAATTAGGCCTGCAGCGCACTAACAGCATCCCCTGCATCACTGTAATTAGGCCTGCAGCGCACTAACAGCACCCCCTGCATCACTGTAATTAGGCCTGCAGTGCACTAACAGCATCCCCTGCGTCACTGTAATTAGGCCTGCAGTGCACTAACAGCATCCCCTGCGTCACTGTAATTAGACCTGCAGCGCACTAACAGCACCCCCTGCGTCACTGTAATTAGGCCTGCAGCGCACTAACAGCACCCCCTGCGTCACTGTAATTAGGCCTGCAGCGCACTAACAGCACCCCCTGCATCACTGTAATTAGGCCTGCAGCGCACTAACAGCATCCCCTGCGTCACTGTAATTAGGCCTGCAGCGCACTAACAGCATCCCCTGCGTCACTGTAATTAGGCCTGCAGTGCACTAACAGCATCCCCAGCGTCACTGTAATTAGACCTGCAGCGCACTAACAGCATCCCCTGCGTCACTGTAATTAGGCCTGCAGCGCACTAACAGCATCCCCTGCATCACTGTAACTAGGCCTGCAGCGCACTAACAGCATCCCCTGCATCACTGTAATTAGGCCTGCAGCGCACTAACAGCACCCCCTGCATCACTGTAATTAGGCCTGCAGCGCACTAACAGCACCCCCTGCATCACTGTAATTAGGCCTGCAGCGCACTAACAGCACCCCCTGCATCACTGTAATTAGGCCTGCAGCGCACTAACAGCACCCCCTGCATCACTGTAATTAGGTCTGCAGCGCACTAACAGCATCCCCTGCGTCACTGTAATTAGGCCTGCAGCGCACTAACAGCATCCCCTGCATCACTGTAATTAGGCCTGCAGCGCACTAACAGCATCCCCTGCGTCACTGTAATTAGGCCTGCAGCGCACTAACAGCATCCCCTGCATCACTGTAATTAGGCCTGCAGCGCACTAACAGCACCCCCTGCGTCACTGTAATTAGGCCTGCAGCGCACTAACAGCATCCCCTGCGTCACTGTAATTAGGCCTGCAGCGCACTAACAGCACCCCCTGCGTCACTGCAATTAGGCCGCCTGCAGCACACTAACAGCACCCCCTGCATCACTGTAATTAGACCTGCAGCGCACTAACAGCATCCCCTGCATCACTGTAATTAGACCTGCAGCGCACTAACAGCATCCCCTGCGTCACTGTAATTAGACCTGCAGCGCACTAACAGCCCCCCTGCATCACTGTAATTAGACCTGCAGCGCACTAACAGCATCCCCTGCATCACTGTAATTAGACCTGCAGCGCACTAACAGCATCCCCTGCGTCACTGTAATTAGACCTGCAGCGCACTAACAGCATCCCCTGCGTCACTGTAATTAGGCCTGCAGCGCACTAACAGCACCCCCTGCATCACTGTAATTAGGCCTGCAGCGCACTAGCAGCTTCCCCTGCATCACTGTAATTAGACCTGCAGCGCACTAACAGCATCCCCTGCGTCACTGTAATTAGACCTGCAGCGCACTAACAGCACCCCCTGCGTCACTGTAATTAGACCTGCAGCGCACTAACAGCATCCCCTGCGTCACTGTAATTAGGCCTGCAGCGCACTAACAGCATCCCCTGCGTCACTGTAATTAGACCTGCAGCGCACTAACAGCATCCCCTGCGTCACTGTAATTAGGCCTGCAGCGCACTAACAGCATCCCCTGCATCACTGTAATTAGGCCTGCAGCGCACTAACACCATCCACTGCATCACTGTAATTAGGCCTGCAGCGCACTAACAGCATCCCCTGCGTCACTGTAATTAGTCCTGCAGCGCACTAACAGCATCCCCTGCGTCACTGTAATTAGGCCTGCAGCGCACTAACAGCATCCCCTGCGTCACTGCAATTAGGCCTGCAGCGCACTAACAGCATCCCCTGCGTCACTGTAATTAGGCCTGCAGCACACTAACAGCATCCCCTGCGTCACTGTAATTAGGCCTGCAGCGCACTAACAGTATCCCCTGCGTCACTGTAATTAGGCCTGCAGTGCACTAACAGCATCCCCTGCGTCACTGTAATTAGGCCTGCAGTGCACTAACAGCATCCCCTGCGTCACTGTAATTAGGCCTGCAGTGCACTAACAGCATCCACTGCGTCACTGTAATTAGGCCTGCAGCGCACTAACAGCATCCCCTGCGTCACTGTAATTAGGCCTGCAGCACACTAACAGCATCCCCTGCGTCACTGTAATTAGGCCTGCAGCGCACTAACAGCATCCCCTGCATCACTGTAATTAGGTCTGCAGCGCACTAACAGCATCCCCTGCGTCACTGTAATTAGACCTGCAGCGCACTAACAGCATCCCTTGCGTCACTGTAATTAGACCTGCAGCGCAATAACAGCATCCCCGACGTCACTGTAATTAGGCCTGCAGCGCACTAAGCATCCCCTGCGTCACTGTAATTAGGCCTGCAGAGCACTAACAGCATCCCCTGCGTCACTGTAATTAGACCTGCAGCGCACTAACAGCACCCCCTGCGTCACTGTAATTAGACCTGCAGCGCACTAACAGCATCCCCTGCATCACTGTAATTAGGCCTGCAGCGCACTAACAGCATCCCTTGCGTCACTGTAATTAGGCCTGCAGTGCACTAAAAGAACCCCCCGCGTCACTGTAATTAGACCTGCAGCGCACTAACAGCATCCCCTGCGTCACTGTGATTAGGCCTGCAGCGCACTAACTGCATCCCCTGCGTCACTGTAATTAGACCTGCAGCGCACTAACAGCATCCCCTGCGTCACTGTAATTAGGCCTGCAGTGCACTAAAAGAACCCCCTGCGTCACTGTAATTAGACCTGCAGCGCACTAACTGCATCCCCTGCGTCACTGTAATTAGGCCTGCAGCGCACTAACAGCATCCCCTGCATCACTGTAATTAGACCTGCAGCGCACTAACTGCATCCCCTGCGTCACTGTAATTAGGCCTGCAGCGCACTAACAGCATCCCCTGCGTCACTGTAATTAGGCCTGCAGCGCACTAACTGCATCCCCTGCATCACTGTAATTAGGCCTGCAGCGCACTAACAGCATCCCCTGCGTCACTGTAATTAGGCCTGCATCGCACTAAGAGCATCCCCTGCGTCACTGTAATTAGGCCTGCAGCGCACTTACTGCATCCCCTGCATCACTGTAATTAGGCCTGCAGCGCACTAACAGCATCCCCTGCGTCACTGTAATTAGGCCTGCAGCGCACTAACTGCATCCCCTGCATCACTGTAATTAGGCCTGCAGCGCACTAACAGCATCCCCTGCGTCACTGTAATTAGGCCTGCATCGCACTAAGAGCATCCCCTGCATCACTGTAATTAGACCTGCAGCGCACTAACTGCATCCCCTGCGTCACTGTAATTAGGCCTGCAGCGCACTAACAGCATCCCCTGCGTCACTGTAATTAGGCCTGCAGCGCACTAACTGCATCCCCTGCATCACTGTAATTAGGCCTGCAGCGCACTAACAGCATCCCCTGCGTCACTGTAATTAGGCCTGCATCGCACTAAGAGCATCCCCTGCATCACTGTAATTAGGCCTGCAGCGCACTAACAGCATCCCCTGCGTCACTGTTATTAGGCATGCAGCGCACTAACAGCATCCCCTGCATCACTGTAATTAGGCCTGCAGTGCACTAACAGCATCCCCTGCATCACTGTAATTAGGCCTGCAGCGCACTAACAGCACCCCCTGCATCACTGTAATTAGGCCTGCAGCGCACTAACAGCATCTCCTGCATCACTGTAATTAGGAATGCAGTGCACTAACAGCATCCCCTGCGTCACTGTAATTAGGCCTGCAGCGCACTAACACCATCCCCTGCATCACTGTAATTAGGCCTGCAGCGCACTAACAGCACCCCCTGCATCACTGTAATTAGGCATGCAGTGCACTAACAGCATCCCCTGCGTCACTGTAATTAGGCCTGCAGCACACTAACAGCATCCCCTGCATCACTGTAATTAGGCATGCAGCGCACTAACAGCATCCCATGCGTCACTGTAATTAGGCATGCAGCGCACTAACAGCATCCCCTGCGTCACTGTAATTAGGCCTGCAGCGCACTAACAGCATCCCCTGCATCACTGTAATTAGGCCTGCAGCGCACTAACAGCATCCCCTGCGTCACTGTAATTAGGCCTGCAGCGCACTAACAGCATCCCCTGCGTCACTGTAATTAGGCCTGCAGCGCACTAACAGCATCCCCTGCATCATTGTAATTAGGCCTGCAGCGCACTAACAGCATCCCCTGCATCACTGTAATCAGGCATGCAGCGCACTAACAGCATCCCCTGCGTCACTGTAATTAGGCCTGCAGCGCACTAACAGCATCCCCTGCATCACTGTAATTAGGCCTGCAGCGCACTAACAGCATCCCCTGCATCACTGTAATTAGGCATGCAGCGCACTAACAGCACCCCCTGCGTCACTGTAATTATTCCTGCAGTGCACTAACAGCATCCCCTGCGTCACTGTAATTAGGCCTGCAGCGCACTAACAGCATCCCCTGCATCACTGTAATTAGACCTGCAGCGCACTAACAGCATCCCCTGCATCACTGTAATTAGACCTGCAGCGCACTAACAGCATCCCCTGCATCACTGTAATTAGGCCTGCAGCGCACTAACACCATCCCCTGCATCACTGTAATTAGGCCTGCAGCGCAATAACAGCATCCCCTGCATCACTGTAATTAGACCTGCAGCGCAATAACAGCATCCCCTGCATCACTGTAATTAGACCTGCAGCGCACTAACAACATCCCCTGCATCACTGTAATTAGGCCTGCAGTGCACTAACAGCATCCCCTGCCTCACTGTAATTAGACCTGCAGCGCAATATCAGCATCCCCTGCATCACTGTAATTAGACCTGCAGCGCACTAACACCATCCCCTGCGTCACTGTAATTAGGCCTGCAGCGCACTAACAGCATCCCATGCGTCACTGTAATTAGGCCTGCAGCGCACTAACAGCATCCCATGCGTCACTGTAATTAGGCCTGCAGCACACTAACAGCATCCCCTGCGTCACTGTAATTAGGCCTGCAGCACACTAACACCATCCCCTGCATCACTGTAATTAGGCCTGCAGCGCACTAACAGCATCCCCTGCGTCACTGTAATTAGGCCTGCAGCGCACTAACAGCATCCCCTGCATCACTGTAATTAGGCCTGCAGCGCACTAACAGCATCCCATGCGTCACTGTAATTAGGCCTGCAGCGCACTAACAGCATCCCATGCGTCACTGTAATTAGGCCTGCAGTGCACTAACAGCATCCCCTGCGTCACTGTAATTAGGCCTGCAGCGCACTAACAGCACCCCCTGCATCACTGTAATTAGGCCTGCAGCGCACTAACACCACCCCCTGCATCACTGTAATTAGGCCTGCAGCGCACTAACAGCATCCCCTGCATCACTGTAATTAGACCTGCAGCGCACTAACAGCACCCCCTGCATCACTGTAATTAGGCCTGCAGCGCACTAACAGCACCCCCTGCATCACTGTAATTAGGCCTGCAGCGCACTAACACCACCCCCTGCATCACTGTAATTAGGCCTGCAGCGCACTAACAGCATCCCCTGCGTCACTGTAATTAGGCCTGCAGCGCACTAACACCATCCCCTGCATCACTGTAACTAGGCCTGCAGCGCACTAACACCATCCCCTGTGTCACTGTAATTAGACCTGCAGTGCACTAACACCATCCCCTGCGTCACTGTAATTAGACCTGCAGCGCACTAACAGCACCCCCTGCATCACTGTAATTAGGCCTGCAGCGCACTAACACCACCCCCTGCATCACTGTAATTAGGCCTGCAGCGCACTAACACCATCCCCTGCATCACTGTAACTAGGCCTGCAGCGCACTAACAGCATCCCCTGTGTCACTGTAATTAGACCTGCAGTGCACTAACACCATCCCCTGCGTCACTGTAATTAGACCTGCAGCGCACTAACAGCATCCCCTGCATCACTGTAACACCATCAGCTGCCTGTGATTGTGCAGTTATTTCCTGACAATGGAACATTTGCTGCTGCCGTCAGGACTTCTGCAGTCTGCGGAGCGCTCTGGTTACTCAGCCTGTGCGATTGAAGCATTTGCAATTACTACAATATATTTTGCATATATATTGCGATTGCAAAGCCCCCGACACCCCTGCTACACACCCTGCATCGTAGAAATAGCGGACCCATCCCACTGACACGCCTTTGTATCGTTGCTGAATGCGATCACTAATGTATTCTCAGATAGCTATGTACGATGACGGAAACCAGACTTGGCACGTCTTCTGGTTGTGTACCGATAATCACTCACTGTGCGATGATTTGCATTTACAGCTGATACTGAATGAGGCCCATAGTCATTAAGGACTAGTAAAGTCACATGCACCATGTAAAGGAAATTAGATCAAGACAAAAAGACGAAGTTTAAACCAATTCACCTTCCAACACCTTCCAACAACCATCACCTTCCAACACCTTCCATCACCCATCGCCTTCCATCACCCATCACCTTCCAACACCTTCCATCACCCATCACCTTCCAACAACCATCACCTTCCAACACCTTCCATCACCCATCACCTTCCAACACCCATCACCTTCCATCACCCATCACCTTCCAACAACCATCACCTTCCAACACCTTCCATCACCCATCGCCTTCCATCACCCATCACCTTCCAACACCTTCCATCACCTTCCAACAACCATCACCTTCCAACACCTCCCATCACCCATCACCTTCCAACACCTTCCAACAACCATCACCTTCCAACACCTCCCATCACCCATCACCTTCCAACACCTTCCATCACCCATCACCTTCCAACACCTTCCATCACCTTCCATCACCTTCCAACAACCATCACCTTCCAACTCCTCCCATTACCTTCCATCACCTTCCAACACCTTCCATCACCTTCCAACACCTTTCATTACCTTCCAACACCTTCCATCACCCATCACCTTCCATCACCCATCACCTTCCAACACCTATGTGACCGGACGGTCCCATACAAAAGCCCTCCCCGCTTTCGCGTCCCGTCCCCAGTACACAGAATGGATGTTTAGGTCACACGAGACCTGGCCACATAGGGGATTCCCGCTTACCATCAGTAACCGCCTGTTACTGACTCCACCCACTGCGCAGTGGGCAGGTTTACGCTGCCACCACCAAACTCCTAACCTGCCGTGGCGTTTGGAGCCACGGTTCTGCTCTGCATGTGTCGACACGCCGCCTTACCACACCTGTGTGGTGTTGACGAATCTCCACTAGTCGCTTGACTAGGCCTCTACCGGTAGCTGTCTGGAGGCGGAGCTTGGAGACGCTGGTTACACCCTGGACAGGAGGAAAACTGAGCTAGGTTTCTCTTACGCCCTAGAGGATGCTGGGTACTCCGTAAGGACCATGGGGTATAGACGGGCTCCGCAGGAGACATGGGCACTACAAAGAACTTTAGAATGGGTGTGCACTGGCTCCTCCCTCTATGCCCCTCCTCCAGACCTCAGTTAGATCTTGTGCCCAGAGGAGACTGGGTGCACTACAGGGAAGCTGTCCTGAGTTTCTCTGAAAAAAGTATTTTGTTAGGTTTTTTATTTTCAGGGAGCACTGCTGGCAACAGGCTCCCTGCATCGTGGGACTGAGGGGAGAGAAGCAGACCTACTTTACTGATAGGCTCTGCTTCTTAGGCTACTGGACACCATTAGCTCCAGAGGGTCGGAACGCAGGTCTCACCCTCGCCGTTCGTCCCGGAGCCGCGCCGCCGTCCTCACAGAGCCGGAACAATGAAGCCGGGTGAGTAGCAGAAGAAAGAAGACTTCAAAGGCGGCAGAAGACTTCAGTTCTTCAGTGAGGTAACGCGCAGTGGTAACGCTGCGCGCCATTGCTCCCACACACACACACACACACACAACAGCGGGCACTGTAAGGGCGCAGGGGGGGCACCCTGGGCAGCAATTAATAGCCTCAAGGGACACTGGCAGCTGTACATATACTGCGGAGGCAGTATATTATTTACCCCCGCCAGGTTTTTTGATTGTTTGAGCGGGACCGAAGCCCGCCGCTGAGGGGGCGGGGCTTGATCCTCCAGCACTAACCAGCGCCATTTTCTCCACAGCATATGCAGAGAAGCTGGCTCCCCCGGACTCTCCCCTGCTGAACACGGTCACAGAGGACAAAAAGAGGGGGGGGGGGGGCATTTTTTTTTGGCGCAGTGAGTGTATATTATATATTTGTATAAAAGCGCTGTTTCTCTGGGAATTTGGTTTCCAGTGTCAGTTGGTGCTGGGTGTGTGCTGGCATACTTTCTCTCTGTCTCTCCAAAGGGCCTTATTGGGGAATTGTCTCCATATAGATATATCCCTGAGTGTTTGGGGGTGTCGGTACGCGTGTGTCGGCATGTCTGAAGCGGAAGGCTCTTCTAAGGAGGAGGTGGAGCAGATGATTGTGGTGTCTCCGTCGGCAACGCCGACACATGATTGAATGGAAATGCTGAATGTTTTAAATGCAATTGTGGCTTTGTTACATAAGAGATTGGACAAAGCAGAGTCCAGGGATAATACAGGTAGTCAATCAATGGCTTTGACGGTGTCACAGGGCCCTTCAGGGTCTCAAAAACGTCCCCTGTCCCAAATAACAGACACTGATACCGACACGGATTCTGACTCCAGTGTCGACTACGATGATGCGAGGTTACACCCAAGGGTGGCCAAGAGTATTCATTATATGATTATTGCAATAAAAGATGTATTGCATATCACAGATGACCCCTCTGTCCCTGACACGAGGGTTCACATGTTTAAAGAAAAGAAACCTGAGGTAACCTTTCCCCCATCTTATGAGCTGAACGAGTTATTTGAAAAGGCTTGGGAAACTCCAGACAAGAAGCTGCAGATTCCCAAAAGAATTCTTATGGCGTATCCTTTCCCTGCGAAGGACAGGTTGCGGTGGGAATCCTCACCCAGGGTGGACAAGGCGTTGACGCGCTTGTCCAAAAAGGTGGCGCTACCGTCTCCAGACACAGCAGCCCTCAAGGATCCTGCTGATTGCAGACAGGAAACTACCTTAAAATCAATTTGTACACATACAGGGACCTTGCTCAGACCGGCAATAGCGTCGGCTTGGGTTTGTAGCGCTGTAGCAGCTTGGACTGATACCTTGTCAGCTGACATTGATACCCTAGATAGGGATACCATTTTATTGACCTTAGGTCACATAAAAGATGCAGTCTTGTATATGAGAGACGCTCAGAGAGACGTTGGTCTGCTAGGTTCGAGAGCCAACGCCATGGCGATTTCTGCTAGGCGAGCCCTGTGGACTCGCCAATGGTCGGGTGATGCCGACTCAAAGAAACATATGGAAGTTTTACCTTACAAAGGTGAGGATTTATTTGGGGAAGGTCTCGCAGACCTGGTTTCCACAGCTACCGCGGGTAAATCTACCTTTTTACCTTATGTTTCTCCACAGCAAAAGAAGAAAACGGGGTTCTTCCTTCCTCACCAGAGGTAAGGGTAGAGGGAAAAAAACTGCCTGCTACGGATAGTTCCCAGGAGCAGAAGTCCTCCCCGGCTTCTACTAAATCCACAGCATGACGCTGGGACTCCACTGGGGTGCACGTCTTCGACTCTTCAGCCATGTCTGGGTTCAGTCGGACGTGGATCCTTGGGCAATGGAAATTGTATCCCAAGGCTACAAGCTGGAATCAACCCTATTTGTGGTCCCAAAACCGGATGGCTCGGTCAGACCCATTCTAAATTTAAAATCCCTAAACCTGTACTTAAAAAAGTTCAAATTCAAGATGGAATCGCTCAGGGCGGTTATCTCCAGCTTGGAAGGGGGGGATTTTATGGTGTCTCTAGACATAAAGGATGCATACCTTCATGTCCCCATATATCCTCCTCATCAGGCGTACCTGAGATTCGCTGTACAGGACTGTCATTACCAGTTTCAGATGTTGCCGTTTGGGATTTCCACGGCCCCGAGGATTTTCACCAAGGTAATGGCGGAAATGATGGTGCTCCTGCGCCGACAGGGAGTCACAATTATCCCGTACTTGGACGATCTCCTGATAAAAGCGAGATCGAGAGATCAGTTGCTGAAAAGCGTGTCACTCTCCCTGAGTGTGCTGCAGCAGCATGGCTGGATTCTAAATCTTCCAAAGTCGCAGTTGGTTCCAACGACTCGGCTATCTTTCTTGGGCATGATTCTGGACACGGAACAAAAGAGGGTTTTTCTCCCAGTGGAAAAAGCCCAGGAGCTCCAGAACATGGTCAGAGACCTGTTAAAACCGAAAAGAGTGTCAGTCCATCAATGCACTCGAGTTCTGGGGAAAATGGTGGTGTCCTACGAGGCCATCCCCTTCGGCAGGTTTCATGCACGGACGTTTCAGTGGGACCTTCTGGACAAGTGGTCCGAAAATAAGCCTGTCCCCCAGGGCTAGGGTGTCTCTCCTGTGGTGGCTGCAGAGTGCTCACCTTCTAGAGGGTCGCAGGTTCGGCATTCAAGACTGGGTTCTGGTGACCACGGACGCGAGCCTCCGAGGATGGGGTACAGTCACACAAGGAAGAAACTTTCAGGGGATATGGTCAAGCCAGGAGGCTTGTCTACACATCAATGTACTGGAATTGAGGGCCATATACAACGGCCTTCGTCAAGCTGAGAATCCTCTTCGCGACCTACCGGCTCTGATTCAATCAGACAACGTCACAGCCGTGGCTCATGTAAACCGCCAAGGCTGGACAAGGAGCAGAGTGGCAATGGCGGAAGCCACCAGGATTCTTCGCTGGGCGGAAAATCACGTAAGCGCTCTGTCAGCTGTATTCATTCCGGATGTGGACAACTGGGAAGCAGACTTCCTCAGCAGACACGATCTCCATCCAGGAGAGTGGGGACTTCATCAAGAAGTTTTTGCAGAGATAACAGATTGTTGGGGACTTCCTCAAATAGACATGATGGCGTCACGCCTCAGCAAGAAGCTTCGGAGGTATTGTGCCAGGTCAAGGGACCCTCAGGCTGTAGCAGTGGATGCCCTGGTGACACCGTGGGTGTTTCAGTCGGTCTATGTGTTCTCTCCTCTGCCACTCATCTCAAAGATATTGAGAATCATAAGACGAAAAAGAGTGCGGACAATACTCATTGTTCCAGATTGGCCTCGAAGGGCCTGGTATTCAGATCTTCAGGAAATGCTCACAGAAGATCCGTGGCCTCTTCCTCTCAGAGAGGACCTGTTGCAACAGGGACCCTGTGTGTTCCAAGACTTACCGCGATTACGTTTGACGGCATGGCGGTTGAACACCGAATCCTAGATAGGAAAGGCATTCCGGAAGAAGTCATCCCTACTCTGATAAAGGCTAGGAAGGAGGTGACGGCGAAACATTATCACCGTATCTGGAGAAAGTATGTATCTTGGTGTGAGGCTAAGAATGCTCCTACGGAAGATTTCCATCTGGGCCGTTTTCTCTACTTTCTGCAGACAGGAGTGGATATGGGCCTTAAATTGGGCTCCATTAAAGTACAGATTTCGGCCCTATCGATTTTCTTTCAGAAGGAATTGGCTTCTCTCCCAGAAGTCCAGACTTTTGTAAAGGGAGTGCTGCACATGCAGCCTCCTTTTGTGCCTCCAGTGGCACCATGGGACCTTAACATGGTGTTACAGTTCCTAAAATCTCACTGGTTTGAACCCCTTCAAACAGTGGAATTAAAATTTCTCACTTGGAAGGTGGTCATGTTGTTGGCCTTGGCGTCTGCAAGGCGGGTGTCTGAATTGGCGGCTTTGTCTCACAAAAGCCCCTATCTGATTTTCCATGTGGATAGAGCGGAGTTGAGGACTCGTCCTCAATTTTTGCCTAAGGTGGTTTCTTCATTTCATATGAACCAACCTATTGTGGTACCGGTGGCTACGAGTGACTTGGAGGATTCCAAGTCCCTGGATGTAGTCAGGGCCTTAAAAATGTATGTACAGTAGCCAGGACGGCTCGGGTTAGGAAAACAGAGGCTCTGTTTGTCCTGTATGCAGCCAACAAGGTTGGCGCTCCTGCTTCTAAGCAGACTATTGCTCGCTGGATATGTAACACGATTCAGCAGGCTCATTCTACGGCTGGATTGCCGTTACCAAATTCGGTAAAGGCCCACTCCACTAGGAAGGTAGGCTCGTCTTGGGCGGCTGCCCGAGGCGTCTCGGCATTACAGCTTTGCTGAGCGGCGACTTGGTCGGGTTCAAACACTTTTGCAAACTTCTGCAAGTTTGATACCCTGGCTGATGAGGACCTCGTGTTTGCTCAATCGGTGCTGCAGAGTCATCTGCACTCTCCCGCCCGGTCTGGAGCTTTGATATAATCCCCATGGTCCTTACGGAGTCCCCAGCATCCTCTAGGGCGTAAGAGAAAATAAGATTTTAAACCTACCGGTAAATATTTTTCTCCTAGTCCGTAGAGGATGCTGGGCGCCCGTCCCAGTGCGGACATATTTCTGCAAGACTTGTATATAGTTATTGCTTACATAAGGGTTATGTTACAGTTTTGATCAGTCTCGGACTGATGCTGTTTTGTTTCATACTGTTAACAGGTTAGTATATTCCATGTTATATGGTGTGGGCTGGTATGAATCTTGCCCTTAGATTAACAAAATCCTTTCCTCATACTGTCCGTCTCTTCTGGGCACAGTTTCTCTAACTGAGGTCTGGAGGAGGGGCATAGAGGGAGGAGCCAGTGCACACCCATTCTAAAGTTCTTTATAGTGCCCATGTCTCCTGCGTAGACCGTCTATACCCAATGGTCCTTACGGAGTCCCCAGCATCCTCTACGGACTACGAGAAAAAGATTTACCGGTAGGTTTAAAATCTTATTTTCGCCTAGCCCTGCAGGTCACAAGATGAAGCGGTCGTCTTGAGTCAGTTGATGTTTATTTGCCAACAGTAGTTCTGAAAAGAATTCAGCAATACAGCAAGATGTTACAGCAGAAAGTAGTTGGTATATTACACTTTTCATGGGGCAGCTGCCTTCTTATCCTACTCCAATACACATTACCACAGGGGGTAAGCCCGCCCTGTGGTGTACAACCAATCAATGTTTACCCATGGGCTGTGCATGCCTTGGTCACATGCACAGCTACCATTGTTCTCTATGGACAGTGGGGAGTGGTCACTCTCCTTTGACCGTCCCATCCTGGAGGATCTGGATCCGCCCTGGTGACGTTCAGTCTGCACTGGGGGAAGTTTTCCAGATGAAACTTCCAGGAATCTGCCTGGGACCCAGCTCACTATCTGCAGCCTGAAATCGGACTCCAGAGCTGAGCAGCCTAGATCCCTGGTCAGGGTTTCCTGCTCTCAAAAGACGATCTCTATGGAGCTCCAGAAAACCTCAGCTTGTTGGAAAACTGAGCTTTTCCTCTCTTCCAATGCTACTTGTAAGTTTGATGCTGGAGGAGAAAGTATTCCGTTTTTGGGGAAAAGGTCTGAGGAAATCCATCAGCCTGCACAGCCATGGATTCCCCCCTCCTGGGACACACAACCAAGTAAGTGCATTTTACCATAAAATACATTTAAATACACTTAATTTCTCTTTAAATATACACTGAGCCTGTACCCTGGGCTAACTTTTACATGCCCCGCTGCCGCCCTCCTTCCCCCAGCGTGGCAGAAGTCTGTTGCCTCACCGTAGCCTCCGGATCCAAGGCTGCGGTGCACCCCCCTTCTGACCCGGCGGCTCAGGACGCTCATCCCAGCTGCCGTGGCTGTCTCCATGCTCCCAGACCCCAGCACTCCACATCCTGCTCACCTCTGCCGCATAGGGAGCCAGCTAGCCCGGTCCCCCATGAGCGGCGCACCCACAGCCCTGGGACTACTCATCTCGGCCGCAGCAGCTCCCTCTCTGCCGCGGGCACAGGGAGTGGAGCTCCCAGCCTCCGGCGGTCAGCACTGAGCGTTGCAGCGGGAGCTGATCTCCCAGCTGCAGCGGCTCCCCTTCTCCGCAGCGCTGAGGTGCCAGGAGCGTAGCTCCCAGACCTCAGCACACACAGTGGCTCTCCCTTCTCCCACACCGTGGCACACATAAATATACAATTTTAAATACATGGCACCTAGCGCCCTATACATATTAAAGAGGACGCCTAGCGCTAGTACATGTTTAAAAATGGCGCCAAGTGCCCATTGTCATAATGGCGCCAGTCAGCTAAGGGTTAACCCCTTCAGTGCCGCAGCCACCATTACACATGTGGCTGCGGGGTCTCTCCGGCCACAACCTTCCAACACCTTTCATCCTCTTCCAACACCTTCCATCGCCTTCCAACACCTTCCATCACCCATCACCTTCCAACACCTTCCATCACCCATCACCTTCCTACACCTTCCATCATCTTCCAACACCTTCCATCACCTTCCAACACTTTCCATCACCCATCACATTCCAACACCTTCATCACCTTCCTACATCTTACACCATCCATCACCCATCACCTTCCAACACCTTCCATCACCTTCCTACATCTTCCATCACTTTTAAATACCATCCATCACCTTCCAACACCTTGCATCACCTTCCATCACCCATCACCTTCCATCACCCATCACCTTCCTACACCTTCCATCACCGCCCTACACCTTCCAACACCTTTCATCATCTTCCTACACCTTCCATCGCCTTCCAACACCTTCCATCACCCATCACATTCCAACACCTTCCATCACCCATCACCTTCCAACACCTTTCTACACTTTCCAACACCTTCCATCACCTTCCATCACCCATCTACTTCCTACACCTTCCATCATCTTCCAACACCTTCCAACACCTTCCAACACATTTCCATCACCTTCCTACATCTTCCATCACCTTCCAATACCTACCATCACCTTCCAACACCTTGCATCACCTTCCAGCACCTTGCATCACCTTCCAGCACCTTCCAATACCTCCCATCACCTTCCAACACCTTCCATCACCCATCACCTTCCTACACCTTCCATCACCTTCCAACAACTTCCATCACCTTCCAACAACTTCCATCACCTTCCTACACCTTCCAACAACTTCCATCACCTTCCAACACCTTCCATCACCTTCTAATACCTTCCAACACCTTCCATCACCCATCACCTTCCTTCACCCATCACCTTCCAACACCTTCCATCACCTTCCTACACCTTACACCTTCCAACACCTTCCATCACCTTCCAACACCTTCCATCATCTTCCAACACCTTCCTACACCTTACACCTTCCATCATCTTCCACTGGACAATCTGCTTTATTCTGCTGATATCACTAATAATGAGAATCTTAGGCGCTGGGATATTATAATATAGGTGGGAAGGTTGCAGAAGACTTGAGCCAATTACAAGCAGCGTCCAGTCACTGGGAATATCCGCAGGTGATCTGCATAAAGGTGCATTAATGTCTTTTTTGTGGTCAGCATGGGACATATTCTCACCGAGTACGGGCATACTGTACATTGGATACGCTTACACACCACCTCCTACCCCCATCCTGGCACCCTTACTTCCAGAGGTCATCTGTACAACTTGTCTCTCAGGCCAATAGACTGGATGCATAGGAAGTTTGGTGTATGCGCAGCTGAATAACATTTAAAAAGCAGGGGTAAAAGAGGATGCAAACTGTGTCAGCCATCTGTACATAAGGGTCCTGATCCTATATACTGCCTGCATAGTACAGAGGGTAGTCATTCAGTCTCTCATCAGTCCCTTCCGCATTGAGGCTTACAATCTATATTCTCTACAACACTGTGGGAGGAATCTATATTCTCTCTGGACTGTGGGAGGAAACCCACGCCAACATGGAAACACACAAACTCCATGCAGGTAGGTCCATGCTTAGTACTCTGCCACCTTCTATTATGTAAAGGTAATGGTGAATGGCGCAACCGTACTATCACGTCTTGGAAAAAAGGATTTTAAATACCTACCGGTAAATTCTTTTCTCGTAGTCCAGGGATATTGGGGACAGAATTAATACGATGGGGTATAGACGGGTCCAAAGGAGCCAGTGCACTTAAAAAAATTTCAACTGGGTGTGCTGATTCATCCCCTCTATGCCTCCTCCTACAGGTCAGGTATAGATAAAACAGTGCCCAAAGGAGAATGACATACTAGAGAGAAGGAACATAACAACAATAATGGTGGTGAGATTTACACACCAGCACACCAAACCGTAACCGGGCCAGCATTGTCTGGGAACAGGTAACACAGAACAGAGAACCTGCAGAAAGTAACCGCACAGAGGCGGGCGCCCAATATCCCTTATGGACTATGAGAAAAGGATTTACCGGTAGGTATTTAAAATTCTATTTTCTCTAGCATCCATAAGGGATATTGGGAACAGAATTAGTACGATAGGGATGTCCCAAAGCTTCCGGAACGTGCGGAGACTGCTGTAGCACCGCCTGCCCAAACTGGGTATAAAATTTGTAGAATTTCAGTGTTCTTCCCCGACCAGGTAGCAGTTCGGCATAGTTGAAAGGCCGAGACTCCACAGGCAGCCGCCCAGGAAGACTCACAGATCTTGTAGAGTGGGCCTTCAGAGTCTTAGGAACAGGTAAGGCAGCCGACACATAGGCCTGTTGGATAGTAAGCCTAATCCAACAAGCAATTGATTGCTTTGAAGCAGGTTAACCTTTTTCTGCGCATCATAGAGCACAAACAAGGAATCCATCTTCCTGACCCAAGCCGTGTGTTTGACATAGATCTTCAAAGCGCGCACCACATCCAAAGACTCCGGAGGAGCCGAAGCGTCAGAACAAGATGGAACCACAATAGGTTGATTCAGATGGAAAGAGGAGACAACCTTCGGCAGGAACTGCTGTCTAGTTCAGAGCTCGGCTCTGTCCTCGTAAAAGACGAAGTAGGGACTTTTACACGATAAGGCCCTTAATTCTGAGACGCATCTAGCAGAAGCCAGGGCCAACAACATCACTGTCTTCCATGTGAGGTACTTGTCTTCTACTGTCAGAGGCTCAAACGAGGAGGACTGTAGAAATTGCAACACTACATCCAAAGCCCAGGGTGCCATAGGTGGCACAAAGGGAGGTTGTATGTGGAGCACCCCTTGTAAGAAGGTCTGAACTTCTGGCAACACAGCCAATTTCTTCTGAAAGAAAATTGAAAGAGCTGTAATCTGGACCTTAACAGAACCCAGACTTTAGCCTTTATCCACACCAGCCTGCAGGAAACGTTCCAAGTGAAACTCCACAGGCGGATACGTACATTCCTCGCACCAAGATACGTATCTCCTCCAGATATGATGATAATGTTTTGACGTCGCAGGTTTTCTGGCTTGCACCATAGTGGCAATGACCTTTTTGAAAAACCCTTTGTGAGCTAGGATATTCCGCTCAACTTCCATGCCGTCAAATGAAGCCGACATAAGTCCGTGTAGATGAACGGTCCTTGCTGAAACAGATCCTTTCTTAGCGGCAGAGTCCAAGCCTCTTCTATGGACATGTCCAGAAGAGTTGCGTACCACGCCCTTCAGGGCCAATCCGGCACAATAAGGATTGCTTGGACTCTGATGTCTGATCCGTTGGAGCACCCTTGGGATCAATGGGATCAGAGGAAATAGGTAGACCAGCCGGTAAGGCCAAGGTTACGTCAGTGCATCCACTGCACTCGCCTGAGGGTCCCTGGTTTGCAAGCAGTAGCAGCTAAGCTTCTTGTTGAGGCGAGATGCCATAATGTCGATCTGCGGGTATCCCCACTCCCCCGGGTGGAGGTCGTGGCAGCTCAGGAAGTCCACTTCCCAGTTGTCCACTCCTGGAATGAAGATTGCAGATAGTGCTCTTGCATTTCTTTCCGCCCAGAGAAGTATTTTTGACACTTCTCGCATGCAGGCCTTGCTTTTTGTCCCTCCTTGTCAATTGATGTACGCCACTGCCGTGGCATTGTCAGACTGAACTTGGATCACCCGATCCCTGAGCAGAGGGGAGGACTGAAGCAGAGCATTGTATATCGCCCGAAGTTCCAGAATGTTGATCGGGAGCAGGGCCTCTTGGGCAGACCACCTGTCCTGGAACTGCGCCCCCTGGGTGACCGCTCCCCATCCTCGTAGACTCGCATCTGTTGTGAGGAGGGTCCAATCCTGAATCCCGAAACGTCGACCTTCCAGCAGGTTGGAATTGCATCCACCACAGGAGTGAAATCCTGGCCTGGGGTGATAGCTGAATCATTTGGTGCATCTGGAGATGTGAACCGGACCACTTGTTCAGGATGTCCAATTGGAAAGGTCTGGCATGGAACCTGCCGAACTGTATCGCCTCGTACGAGGCCACCTTTTTTCCCAACAATTTTATGCAAAAATGAATGGAAACTCGAACAGAACGGAGAACCATGCGAACCATCTCTTGATGTGTTCTCACCTTGTCCTCTGGGAGTAACACTCTTTGAGCCACAGTATCCAGTATCATACCCAGAAACAGGAGCCGTTGAGACGGTTCCAGTTTAGACTTCTGTAGACTAAGGATCCACCCGTGGTGAGACAGGAGTTGGATAGTGCGATCTATATGAAGCAATAGAAGCTCCCTGGAACTTGCTTTTATCAGGAGAATGTCCAGGTAAGAGACAGTGTTGACCCCCTGGACTAGGAGCTGGGACATCATTTCCGCCATCACTTTCATAAACACCCTCGGAGCTGTAGACAGGCCGAAGGGCAATACTTGAAACTGGTAGTGATCGTTCAGTAAGGCGAACCATAGATAGGCCTGATGAGGAGGCCAAATCGGGATATGCAGGTAGGCGTCCTTGATATCCAAGGACACAAGAAATTCTTGATCCAGGCCCACTATTACCGCTCTCAAAGATTCCATCTTGAATTTGAAAACCTTCAGGTAAGGATTCAAAGACTTCAGGTTCAAAATGGGTTTCACAGACCCGTCTGATTTTGGAGTCCTTGTTGTAGCAGGGGTACTGGGAAAATGACCTAGGATTGGACCAGCTTGTCGATGGCCAATCGTAGCGTAACACGCATATTTTCCAAAGCTGGCAAGCCTGATTTGAAAAATTGTTGGGGAGGTGCACCGTCGAACTCCAGCTTGTAACCCTGAGAGATAAGGTCCCTTACCCAGGCATCTTGGCAGAAACCGTTCCAGATGTGGCTGTAGTGACGTAATCGAGCTCCAACTGTGAGATCTCCTCGGGGTGGGTGGGCACCATCATGCTGAAGTCTTAGCGGAAGCTGAACTGGTGCTTTGGTCTTGAGAGTCGGCAACGGCTGGTTTCTTAGGCTTAGCTCTGGAGCCTCTAGCTGCATTGGAGGCACCCTGAGCCCTAGATCGAAATTTGGGGGACCGAAAGGACTGAGTAGATGGTCCCATACGTCTAGCAGGTGGAGCCCCTGAACGAAGAAACGTGGATTTTCCAGTAGTAGCTTTGGAGATCCATGAGTCCAATTCCCCTCCAAAGAGCCATTTGCCTGTGAAGGGAAGAGATTCCACATTATGTTTGGAGTCAGCGTCTGCAATCCACTGACGCAATCATACGGCCCTGCGAGTGGACACCACCATAGCAGTTGTTCTAGCCTGTATATTGCCAATCTCTGTAAGGGAGTCACAGGGGACTCTTGCCATGTCCTGAATGTGTTTTAGGAAAGTTATAGTAGTAACCAAGGTCATATCCCCTGAAAGGCTCTCTTGAATCTGAGTAGCCCATGTATGAATGGCATGTGTCATCCAGCAATCAGCAATGACCGGCCTTTGAGCTACACCTGCAGCAGTGTAGATAGATTTTAGAGTAGTCTCTATTTTTCTATCCCCTGTGTCCTTTACCGTAAAACAGTGGTTCTCAAAGTCGGTCCTCAGGACCCCACATGGTTCACATTTTCCATGTCACCCAGCAGGTGCACTGTGTATCACCAACTGTCACATTTAAAAAATCTACAGGTGACCTGCAAAACATGAACCGTGTGGGGTCCTGAGGACCGAGTTTGAGAACCTGTGCCGTAAAAAAGAGCCCGGAGCAGGGAGCACTGCCTTTTTAGAAAGGCAAGAGACTGAGACGTCTACTGCTGGAGATTCTTCCCAGAATTTCCTGCCTTCAGGTGCAAAGGGAAGGTATTTAAAAACCTTTTGGACACCTGATATTTTTTATCTGGATTTTTCCAGGCTAATTTAAATAAATCATCCAATTCTTTAGAATCAGGAAAGGTGACAGTTTTTCTTGTGGGAGGAAAAATGACTGCTGATTAGTAGCATCCTCCAGGGGGAGCTTTAACACATCCCGTATGGCCAATATAAGGGGTTTAATACCCTGTGTAGGGGTGGAGTACCCGCTTATGGGGTCCACATCATCCCCATCATCCTGTATATCATCATCAGTATCTGATAGGAGTGCAGGTAGAGCACATTTTTGTGCACCTGTAGTAGACGGGGGGGGGGGGGTTTAGCAGCTAGATTCGCCACTGCTTGTTGCAGTTCCTGAGTCTTATTGGTATTTGCAGTGAGCTGAGATGACATATCAGACATCATAGTTTTAATAGCCCCCAGCCAGGAAGGCTCTGGACTCTCCCCCACATTGTTTTCAGCATTCTGAGATGACTGACTACACTGCTCACATGATATTGAGCCAGATGAGATAGGGGAGAATCTAACATTACAAACACTGCATAACTTCTGTTTACCATTGTGAAAAGAAAATCAGGTACGGTGCACATACAACACAGCCTGAAATACCATACAAGCCTGCCCTATTGCATGTGAGAGGAGGCAGGAGAGAGGACACCAGTGCACCCAACGCTGCACAGCCCCAGTGAGGTTGTCAGTGTTTCACATATACATATAAACAGTGAGTCTGTCTAATGAAAATTCCCTCAGAGGAATGATATTAGTGCACAACATAGCGGCTCTCCCCTCTACATCCGGTACCAGTGATCCAGTGTGTGACCGTTATGGAGGAGCTGTGTGAGGCTGCTGCTTATGCAGAGGAAGGCGCCAAAATGCCGCTGAGCCCGCTCTGATGTAGCTCCGCTCCCCACTATGGCGCCGGACCTACTGTGTAATTTTTATACTGGCCATGTCTCCTAAATGTTAGTAACCTCACATAAATGCTTGGTACCATGTAATAAGCCAGTCTCACGCAGGGGTCCAAGCGGATCCCCCCAGGAGGGACCCGTACGCCTCACCTGTGCTTTTGCCGCACAGTGAACAGTGTGTACTCTCCACCGATGATCACCTTCAGGCAGCGTTAGGGGTGGAGGCATGCTGCGGCTGCGACAGCCAAGGCGCCATGCCCCGCTGAACAAACAGCCCCTCAGGACGGTGTTTTTACTAAGGTTGTCTCTGTGGTTCTGAGCGCCCACCTGGTATCAATTCACCTCAGGACGGTGGTTCTGCAGCGGGGAAGCGGCTCTGCACCTCAAGAGGCCGGTGACCGTCCACCCCCCCTAACTCCCACGGTGCAGGTATGCTGTTGCCCAAACAGCATACCGAAAGAAATAAAAGTTAAAAAGAAATTGAAGAAAAACTCTGGAGCTAGCAGAGTGCGCATCCTCTCCTGAGGGCACTTTCTTCTAAACTGCCTGTAGGAGGGGCATAGAGGGGAGGGGCCAGCACACCCAGTTGAAGAAATTTAAAGTGTCCCCAATATCCCTTATGGATGCTAGAGAGTAGATAAAGACCACCTTTCTGTCAAAGTGACAGGTGACACACACCCTTTCTCCTAGGCACGCCCCCTTTAATATTAAATGATAGTGTTTGATATCGCTTTTATATAAAATTTTATATAAAATTTATAGAGTTCGATATTAAACCGTATTAAAAGATAATGACTTTGAAAAGAGTGTCACGTAACACCAGTCGCAGAATACGCCATAAAGCTGTATTACAAACCAGCTTGTGATGAAAAAATTCACTATTTTGACTAGTCTGTACACTTACATTACATTGTTATAGTTCACATGTTATAGTTCACACATTCCAGCAATTTAAACGTCATGCTTGGCACACATGGTACAGGTTTAAAAAGCCAAAGATAGAATTTTTCCCGGCACTAACCAAGTACCCAGGTTTTATATAGACAGAATTGTCGCAGCCTTCATATAGTTAAGGGATACTCTACCCTTATAGAAACAATAAAACACAAGAAGATTTGAAAGCGCTGACACTCTGTATATATGTATATATAAAATATATTTATTTATTTATTTTAACTTGAGTTTCTTAATTCCACACAATAAAATTCAAGAAATATAAAATCAGCAATACATTTAAAAACACAATTTATCCATATAGTAAACCATGTATATAACCCTCTTTTCTGGTCCCTAGAGACTGATAGCAACTACTGGTTACTTTATTCTAAACACAATTGTGTCAATTAAGTCTCTGTGGAACAGAAAAGCTCCTTATTCCCTGCAACACAATATCTCTACTCACTTTGTAACTATTTGTACGGGACAGAAACACATGTAAGGTTTCCAATTATTCTTATTAGAACACCATAACACTCCTTTTTTATAATAACATTCTAAGGTCCACAATATGAAGATTTTCTTTGCTTGGTAAATGGATTTTGTTTAACGTTCTGACACCAGATTTTAATCAGGAGAATGAACTGCAGTATGTTGGAGTCTTTGATTCAAAGATTGAACAGCGTGCACGCTGCTAGGGTATTTCAACTGTCTCCCAGCACAAGAAAAAGTCAGTTGCACATATGATGTTGAAACATGGCCATGTGTAAATTAAGCAACAAATTTACCCCTCTTGGTGTCCGTGGAGAATTATCACTGGTCAGTAGGACTCCCGGCTCTGGTAGCTAAATTCCATTTACTTGAGCCAAGTCTGGAGATACAAATCCAGTTCCACGTGGGTTCACAAGGCTTACAAGGATAGCCGTTATGCGTGTTTGCTGATGCTGCTAAAACGCGTTTCTCCGCCTCACATCACCATCGGCGGCTTCATCAGTTAGTCTTCATATTGTGGACCTTAGAATGTTATTATAAAAAAGGAGTGTTATGGTGTTCTAATAAGAATAATTGGAAACCTTACATGTGTTTCTGTCCCGTACAAATAGTTACAAAGTGAGTAGAGATATTGTGTTGCAGGGAATAAGGAGCTTTTCTGTTCCACAGAGACTTAATTGACACAATTGTGTTTAGAATAAAGTAACCAGTAGTTGCTATCAGTCTCTAGGGACCAGAAAAGAGGGTTATATACATGGTTTACTATATGGATAAATTGTGTTTTTAAATGTATTGCTGATTTTATATTTCTTGAATTTTATTATGTGGAATTAAGAAACTCAAGTTAAAATAAATAAATAAATATATTTTATATATACATATATACAGAGTGTCAGCGCTTTCAAATCTTCTTGTGTTTTAAGGTTTAAAAAGCATAATGACTAATGACCGTGTCCATTTTCTTAGATGCACGGAAGCATCACACATGGCACTTATTTAAAAAGCATATTGATTTTAATGACCATGCATGATTAATGATGACAGCACAATTTCAAAAACCTTAGATGTACGGGGTACCCGTGACCGCGCAATTTCAAAATCCTTACATCCACGAACTACCACGCTTGTAACAAAAACACCTGTTTATTAATGTACACAACGTGTTTATTTCTGCAAAAGAACATTAGCACCACCTACAGGTCTATGTATTGACTCAAAATGACATCTTAATTTTAAACTATCGTGCTTTTAAATAAAAAGATATATATATATATATTAAACCGTATTAAAAGATAATGGCTTTGAAAAGAGTGTCACGTAACACCAGTCGCAGAATGTCACGCAACGCAGCGCGTCAAATCAAGCGGATGAAAGATGCATATTACACAGTGTTAAAACCAGGTAGTTTTAGCGGCATTGATAAATATTATGGGTCGGTTAAAAATAAATTATAAAGATCTGACGTAAGAATGTGGTTACAAGAACAAGACGCATACACATTGCACAAGCCAGCAAGAAAAAACTATAAAAGGAACATGATTTGTGTATCGGGTATAAACCAACAGTGGCAATGCGATTTGGTTTCGCTGATAGATCTGTCAAAATACAACGATGGTGTTAAATACATATTAACAATCATCAATATATTCAGTAAGAGGGTGTGGGGTGAACGCCGCAACAGTCGCTAATGCTTTTGAAAAAATATTCCAGCGGGGTGCTGTGCCGATGAAGCTACAAACCGATAATGGTAAAGAGTTTCTAAACAGAAACCTAAAAAAGGTGTTAGAAAAATACGATATAAAGCATTTCACGACCAATAACGATGTGAAAGCGGCGGTTATAGAGCGCTTCAATAGGACTTTAAAAACACGCATGTGGCGCTATTTCACGGCAAAGAATACCTACAGATATATAGACGTTTTACAAGACTTCATACGCAGCTATAATAACACATACCATAGAACGATTAAGTGCGCTCCAAACGATGTGAATGACTCTAACGCATTGAGTGTCTTCAAAACGACCTACGGTGATTACTTTAGAAGTAAGAAAGCCCCCATTTGTTTAGGAATCGGTGACCACGTCCGTATTTCTAAATATAATGACATATTTCAGAAAGGTTACGAACAGAGTTTTTCTGAGGAGATATTTGTTGTACATAGTGTGAACACTAAAGGGCTTAAGCCGCTTTATAAGTTGGCAGATCTGTACGGTGAAGTTATAACAGGTAGTTTTTACCCCGAAGAGCTTCAAAGCATACCAAAAAACTATAACAGAGTTTACAAAGTGGAAAAGATTTTAAAAAATAAGACGGTCAGAGGCCGAAAATACGCGTTAGTCAAGTGGCGCGGGTACCCCGCAAAATTTAACATTTGGGTCGCGGCATCGGTGATAAAAGACATATAAAGCTCATCACTATCTAAACAAGACGAGCGATGGATGACAAGTCGTTCTACATAACCTTACCCAGCAACGCCTCGGCGGTTACTTTCCCGCAAAATAAGATTTCTAACTATACGACAAAGTTGGCTAAACCGATAGACTTAAATGGCGAATGGGAAGTAGCACTTACTGAGATACAATATCCGCACACGTGGAATACATTGGATTTACAAGATTGTAGACTGCAATTATCATGGGATGGAACGGCGGATCAGCCGTTGGCGAGAGTCGCGAGTTTGTGCATTAAACCGGGTTTTTATGAAACAATCGAAACGTTACTGAACGTAATCAACGCTGAAATTGTACAACTGAAACTGGACGTTGGATTAAGACTAACGTACGATCCGTTTGCACACGTTGTAACATGCGACAGTAAGCTGTTGTATCAAATCCACGCCGGTTCTAAGCTGACATGGATACTGGGTTTACAGCCTAAAACTAAGATTTCTAAACCATGCGCCGACATCAAAGGCGGCCAATATACGATGTACGTGTACACAGACATTATCGAACACCAACAGGTCGGGGATAGTTATGTACCGCTACTTCGCACTGTTGAAATGAAGGGTTATAACAATGAGGTGATCACAATACGATACGAGAAGCCCGATTATGTACCATTGTGCAAAACACTTTTTGACCTGATAGCCATAGAGATAAAGAACGACCAGAACGAGAACATGGCATTTAAGTTTGGGAAAGTGATCGTGAAGCTACACTTCAGACGCCGCAAAACTGAATTTTATGAACTAAGCAGAATGGTCACTGTTAAAAATTATGGCGATCCGGGCCTCTACGCGCAATATTATAAATCTCAAGCCGGTAATGGATTACCAGGTTTTCACGGCAGCGCGTACATGTACGGCTGCGGTTTAGGCGGTATTTTTCGATTTCTTTTCAGAAAAGCTGTACCTCTTTTCCGGAGAGGTTTAGAGTTAGCTAAACCGCATATGAAGACCGCGGCACGTAATATAGCGAAAGATGTTATCGGGCAAGCCACAACGGCCGTGGTGAATAAGATACACGAGGCGAACCAAGCAAAGCAAGACGGTTCAGGACTAATATATACAAGAAAAGGCGTGTCTAAAAGAAAACGGAAGCGTATGATAGCGCTTCCGCCTTGGGACATACCCTTTTTAAATAAAAAACAGACGACGCAACTCAAAGAAGAAGAGAAAGCCGAAGCGCTCCGTTGGTGATATTTTTTAAACATGTCTTTCATACACCACGAGTCCGTTGAATGTGCAAAAACAGAGCTGGATCTTTTTGACGTGCCCCCGACACAAACTAGCATAGAGAAAAGTCTATACGTCGAAGTTCAACCTTTAGCGGCATTATCCGACACAGCTCCGCTTGAATTTTATATAGCAGCCAGCGGTGAACACTACTACGATCTGAACAACACGCTGTTGTACGTGACATGCAAGATCGTACGAGTTGATAACACACCGATACCGCAAGGTGCGCGGGTCGCACTTATTAATTACCCAATAGCGACTTTATTCAACCAAGTGGATGTAACTTTGGGCGACAGGCTCATATCACAATCCAACAATCTTTACGCATACCGCGCGTACATTGAGACTATATTGAATTACAGCTCGGATGCATTGTCAACAAAACACACAACAGGCTTATTTTACAAAGATTCGGCTGGTGAATTTAACAACACGGTGCTGGACGGTCCGAATACGGGGTTCAAAAAACGAGCAGGAGCAACAGAGCAGAGTCGCACGGTTGAATTGCTAGGACCGCTTCACTGCGACCTTTTCCATCAAAATTAACTAATTTTAAACGCCGTTGATCTGAAGATTAAACTAACCAGAAACAAAGACGCATTCTGCTTAATGTCGTCTGAAGCGGATGTCTTTAAAATACAGATCACAGCGGCATCCCTGTTCGTGAAAAGAGTTCAGGTCTCACCAGCCGTGCGGATTGGGCACGCGCAGGCCCTGTTAAACGGTAACGCGAAATACGCAATTGACCGCGTTGGGATGAAAATCTACAGCGTACCAACAGGCAGTAGAGTATTTAATCTAGAAAATCTATTTTTAGGTCAAGTGCCGAAAACAGTTATAGCCTGTTTTGTGGATAACGAATCATTTTCAGGAATCCATAACCGGGATCCCCTTTGCTTTGAACATAAAAATGTAAGTTTTGCGTCCCTTTATCTGGATGGAACACTGCACCCCGCCAAACCATTTCAACCCGACTTTGAACGCGGTAATGCTGTAAGAGAGTATATGTCACTCATACAGATCACAAATAAGCAGAAATCTGACAATGGTATACTGATTGACCGCGAAGAGTACCTCAGAGGCTACACGCTATTTGCTTTTGACCTTTCACCAGAACAGGAGTGTGGAGAACACCTTTCCCTGATAAGAACAGGCAATCTACGTGCCGAATTCCGCTTTGCAGAAGCGTTGGACCGGACAGTCAATGTGATAATATATGCTCTATTTGATAACATCATCGAGATTAATCAAAGGCGCGATGTGCTGTACGATTATCTATAAATGAAATAAACTAACACTACGCTGCTGAAAAAATGAACACATTACAGATAAACTGTATTCTGTACGCTGTGCAAAGCACACGGCATATTTTTAAAGGAACGTATCCGTGCGATATGTTACCGGTCAGTAAACTGGCGCAATACCCCTGCACGTTTGTAATCAATACGCATAACAGCGGGCAGCCGGGTGAGCACTGGTTGGCCGCTTATTTTAACGAACAGCGTGAATGTTAGTTTTTTTATTCTTACGGGTTAGCCCCTGACAGCCCCCTATTCCCAAAAGCTATAATACATTTTTTAAACTTGAATTCAAAAAGTGTTTATCACCAAAATAAGCAGTTGCAAAATTTTAACAGCGCAGTTTGCGGTCAATATTGCATATACTTTATATTTTACATGTGTAAAAAATACAAATATGTGGATGTACTGGCCCGTTTTAGTGATGACACAAAACGTAATGATTGTTTTGTTTCAAATTTTGTAAGACGGCTCCCAAGAAGCCATTGTCTGAGTCATTATGCAGATAGATATATACAGAATTGTGTAACTTGTAACCAACGTTGTGTGTGAAGCGTTTTATGTACAACGCGGCATAACTATGGCACGTTGTACATAAAACGTTTCACACACAACGTTGTGTGTGAAGCGTGTTACGTACAACGTTGTATTGTTTGTGTAACTTGTAATCAACCTTCTGTTTGATGCGTTTTATGTACAACGTATCATATCTATGATGTTTTTCTAATAAACAACGTTGTTTATTAAACTTTATATCGCGTGCTTGAAATTTCTTCCGTTTACAGCAATAGAAACAAAGAACAAAACGTTGTTTTATAAATCATAAGCATATTTTATTGATATATATATATATATAACACGGTAAAGACACATTTAAAACATTACATAAAATATTATTGACATAAGTTAAACATTGTGGCGCAAAATGCCAACACAAAATACAGTGTATAAAAATATTATAAATTAGTTATATGTTATAGTTTCAGCCACTGTGAATCCTGAAATAGATTTACGGATCTTTTCCTAGGCAGTAAGTAACCGTGCGGTGTTGTTAACCCTGGGGGACTTAAAACATTTATTCGACCTTTGTTAAGGGTTTGTAGCGACATGGGCGATGTCACAGCGCTATCAGAGTCATCCTGCTTCTCAGCTTTTAAGCGTTCTAAGCACATTCTATTTGCAGCATTGGCTATGACGGTTGAGGGAATATTTAATTCAGATATAGCCCGCATAAATTCAGGCCACCCGTTCGGTATATTACGGATCGACACACCGTGGCTTTGCGCGATGCTTCTTATTAAATCTAACATGTTGGAACCAGGCACAGCGATGCCTTTGTACAGAAACCCCCCTTTACTGTTCCAGTCTGTGATGTGTTTAGAGCGTGTCATTCTACTCAATAGTATTTCACAGTTTTTTTTATACCGGGCATTAACACCGCTCAAAAGCTCATGATAAACAGCATTGGGCACAACAGGTTGTGTCGTGTTATTTGATTCATCAACAGATTTTGCAACGGGGGATAAAAGAGCTAAAGTTGACATTTCACTATCAGCCTGTTTACTCAACACCAGATATCTCTGCAACAACATTGTATATCGCTTTGCTTTTTCATATTCTGATAAATCATTATTCTGTAGTATTTTCACGATCTCTACATCCAGACTGTGTGTTGCTGTTTTACGTATGTTGTCGCTGTTCGGTTTGTTATGTAAACGGTCTATCTGATTCTGAGGCACCAGATACATTTTCTCAGCGTACTCCATCAGCGATTAGACAATAGTCCTGTAATTAGCGGTATAGCAAAACCAAGCAGCGAACCGATAAAACCACCCGACTGTTTAACCAACCTCTTCTTTTTTCCAATGGCACATTTCTTATTACAAAGTGATTTTATAAGCTCTCGCTTCTTTTTAAGGTAGTTCAACTGTCGTTGAGACAGCGGTATTTTACCTTTAAGCGTGTTGAGCGCTATCTCACAAATAGCCGTGACTAAATCGTTTGAAGCGTTGGATAAAATAGCGTTTCTTTGGGTTGGTGTTGCTTAAATTAACGTTTTTATAAGCACCCAATTACGTCTTATCCGTCCTGACATGTTCACCGTTGTTAGAATGACAACAAATGACTAAAGGTTTATAGCTTTATAGAACCGCACTTCTTAATGACAAAAGCGACAGGTGTGTCTGGTGGGAATAAGCCGCTTCGTAAATGATAATCGTCAAGAGCGTTGTTTCTTAAATCAACCAGTAAATACCCATAAGGGGCAGCCGTCGCGGATTCATAGGATTCGAGAGAAAAACGATGTTTCGATGGGTACATTTGTCTAGCCAGAATGCCCACCTGCATTTTATCCCTGGGGTTTTTGAACAGGACCATATATTTTGTGTTTAAATGTATAGTTCTGCTCTTTTTACCTTGACAAAATATATTTTGGACAAGGTACAGGATACTGAGATTACGATGGTGTACATACTTTGTGAAAGCTTTCTCAACCTCAGAATTATTACTTGCTGCGTCCATCAGATCATCAATCACTGTTAAATTAATCTTATCAGGGGGAAAAAGTTGATCATCGCTAAAAGACTCTGGTAAATCCTCTATAAAACGCGTACCGGGGTAATCACACAGAAGTTGGTCGTATATAGGCTGCCAACAGGTGTAAAACCAAACAACATTATCAGGTACATGAGTCATATGTGTTGCAGCGTGCTGCAACAGCGTTTTCACAAAATAACTTTTACCCGAATTGGACGGACCCGCTAAAATACATGAGAAAGGGTGCTGAAATCTGGTGTCCATCTTAATAGCCGAACGGCAGTGTTGTGAAGTTGTCCGTAAGAGACCGTTTAGTATAAACACACCTTTGCGTCTTCTGCAAAGTACGCGTCTCTATCTGCCAGCACTTTTTCACACGTACTATACCGGGTTGACGGATCACAACCTTTTTCTGGTCGTCGCCTTCGGGGTTTAAAGGATAATCTAAGACCAGTTCTTTCAGGCTGTCAAAGTTAACGTGCTGCGCATTATCAACATTGAGCGTTATACCTTTAACTTTTAAACAGGTCTTTCCGTTGTTTAGTCGATAGCCGTATGACTTGGGACCGGCTGAGACAAATTCTGTTATATGGGTGCCTGTGGGTAGTTCGCTGGTCAACTCGCCTAAATAATCACCCAATGGCGGGCTCCAGTCACCGGGTCTACTGACAAAAATTACAGAATCTGTGTCGTGATAAAGACATCTATCTTGTAATCTATACAGTAGTTTGTACAGTTCAACACGTGCATAAGCAGTTGTAAAGATGGCTATAGTTACATTTGAAATTGAGCCCCTGGTGTAATGGTCTTTGGCATACTTCCAATTTACCATAACGGTATCATCGTCAACAAAGTCCAAAGCGGACACATCATAGTACGGTAAGAATGCGTATTCAAAAAGTTTGTCGGGATCGGTCACTAGACACGTATTGGGCATGTTGCTACGTTGACCAAATTTACCCCATAAGGAATTTAAAAACAATTTTGAAATTTGTCTTTTAGCGGGGTTGATTTCTATGTGATCGGGTCGTAAAGACACGCCTTCATTTTTTTGATAGGCGTCTATATACTCTTGGCGTTTCACGGCGTCTGTACACCATTCGGGATAACCAGAGGCCTCTTGTTTATCCCTGAGGTGCGTTTTAATGTAACCTGAAAACAATTTGTCAGATCTCTCATCAAAATGCCACACCTCATAGATTTTACACACCATGTACCCCATTTCTACAGCCAAGTTTAGTTCCACGGTACACCATGTACCGATGAGTGCCCGTTTTTTTGAATCATGAACGCACGGCTCAGTCTGTCCAGACTCGGCGCATGTGCGACATAATGGAAACATTAACTTGCCGCCCATTTTAACCGGCAGAACCGGAAAGAATAGGCCACGAGGCGGGTAAACTTTAACCCTGGCAAAACCGAAATACTTTGTGACATCACCAAAATCCTTATAAATAATGCGTGGGTGCTGTATAGGATACGTTTTGGTTTTGTTAACAAAAGGGTACAGACTGGTAAAATCAAAATAGTGAATTTTTTCATCACAACCTGTTTTGTGACTTTATGGCATTTGTGCGCCCGCCATAAAGAGCATCACGTGGCTCCAAGGGTTCGGGTAATTCTTTACCCTTCAGAAAAGCCTGTAGATCCACATCAGACTTTAGCATAGACTTCCATTCACAACCCCAGATTTCACGTATCTGAAACCCACATCATTTAAGGTAGTGCAACTTTACCAGCGTCTTGTGGTGTAATTGACCGTAGGTCGTTTTAGTCAGTTTGTTTTTATCATCGGCGTTGTAACAAGCACCACAGCCGTGATAAAAACAACCTTGGAATTCAAAAGCAGTGGGTGTGCCGTTAATCACGGCGTAACCATCCAGGCTGTATTTACCAACTTTCTTCTCGCCCCCTTGTAAAGCATGTCTTATACTCACACCTTCTTTGTGCTCTATGTACATTAACCACTGTATGGCTGGCGTTGAGTAACGCTTCTGAGTCTTGTGATAGTTATCACCGGGTACAAGGGCCAGTGTCTTTTCCTGTAAAAATTTACAACGGTACATGGACATGCAGACGGATGCCAACGTGACTAATTGAAAAGCCTCGATGTGACGTTTAACCACAACCTTTTTTCCCCCCTTTGTTATTAGAAACTCCTGTTCTGTCATGGCTATAACAGCTGATCTGAAAGCATCACAAGCTTTTTGTAATATTTTCACATCGTCTTTACAATATCGTATGAGCTCTTTTTGAAAGTTAAACGGTTTGTGTACACACTGTTTATACCAGGCTGTAAACTCAGATAATTCATCAGGCATCATGTATTGTGGACCAAAATACTCTATTGACGGCATAGCCCCTATGTAATTTTGGTTATCAGCTGTGTTAAAAAAATGTGGGAAATAACCTTAGGTACCGTCAAACCCCATCGCCTTTGGTAACTTGCTAAGCCGCATGGGTAAAAAATTTAAAGAGTCGATAAATCTTATCTTCAAATCTTTTACCGTGATGCACATTATGTTGCCGCCTCTAGATAATAATTCCATCTTTAATTTCTCCTTAATCAGCTGGCGCAGCACAAAATACGCATCATAGGGACCTGCATTATGGGCTATGAATGTGTAATGCGCAAATTTTGGTTTCATGAACGTCTTTACAAAGTCTTCGATACACGCAACACCCTTAAACTCCCAGTCTTTCTCCCCCGTTAATGTTAAAGCGTAACAGTAGTTTGGTATGTGCACCCCCGTCTCCTGCATACACTCAAAATCATAAAAGATGTATTTCTTTGTGGGCTCTTCCGGTTTGATGGTTTGTATATAGCACAAATAGTTCGAAAACCCATCAACGAACACCTTACAAATGGGACACTTTAGGCCTCGGCAGTTATGATCTGTTCGCCTGTAGAGACAACACTTGTCACAATATACATGTTCAAGACAGGATATTTTGTGATCAAGAGCTAAAGCTTTGTGTAGCTCTAAACATTCGTTTGATCGACAAAATACCCTACATACCGAACACCTTAACGCCGTCACACCGTCGTCAATACAATCCGGCCTGTGACAAGCCTTTCAAAAGAAAAGACAATCGTGATTATTTCTATGATGATAAGCGCTATGACAACGTATGCAATAATATCGGGCTCCAAGAAACGCTTTGATATCGAGTATCCCATAAAAGTGACAATCGTGATATAGCACAAACAGCGTGTCTTTGTAACGGCTGTCCGTACAGTAATATTTCCAATCGCCTTGATTATAATAGAGGAGATTGATCGAAACATTTAAATAATTTTCAAAAAATGCAACATCGCTAAAGCTGACCGCTTTATCAAGCGGCAGATTCAAAGCTTTATGTAGTTGGATCGCTCTCTCCTGTATTACATGGTCATTGGCATTGTTACCTTTATCCAGAAGTTTACAGACGCTAGCGGCCAAACACAGGTTATTACCGATATTACTGAAATCATAGAGATATCTTTTACGTTTATGAATTATTAAACTATAGGGTAAGCGGTGTAAACTTCTACCGGTCAACCCCCCTCCCGATCTATTCCTAAATATACTGATCACAAACCTTAAACCTGTGGATAATAAGAATTCAGCGTTACTTTGAAGCGTGTTTGTAATCTGGTTCAAAAAACTGGTAGCGTCTAATGTTTCTTTCGGCATACGATGCGAATAGATGGCGTTGTGTAACCCACCCCCCTCCAATCTAAGCTGAACGCGGTCGGCAGGAACCACGCCCGCCAGGACGCCATCGAGCATCGCCTGTATAGCAGTATGAACGGCTCGAATTCCCTCTACAAATGATGTAACCCTGTCCAAATTAACAAACCGATAGTGGTTGTGGTCCTCAACGGCTCTGAAATTCGGTCGTTGTCGTTCATAACTGTTAATTGCTTCTAAGTATACATGTTGCCGACCTTCGTCATTACCGGGTGACTCAACCCCGCGTGCCTCATTATATATGGTAACAAGATAAAAGAACCAAAACGTGCGCAAAAGGAAGAGCCAAACTAAAAATATATTAATCTATTTTATTAAATAGTAATTGTAGTTATTAAAAAATATTCAATTCAAATATATATTCCTCGGAGTGACCACAGTAGGATATTACAAATGAATTTAAAATAAATAAAACAACATAATCATAAAATATATTGCCAACTAGTTGTTCACATATATGATTAATATTCTAAAGGATCAATAATGGATACAGATATATATAATCCTGAAGAACAATGGCTGGCCAGCCTTAATTAATACTTAATAAATTGTGCACAAATAGGATGTATCAAAAGATCGAATAGAAAAATGAAAGATTGTTGTCTAGAAGATATCATATAATTTGCATAGATGGTAAGAGCTCAGGATTCTTCCAACAACAGTCTAAAATAGTAATAGTTAGCCGTTATATATGTATCCAAAAGTCTCGTGAGGGAATTAACCTCATACGGCTGCTGATGTAATTGCTAAATGTTGGAGCTAATGAATAGACACCAGTCCCGTCTTTTAGACCAAAAACTAATGAAAGTCTCGGTAAAAGCACCTAGCCTTAGGCAGCTGTTTAATGTGGGCAGCCAATGCCGTGATAATGCAGTCCCGCAACAAGATGATAAATGTGAACAAAAAATACTGGAACAAAGTCCCGAATGACTCAAATAGCACCTAGCCCAACGAGGCCATATATGTGGGTACCTATAATGACAGGATAATGTATAAATGAATAAACCCCGTATCACTCGTAGCAGTCTCACCCGTGCCAGTGAATGCAATAGCCGTCCGTCCGGCCGGATGTTCACCGGACCTCCGCCGTTACCAATCCACAAGCCGTTCAGTGCTGCACTGCCTGGGTGCTCCTCCGACAGTGCAGCTGGATAATCCTTAAGGCTGGGATGTTAAAGAGGAAAATAACTGTGGCGGTTATGGGCAGGTTAGGGCTGTTGGTGATGTCCGTTCGTCTCCCAATCGCAGAGAGATGGTGTATAACCGTGGATCACTCCAGAGCCGTTCAACCTAACGCGTTTCTCGACCGTAGGCACTGGTCGTTTCATCAGAGGAAGTGTAATAAAAGGGAGTCCTCATCTGGCTGTATTTAAAGCTCCCCGTTAATTGTCTAAACAGAAACAGCTGATGAATTTCCAACTATTCACCCATAGAAATCGAGTTGAAGTGAAAGAGTCTAATATATTTCTCAATACCTATGTATAAATCTCAGTGTCATGCTAAAATATTAGGATCAAAAGCCAATATATGAAATAATATAAATATATAGAAAATAAATATATGAAAAAAATGAAAAAAATATATATAGAAATACAGAAATAGTGAAATATATAAACTAAAATTAGTATCATTAATATTTAATCTTTCAAAAAACAATCAAACAGATCTCAGGAGTGGCGTGTCTGAAGGTATAAAGACATAATAAATGATTTGTAACACATTTATAGAAAACGGGTTTTTTATGAATTATAACTATTACCGTTTCATTTTGCATTTATATATGTTTTTCACTTCACTATTCATATGATTTATTGTGGTACACTATATTTATTATGTCTTTATACCTTCAGACACGCCACTCCTGAGATCTGTTTGATTGTTTTTTGAAAGATTAAATATTAATGATACTAATTTTAGTTTATATATTTCACTATTTCTGTATTTCTATATATATTTTTTTCATTTTTTTCATATATTTATTTTCTATATATTTATATTATTTCATATATTGGCTTTTGATCCTAATATTTTAGCATGACACTGAGATTTATACATAGGTATTGAGAAATATATTAGACTCTTTCACTTCAACTCGATTTCTATGGGTGAATAGTTGGAAATTCATCAGCTGTTTCTGTTTAGACAATTAACGGGGAGCTTTAAATACAGCCAGATGAGGACTCCCTTTTATTACACTTCCTCTGATGAAACGACCAGTGCCTACGGTCGAGAAACGCGTTAGGTTGAATGGCTCTGGAGTGATCCACGGTTATACACCATCTCTCTGCGATTGGGAGACGAACGGACATCACCAACAGCCCTAACCTGCCCATAACCGCCACAGTTATTTTCCTCTTTAACATCCCAGCCTTAAGGATTATCCAGCTGCACTGTCGGAGGAGCACCCAGGCAGTGCAGCACTGAACGGCTTGTGGATTGGTAACGGCGGAGGTCCGGTGAACATCCGGCCGGACGGACGGCTATTGCATTCACTGGCACGGGTGAGACTGCTACGAGTGATACGGGGTTTATTCATTTATACATTATCCTGTCATTATAGGTACCCACATATATGGCCTCGTTGGGCTAGGTGCTATTTGAGTCATTCGGGACTTTGTTCCAGTATTTTTTGTTCACATTTATCATCTTGTTGCGGGACTGCATTATCACGGCATTGGCTGCCCACATTAAACAGCTGCCTAAGGCTAGGTGCTTTTACCGAGACTTTCATTAGTTTTTGGTCTAAAAGACGGGACTGGTGTCTATTCATTAGCTCCAACATTTAGCAATTACATCAGCAGCCGTATGAGGTTAATTCCCTCACGAGACTTTTGGATACATATATAACGGCTAACTATTACTATTTTAGACTGTTGTTGGAAGAATCCTGAGCTCTTACCATCTATGCAAATTATATGATATCTTCTAGACAACAATCTTTCATTTTTCTATTCGATCTTTTGATACATCCTATTTGTGCACAATTTATTAAGTATTAATTAAGGCTGGCCAGCCATTGTTCTTCAGGATTATATATATCTGTATCCATTATTGATCCTTTAGAATATTAATCATATATGTGAACAACTAGTTGGCAATATATTTTATGATTATGTTGTTTTATTTATTTTAAATTCATTTGTAATATCCTACTGTGGTCACTCCGAGGAATATATATTTGAATTGAATATTTTTTAATAACTACAATTACTATTTAATAAAATAGATTAATATATTTTTAGTTTGGCTCTTCCTTTTGCGCACGTTTTGGTTCTTTTATCTTGTTACTGTTAATTTTTGGGGATTGACAGCTTCCCCATTCTTCCATATTGTGCGGCATCTGGAAGTTCACCAAGGTTGTAAGATACGGGCGCCTCTCTTTCCTTTTTTTGTCATTATAGATGGGGCTTGCAATGCGCTCTATATTGTCAGGCTGTGATTCGTCAATCGGTAATGCTTGGGGTGGCGATTGATCTAAATCTACATGCCTCGCGCTCTGCTCCCCGCCTTCCACATGTTCCCTGTGCCGCTTGCGCTTTCTCAATCTGGTTAATGTTGTTACAGCCTGTTTCACCTTTGCACGTCGGAATAACTGTGAGATTTTGTATGTTACACAAGGTTTAATTCGTGGATTTTTTTTACAGGCATTTAAATTTAAAACACGTTTCAAACCATTGCCTAACATGCCTAGTGACGGCTCAGTTTCATTTATTTCTGCAAAATTATGTATGTTGGCTTTAATAAATTCAGTTGTCTTAAATGACCGATCTATGTATTTTGACATGACATTCATATACGTCTCAACAACTTCTTTAACAATGTCTTGTTTACATTTACCACCGTGGCTCACACCTTTAATGTGTTTTAACAAATATCCGGCTTTTACACCCATGTTCTCAACATCTTCCCGTATCTTACCCAACAACGCGTAAAATTGTATTTCAGTGTGTTGGCCTAATTGTTCTGTATTTTGACTTCCATCAACTATGTCGGGCGCTATCCCGTGCGCCGGTGCACAAGCATCTGCCGATGCGTGTACTACGGCTGTCGTTGTAAAAATATTGGGCATTGATGTTACCCAATCAACCGTTGTAGTATTACCAGGAATTCCTGCAACGGCTGATAATACTTCATCAGAACTATTCTGCGGTTCTTGTGTCGTTGACTCTACACAGTGTGTAATAAGCTCTTGCCCATTTATGTCATCAATATCTGAAATCACAGGATTACCAGCTATGTGTCTTGTTTCTGTTTCAGAGCAATCCTGTGTATCAGGAATAGTGATTACATCGGATTGCGACAATTGCTTAACATTACTTCTTGAGTCAACATTTGATAACACACCAATGCCTGCTATGTGTCTTGTTTCTGTTTCAGAGCAACCCTGTGTATCGGGAATTGTGATTACAGCTGATTGCGACAATTGCTTAACATTACTTCTTGAGAGACGCGATGCCCTCTTAACCTTTACAGTCTTTGTATTACCAGCGACATCCCGGTCTGCAGTGTTAAATGATGTGTGTTTTGATGTTACAGCAACATCGTTACTTACGCTTGATACAGTTTGTAACGCGATCCTTCTCCGTTGCGGCGTATCATTTTCGGAATACGACAATTTTCTTTTAAGATCGGTAAATGCTGAATTATGATTTCTCTCATTCGTTCTTGGTCGAGCCGGTCTTCGTTTGTTCAGGTTGATACAGCCGTGATGCACCCCCATAACCGATGACCTAGCATGCTCCTTTAGGCTATTATGTACAATCGACGGCATTGCGAATTGATGGTTCTCCGTTTCAGCGGCGGTTGTGCGTTTTGTTGTTTTCCCGCTTGTACTAGGCCTGTGTATTTGCGCGACTGTATCACGACCTACTGGTATCGTAGGATCATATCGTCTTGCTACAGCATCATCTGTAATACATATATTATAAAATAAATCTAAACATCGATGCACGTAAATCAGCATTTAAATCACTGCATAACAATATACCATATAACAGTGTTTGATTACACACCTGCTTTATATTCCGATGCACGTAAATTAACATTTAAATTACTGCATAAAAATATACCATATAACAGTGTTTGATTACACACCTGCTTTATATTCGAATGTTTGAGCCCGGCCCCCTGTCGAATGGGGAAAAAACGGTCGCTCAGCAACAGCATTGCCGGTCTGTATAGCTGTGTTGTGACAATATTCAGGTTTGTTCAATATGTCCCGCAGAATACTGTCAGCCGTCGCATCATCCATTTTTGTGGAATCTTTATCCGGTGAAAAAATGAAAAATAAATATTACATACGGTATAAAATTAGAATAACATGAAAAAGAGTTGTATTATTATTGAGAATATAAAGTGTGTACAGGTGACAACAAAACAGCACAACGGTACAGGTTTATTTTTAATTCTTTAGCCGGTGGAAAATAAATAAATAAATAAAATAAAAAATACAGGCGTTTAACATCATTTATTTTTTATTTATTTTAAAATATAAATCTTTTTAATTATTATTTTATTATTATTATTATTATTATTATTATACATTTATTACATTATATTATATTTACATTACATTATATTATATTACATTATATTATATTTATTACATGTTACTCACAGGCAGGAGCCAATTCCAAAATTTTAGTAAAATCTGGTATCATGCTGAAATCTGAACCAAACGGACTCTCTCCAACATCATCGAAATTCTCTGTGTTTGTGGTGTCTGTAATTTAATTGTGAGAAATAAAAATGAGATTTTTTTTTTTTTTATTACTTATCAATGTATCCAGACTGTTGTACGTTCATACTATTTAAACTTTTAAAAATAAGTAAAAATGAACAAATTGTAGACCTTGACTATAATTTCGTACTATTTAAACGTTTAAAAATAAATAAAAACGTGTCAATGGTAATTATAGACTTAGCTTACCATGGTTCATTTGATAACTTGGCAAATCGTCATCTTCGGATCCGGATGTGCACATGATCTTATCTTTGTTGATTGTCTGCATTGTCTGTCGCTGAACCAATAATGAAAATGAGATACGATTAATATCAGTGCTCTATTAAACGATTCACACATTAAATGATCGAGTAAATTGAGACTATATTGAATTACAGCTCGGATGCATTGTCAAAATGCGCCGCTAGATGGCACTATTACCACATATTTAAACAACCTTCAGTGAGTCACAATTATACTTATTTCACAGCCATATTTGTAAAATAAAAAAATATAACATGCTAGAGCCATAATGATAATAATAATAATAAAATAATAAATAATAATAATAATAATAACACTTACCATGATGCCTTTGCTTGTGTATAGCGATGTAACTTCAGTTGAAATTCCTTCTCAGAGCTGTGTCCAAGTTCAGAGCTGTGTCCCATTCTTATAGTCATGGATGTTTGCCAAATGGTCCCCACCAACCTGTGGTATGCCGTCCCACATTTCCAAGATGCTGGGGCGGGGTTTTTAAACATATAAACTTTGGTTTATAATTTAGTAATTGCGATAATTCTTTTCAGTTACAATGAAGATATAATCTGTTAGCGGGTTCTTACACGTCGTACTCAGCACTTCAAAAATATACCAAATACTATATATATATATATATATATATATCTTTTTATTTAAAAGCACGATAGTTTAAAATTAAGATGTAATTTTGAGTCAATACATAGACCTGTAGGTGTTGCTAATGTTCTTTTGCAGAGATTAACTTAGGTATTCTTTGCCGTGAAATAGCGCCACATGCGTGTTTTTAAAGTCCTATTGAAGCGCTCTATAACCGCCGCTTTCACATCATTATTGGTCGTGAAATGCTTTATACCGTATTTTTCTAACACCTTTTTTAGGTTTCTGTTTAGAAACTCTTTACCATTATCGGTTTGTAGCTTCATCGGCACAGCACCCGCTGGAATATTTTTTCAAAAGCATTAGCGACTGTTGCGGCGTTCTTAGCGGTCAGACTTTCACCCCACACCCTCTTACTGAATATATCGATGATTGTTAATATGTATTTAACACCATCGTTGTATTTTGACAGATCTATCAGCGAAACCAAATCGCATTGCCACTGTTGGTTTATACCCGATACACAAATCATGTTCCTTTTATAGTTTTTTCTTGCTGGCTTGTGCAATGTGTATGCGTCTTGTTCTTGTAACCACATTCTTACTCGAGAGAAGGGTTTTTGGGAACCGCACTGGTCTGACAATAATTTTTGTATGAATAGAAATCTGAGTAAAGTCCTCTGAGAAACTGAAATTTGTATTATAGAATTGCTTCAGATTACGGTAACTGTGCATATAGAAAGATATTGTATCTTTTCAGATGCACAATATTTAGTTACCATTCAGTGGTGCTCCCATGAGTCAGAAATATGTTGAAAAAAATATGCCAAATAAAGAAAATGGAAAAAGAAGTAGACTCTTTTTTGGGAGCACTCTACCTCAGAGGAACTATAGTATATCAATGTCTTATACTGGTAAAATCATGATTTTAATAGATTCTAAATAAAATATGTAGAATTGTCGGAGTTCAAAAAAGATGTATATGTGATTCAAGACTATTATGCAAAATATTTATATCAATTAAAGTAAATAATTAGCAAAAAATCGCTATAGTATAGTGTAAGCCGGAGAAGCTAAGATTCTCAAAAAAGGAAGAGAAGGAAATCACCTTTTAGTCTCAGAAGTGTCCGTCACATAGGTATATGACCATCATTCATACTGCAAAAATCCCAAATGGAAAAAATGGTTGCAGAAAATTAAATCATAGGTCCTGAGGGTCCGAGTACCTATCTGTGACTTTAAGATTGGGCAGCAAAATTTATTTGCAGTACCAGGATGTTCCAAGGTGGTCTCCCATCTGAGTACTAGTCCGGCCCTCCACTGCTTAGCTTCCAAGATCGGAAGAGATTGGGCATCTCCAGTGGGGTATGTCCGCAATTTCTTAAGCTAGCCCTTTCATTTGTCACCTTGATTTGGAAAAGGCATTGGTCATATTTTTAGCCAGAAAGAGGGACGGACACGCATATGCCAACCAGATTCAAAAGGTGCAGATTGGGTATAACAATTATATGGCAAGAAATTATTATGGCCATAAAAAACCAATCAGGGTAAATCCTTCCTTGTTTATATTGTACTGTACACCAGTCATTGATGAATAGATAATAAACTCATTCTTGGTTGTACTGTCTAAATAAGACAGAAATACACTTAATTCTTCACCAAATAAGATCCAAAATTACTACAAAGATTCCTTTATAGTTAAATGGGTCATCATCTATATCTTTCTTACAACCAAAGATCCAAAAAAAAAGAGTCTACTTCTTTTTCCATTTTCTTTATTTGGCATATTTTTTTCAACCACATTCTTACGTCAGATCTTTTAAATTTATTTTTAACCGACCCATAATATTTATCAATGCTGCTAAAACTACCTGGTTTTAACACTGTGTAATATGCATCTTTCATCCGCTTGATTTGACGCGCTGCGTTGCGTGACATTCTGCGACTGGTGTTACGTGACACTCTTTTCAAAGCCATTATCTTTTAATACGGTTTAATATATATATTTTTTTTTATTTAAAAGCACGATAGTTTAAAATTAAGATGTCATTTTGAGTCAATACATAGACCTGTAGGTGGTGCTAATGTTCTTTTGCAGAGATTAACACGTTGTGTACATTAATAAACAGGTGTTTTTGTTACAAGCGTGGTAGTTCGTGGATGTAAGGATTTTGAAATTGCGCGGTCACAGGTACCCCGTACATCTAAGGTTTTTGAAATTGTGCTGTCATCATTAATCATGCATGGTCATTAAAATCAATATGCTTTTTAAATAAGTGCCATGTGTGATGCTTCCGTGCATCTAAGAAAATGGACACGGTCATTAGTCATTATGCTTTTTAAACCTGTACCATGTGTGCCAAGCATGACGTTTAAATTGCTGGAATGTGTGAACTATAACATGTGAACTATAACACTGTAATGTAAGTGTACAGACTAATCAAAATAGTGAATTTTTTCATCACAAGCTGGTTTGTAATACAGCTTTATGGCGTATTCTGCGACTGGTGTTACGTGACACACTTTTCAAAGTCATTATCTTTTAATACGGTTTAATATCGAACTCTATAAATTTGATATAAAATTTAATATAAAATTTTATATAAAAGCGATATCAAACACTATAATTTAATATTAAAGGGGGCGTGCCTAGGAGAAAGGGGGGGTGTCACTTGTCACTTTGACAGAAAGGTGGTCTTTATCTACTCTAGAGAAATACTCAGATCTGCACCAGTTGGAATCTGACATCACCATCTGAACACCGGCTTCTCACGGCAAGCCAACTTGAAATATCGGGCCTTGATAGTGGGAGCCCGATGCATGGGACATTCTATTTCTGAAGTTGTGTGGACAGTCAACATTCTTCGATCTACAGTGTTAGGTGTGTACCAGGAATACCTCATGGAAGGCATTACCACTCAGTGTGGACAGCGCAGTGGCCAACCACCGATGCTTAATAATCTCGATCAGTGGCATCTGGTCAGAATTGTCCATGGTAACACAAGCAACACTGGATCACATCCACATTCAATGCAGGAGGTACCAGACACATCTAGCAGGTCAGTGCAGCATTCTTTAGCTTTCATGGGATATGGGAGCAAAAGACCCACCAGAGTGCCTCTGATAACACTACGACACCAGACACAGAACCTCTTGACATTGCTAATTGTGCCCTGGAGGACTGACAGCATGTGGCATGGTCCAACAAGTCATGGTTCCAGTTGTTTTGGGGTGATGGTATGGTTCATGTGTGGCACAGACCCCATGAGGCCATGGACCCCAGTTGTCAACAAGGCACCGTGCAGGCTGGTGGTTCCATAATGGTGTGTTCATATGTCATATTGCATAGTAACACCAAGATGGCTGCATCACCTTTTGCATGCTCCTGATCATCTCCATAAAACAGCTGAAATTAACCACAACTGACCTATAAATCATCATAAATATCCAAGGACTTACCTTTAACTTGTACTACTCTACGCGGACATCTGATCAAAACCAACGGATCGCAATCCTGCGCTGAGATACACACTGGATTGAATCCTCTGCAACTCTCCACTTAGAAGTCCTTCAGTTTGGAATCTACTGAGCTCTGCATTGGACATCCCAGACAAGGTACTGTGAACTACAACCTACTGTATATTTGGCTCCATCCAGCCCCTCACTTAGACATCATTCACCTCTGTTCTCTGAGCAAAAAATAACTGACTTCTTGCATTAATGAACTAATATACAGTATATTCAGGCTCTGAATCACTGAAGGGTCACTGCTCACTTCAATTTGCAAGAGCCATTCCAAAGGACACATGTTATCACTACCCCCACAAGAAATTTACTTCAAAGGCCTCTCACACTGAGATCTTTCACACCTATACAACAGGAATTGGATTCTAACACCTCACCACAAGGCTGCTTTTAGTTTTGATTAAATCAGCAACAGAAAAAGCAGTTATTTTATTTACAGTATCACTTGTTTCAAATATACCCATTGTATTAAGGAGCAGCAATAGGTTACAGCAACAACGATTATAGCGATTACAGTCTAAGATGGCGCCGCAGATGGCTGCCTCGGAGCTACGCAGCTCAGCCAAAATACCTGTTTCCCCTTGTTTTCCATTGCCCTTGTCTACCCCACCGGTGACCAAATACAGCAGGGAAGCCCTCCTAAGTTGGAGCGCTCCCGAGGTGCTTACCACACGTTCGGGCCCGTCGGCGGGCGGATCAGCGGCCCTTGCAGCCCCCGCTGCCCTTGCTGCCCTGTGTGGCAAGGATGCAGACGTTGTGGAGACCGAAGTGGATGACCGAGCGGCCGCGCCCCCCTGCAGCCCAGGTGGCGACTGGCGAATGGATCACCGGCCCCGGAAAGAGAATGACGGAGGCCCTCATGTCGGCCCTAGTAGAAGGACCAGGACTCAGAGGAGAGGCTGTCGCGCAGGCGCCCTAGTGAGGAGGCGGCGGTGAGGGCACCGGTCTGCACTTCCCGTGATCCTGCTTTCGAATGTGCGCTCACTGGCAAACAAGTTCGACGAATTGTCCCTCCTTCTGGGCAGCGCAGGGTCAGACATTACAGGGTCATCCGTCCTCTGCTTTACGGAGACGTGGCTGGACGACCATATTGCGGACAACCCGATGTCTCTGCCGGGCTTCAGTCTCTTCAGGGCCGATCGCTCCAAGGTTCTCTCAGGAAAAACGAAGGGTGGTGGCATCTGCTTCTACATCAACGACGGATGGTGCACCAATGTCACAATCATAGGCAAATCATGCAGCCCTCACCTGGAGATGCTGAGTATCAACTGCAACCCCTTCTATTCCCCCCGGGAATTTGCCTCAATTGTCCTTGTGGGAGTGTATATCCCCCCCTCGCCTGCGCGAACGAAGCCCTGCACCACCTGGCCGTATGTATATCCAACATAGAACAAAAACACCCAGACTCTCTGCTTATAGTACTGGGTGACTTCAACAGAACTAACCTGAGCAAGGAGCTACCTAAGTACAAACAAGTCACGTGTCCCACTATAGAAGGGCGCACCCTTGATCACTGCTATACTACCCTCAAGTCTGCCTTCCGGTCTATCCCGCGTGCTGCACTCGGCCTATCTGACCACTGCCTCGTCCATCTACTCCCTACCTATACACAGAAGCTGAGAGCAGTTAAGCCTGTCGTTAAGACTGTTAAGAAATGGACCAGTGAGGCCAAGATGAAGCTCCAGGCCTGCTTTGACTGCACGGAATGGGGGGTCTTTGAAGCCTCGGCAACCGACCTGAATGACTTGACAGACAGTGTCACATCCTACATCAGCTACTGTGAGGACATGTGTGTACCTACCAAGACTTACCGCATTTACAACAACAACAAGCCCTGGTTCAATGCCCAGCTCAGGCAACTTCGTCGAGCCAAAGAGGAGGCCTATAGCAGCGGTGACAGAGCACTATGCAACCGTACTAGGAACTCTCTGACTAAAGGAATCAGGCTAGCAAAAAAGCGGTTCTCAGACAAGCTGACAAACAATCTCTCCACCAATGACCCCGTATCTGTATGGAAAGGAATGCAATCCATAACCAACTATAGGAAAACCTCAAAGTCCACCGCCATGCACCAAGACCTTGCAGATGAACTGAACCACTTTTATTGCAGGTTCGTAAAAGAAGTCCCCTGCAACCCAAACAATCACCTCTATGATGCCCCGAACACCGACGGCCAACCCCAGGCACTGCAAGTCACCCAAGAAGAGGTGGAGGCATTGTTCAAAAGGGCCAAAACCAGGAAAGCTCCGGGTCCTGACGGAGTGTCACCATCTGCCCTAAGAGCATGTGCGGGTCAGCTCGCCCCCATATTCACCAAGATCTTCAATAAATCGCTGGAGCTACAGAAAGTCTCTTCCTGCCTCAAAAGGTCTACTATAGTCCCGGTCCCCAAGAAACCCACTATCACGAACCTGAACGACTACAGGCCGATAGCACTGACGTCTGTGGTCATGAAAACGTTCGAGCGTCTGGTTTTGAATCACCTGAAAACTGTGACTGGCCCCCAACTGGACCCCCTGCAGTTCGCCTATCGCTCGAATCGGTGTGTCGAGGATGCAGTCAACCTGGGCCTGCACTACATTCTACAGCACCTAGACATTCCCGGTACCTACGCAAGGGTCCTGTTTGTCGATTTCTGCTCGGCCTTCAATACAATCGTCCCCAGCATCCTCCACCCCAAATTACTTCGCCTAGGGGTCCCAGAAGCTACCTGTTCCTGGATAATAGACTTCCTGACAGATAGGACACAGGTGGTAAAAGCAGGGGAATTCACCTCTCAAGCGCGGTCCATTAGTACAGGGGCCCCTCAGGGCTGTGTCCTCTCACCCTGCTCTTCTCCCTGTACACAAATGACTGTACCTCAGAGGCGCAATCAGTAAGGATCATCAAATTCGCAGATGACACCACCGTCATCGGCCTCATCAAGGATGGGGACGAATCGGCCTATAGATGGGAAGTAGACTGGCTGGCCCAGTGGTGCATCCACAACAACCTCGAGCTCAACCCCCTCAAAACTGTCGAGATGATAGTGGACTTCAGGAAGAAGTCATCTAGTGCACCTCCGCTAACGATTGCTGACAGTGTGGTATCGCTAGTGGACTCCTTCAAGTTTCTAGGGACCACAATCTCCCGGGACCTTAAATGGGGGTCCAACACTGACGCCACTGTTGGGAAAGCGCAGTAGAGGTTGTTTTTTCTCAGGCAACTAAGGAAGTTCAACATCCCACAGAAGCTTCTGCTCCTCTTCTACTCCGCGATTGTGGAGTCGGTACTGTGCTGCTCGATACTCGTATGGTACAGCTCCGCCAGCACGAGGGACAGATGCAGGCTCCAAAAGGTGGTCAGAACCGCAGAGAAGATCATCGGCGGCCGACCTTCCCTCAGTCCAGGACCTGTACTTGTCCAGAGCTAAAAAGCGGACAATGAAGATAGTAAAAGACCAGCTACACCCCGGCCACAGCATGTTTAACTTGCTTCCTTCAGGCAGGCGTTACAGGGCTGTCCCCGCCAGGTCCACCAGAAGCCTCAAAAGTTTCTTTCCCCAAGCGGTCCGCCTACTGAACTCCTGAACATTGACTGACTAGACGTACATGTAACTCACTTGTGTTCTTACCGTATACCTATCTGTGTGACTTTGCTTACCCCCCCACCTGCTTATCTGTTACCTACTTGGCTGTTGTAAAGCAAACCGAAGACAAATTCCTAGTATACGCAAGTATACCTGGCCAATAAACCTGATTCTGATTCTGATGAGTTAGGTACGCTGGTCATGGACCCTCAAAATTATGGAATATTCCAGCAGTTTAATGCACCATGTCATCACTCCTAAACTGTCCAGAATTCATTTGAGTAGCATTCTGGAGAGTTACGATGAATGGTGTGGCTACCATGTTTGCCCGACATGAACTCAATTGAGCATTTATGGGATGTGGAGAGATGCATTTGCACCAGAGATCCTGCACCTACTAATATCAGGGAGCAGTGGAAAGCTATCTTGATGGCATGGGTTCACATCTCTCTTGAGGTATTCTGTTCACTTGTGGAGTCAATGCCATGTCAAGTTGCTGCACTTCACTGTACAAGAGGGGGTCCTACACAACACTAGACACCTATCCCATGACTTGGCACTTCAGTGTATAATGCTTATCACTCATCTTTTAAATATACCATGCTAATCACTGTGTGACCTTATATATGAGGATGGTTCTATGAATAAAATAACAAGACCTTATTGCATAAATGTATTCAACTCCTACATACTCATATTCATGTGTATAATCAATAGTATGGCCTTGGTACAGATTTAAATACACATAGTCCCCATACTTGTCTAAGCATTTGTTCCAACGGTACACCAAGGCAACTATCCCAGCATAGAAGAAATTAGTGTCCAGCGCCTGAAGCCAGGACATGACAGCTTGCTGAACTTCACCCTCAGTTGTGAATTACCTTCCACCCAGGTGCTTCTTCAATGCATCTGTCCTCCTGAATCAGACCTTCAGTGTGACACATACTGTATTGTCATCAGTGGTGGAAGTGGTTGCTGGCCAGATTGCGGATCATCTTGACAATCTGTCCTGCCATTATCTAAAGCAGTGCACAAAACCTCTCCATAAAATCACCAAAATGTTTGACTATTTCCACCAGCTCCACCATCTTACAACTGATTTTGGGACAGTATGACTAATATGAGGCAGAGTCTAATGGCCATGAGGAGAAGAAGTGTTCTACTGTACCTGCCATGTCCTGGGGGAAATTTACAATGAAACATTGCACATGTGAGATGTTTTGTTAACTTATGAAACCACCCACATAAGATGCTAACCACTGGGCCACCCTATGTATATATCACTGCTACCTTATATACAAAATGCTAATCACTGAGTCATCTTTTTTTTCTATATAATATATTAGACTGTAATAAGAAAGGCAACTAAAATGGTGCATGGCCTACATCACACAACTTACCCAGAGAGACTAGAAGATCTTACCATGTACAGTGTGGGGCAGAGAAGGGAAAGGGGGGGTCATGATAGAGACCGTCACATATATCAGGGGTGTTACCATGGTGCAGGTGGGAGACATTCCTCACAGAAAGAAGTATTAGACCACGAGGACATGATAGAGACTGTCACATATATCAGAAGTATTACCATGGTACAGGAGGAGACATTCCTCACAGGGAGAGAAGTATTAGGACACGAGGACATGATAGAGACTGTCACATATATCAGGGGTATCACCACGGTACAGGAGGAGACATTCCTCACAGGGAGAGAAGTAATAGGACACGAGGACATGAGAGAGACTGTCACATATATCAGGGGTATCACCACGGTACAGGAGGAGACATTCCTCACAGGGAGAGAAGTAATAGGACACGAGGACATGATAGAGACTGTCACATATATCAGGGGTATCACCACGGTACAGGGGGTGACATTCCTCACAGGGAGAGAAGTAATAGGACACGAGGACATGAGAGAGACTGTCACATATATCAGGGGTATCACCACAGTACAGGAGGAGACATTCCTCACAGGGAGAGAAGTAATAGGACACGAGGACATGAGAGAGACTGTCACATATATCAGGGGTATCACCACGGTACAGGGGGAGACATTCCTCACAGGGAGAGTAGTAATAGACCACGAGGACATGAGAGAGACTGTCACATATATCAGGGGTATCACCACGGTACAGGAGGAGACATTCCTCACAGGGAGAGAAGTATTAGACCACGAGGACATGATAGAGACTGTCACATATATCAGGGGTATCACCACGGTACAGGGGGAGACATTCCTCACAGGGAGAGAAGTAATAAGACAAGAGGACATGATAGAGACTGTCACATATATCAGGGGTATCACCACGGTACAGGGGGAGACATTCCTCACAGGAAGAGAAGTATTAGACCACGAGGACTTGAGAGAGACTGTCACATATATCAGGGATATCACCACGGTACAGGGGGAGACATTCCTCACAGGGAGAGTAGTAATAGACCACGAGGACATGAGAGAGACTGTCACATATATCAGGGGTATCACCACGGTACATGGGGAGACATTCCTCACAGGGAGAGAAGTAATAGGACACGAGGACATGATAGAGACTGTCACATATATCAGGGGTATCACCACGGTACAGGAGGAGACATTTCTCACAGGGAGAGAAGTAATAGGATACGAGGACATGAGAGAGACTGTCACATATATCAGGGGTATCACCACGGTACAGGAGGAGACATTCCTCACAGGGAGAGAAGTATTAGGACACGAGGACATAAGAGAGACTGTCACATATATCAGGGGTATCACCACGGGACAGGAGGAGACATTTCTCACAGGGAGAGAAGTAATAGGATACGAGGACATGAGAGAGACTGTCACATATATCAGGGGTATCACCACGGTACAGGAGGAGACATTCCTCACAGGGAGAGAAGTAATAGGACACGAGGACATGATAGAGACTGTCACATATATCAGGGGTATCACCACGGTACAGGAGGAGACATTCCTCACAGGGAGAGAAGTATTAGGACACGAGGATATGAGAGAGACTGTCACATATATCAGGGGTATCACCATGGTACAGGAGGAGACATTCCTCACAGGGAGAGAAGTAATAGTACACGAGGACATGAGAGAGACTGTCACATATATCAGGGGTATCACCACGGTACATTCCTCACGGGAAGAAAAGTATTAGACCACGAGGACATGATAGAGACTGGAGGGAGGGTCAGCGGGAATATGAGGAAATATTACCTCACAGAAAGGGTAGTGGACAAGTGGAATAACCTCCCATCAGAGATGGTAGAGGGTAATACAGTAGAGCAATGTAACATGCATGGGATAGACATAAGGATCTTACACAGAACTAAGGATCAAATAAGGTGTGAGATAATAATATGGTAAATAGGGGCAGACTAGATGGGTCGAATGGTTCTGATCTACCATCATATTCTATGTGTCTATATAAAGCCTCCATCTCAGGCTTGATAATTTGCTGATGAAATAATGAGATTGTGGAATGTTGGATAAGATTTCCCAGGATGAGATTTATGGAGTGCCACCAACAGGCACACAGGGCCGGATGTAATGATGCCCAAATTCAGCTGCCTTTTTTTAAAGGGGCAATCATTTACCAGGTAAAACCATGCCTTGTACATGATTGGCCCTTTAAAAGAAATTCTGAGTTCTGCCGGCGTCCGTTAAGCACTGAGCAGATAGTGGACACAGCATGTTACAGGTTATGATGAGCATGGATAAACTTCAGAGTCATTTGAGAAAGAAAATGTTCTCATACACCCAATAAATACCCCGTGAGACCCATGGAACTTATTTTGTCTGTGTAAGAGATAGGAGCAGTGGCGGATTTAGCGGGGGGCGATTAGGGCGAACGCCCCCCCTACATATACCGGCACCGGGATGGAGGCCGGGTCCCGGCGCGGTATTGGGAACGGGGTGGGGAGCGGTGCAGCGTGGCGGGGTACGAGGAGAGAGAGGAGTGTCCTGACGCGCGTACAGCGACCTCTGTTCTGACCACGCCCCCTCCTTCCTGTACGCGCGTCAGGACGCTCTCTCTCTGTCTTCGTCCCCCGCCACGCTGCACCGCTCTGCACCCCGTTCCCAATACCGCGGCGGGACCCGGCCTCCATCTATGAGGTGGGAGTGTGTGTGAGAGTGTGTGTGTCTCCCATTTCTCTCCCCCCCCCCCCCCCCCCCCTCTTCTCCCTGCATTATTTGGCTGAATTTTGACTCATTCTGTGTGCTATGTCATTTTTGCCTCATACAGTGTGCTATAATGTGATATTTCCCTCATTCTGCGTGCTATCATGTGAATTTTGCCTCATTCTGCATGCTATCATGTGAATTTTGCCTCATTCTGCATGCTATCATGTGAATTTTGCCTCATTCTGCGTGCTATCATGTGAATTTTGCCTCATTCTGCGTGCTATCATGTGAATTTTGCCTCATTCTGCATGCTATCGTGAATTTTGCCTCATTCTGCATGCTATCATGTGAATTTTGCCTCATTCTGCATGCTATCATGTGAATTTTGCCTCATTCTGCGTGCTATCATGTGAATTTTGCCTCATTCTGCGTGCTATCATGTGAATTTTGCCTCATTCTGCGTGCTATCATGTCATTTTTGCCTCATACAGTGTGCTATAATGTGATTTTTCCATCATTCTGCGTGCTATCATGTCATTTTTGCCTCATACAGTGTGCTATAATGTGATTTTTCCCTCATTCTGTGTGCTATCATGTGAATTTTGCCTCATTCTGCGTGCTATAATGTCAATTTCGGCTCATTCTGCGTGCTATAATGTCAATTTCGGCTCATTCTGCGTGCTATCATGTGAATTTTGCCTCATTCTGCGTGCTATCATGTCATTTTTGCCTCATTCTGCGTGCTATCATGTAAATTTTGCCTCATTCTGCTTGCTATCATGTCATTTCTCTGACGTCCTAAGTGGATGCTGGGGACTCCGTCAGGACCATGGGAATAGCGGCTCCGCAGGAGACAGGGCACAAAGCTAAAGCTTTAGGATCAGGTGGTGTGCACTGGCTCCTCCCCCTATGACCCTCCTCCAAGCCTCAGTTAGGTTTTTGTGCCCGTCCGAGCAGGGTGCAATCTAGGTGGCTCTCCTAAAGAGCTGCTTAGAAAAAGTTTTTAGGTTTTTTATTTTCAGTGAGTCCTGCTGGCAACAGGCTCACTGCATCGAGGGACTTAGGGGAGAGAAGTTCAACTCACCTGCGTGCAGGATGGATTGGCTTCTTAGGCTACTGGACACCATTAGCTCCAGAGGGAGTCGGAACACAGGTCTCACCCTGGGGTTCGTCCCGGAGCCGCGCCGCCGACCCCCCTTGCAGATGCTGAAGATTGAAGGTCCAGAAACCGGCGGCAGAAGGCTCTTCAGTCTTCTTGAAGGTAGCGCACAGCACTGCAGCTGTGCGCCATTGTTTGTCACACACTTCTCACCAACGGTCACGGAGGGTGCAGGGCGCTGCTGGGGGCGCCCTGGGCAGCAATGTAAATACCTTTTATGGCTAAAAAATACATCACATATAGCCCTTGAGGCTATATGGATGTATTTAACCCCTGCCAGATATTACAAACTACGGGAGAAAAGCCCGCCGGAATAGGGGGCGGGGCTTATTCTCCTCAGCACACAGCGCCATTTTCCTGCTCAGCTCCGCTGTGAGGAAGGCTCCCAGGACTCTCCCCTGCACTGCACTACAGAAACAGGGTAAAACAGAGAGGGGGGGCACTTTTTTGGCGATATTTTATATATTTAAGCTGCTATAAGGATACAACACTTATATAAGGTTGTTCCCATATATATTATAGCGCTTGGGTGTGTGCTGGCAAACTCTCCCTCTGTCTCCCCAAAGGGCTAGTGGGGTCCTGTCTTCGATAAGAGCATTCCCTGTGTGTCTGCTGTGTGTCGGTACGTGTGTGTCGACATGTATGAGGACGATGTTGGTGTGGAGGCAGAGCAATTGCCGGTAATGGTGATGTCACCCCCCAGGGAGTCGACACCGGAATGGATGGCTTTGTTTATGGAATTACGTGATAATGTCAGCACATTACAAAAATCAGTTGACGACATGAGACGGCCGGAAAACCAGTTGGTACCTGCCCAGGCGTCTCAGACACCGTCAGGGGCTGTAAAACGCCCTTTACCTCAGTCGGTCGACACAGACCCAGACACGGACACTGAATCTAGTGTCGACGGTGAAGAAACAAACGTATTTTCAAGTAGAGCCACACGTTATATGATCACGGCAATGAAGGAGGCTTTGCAAATCTCTGATACTGCAAGTACCACAAAAAGGGGTATTATGTGGGGGGTGAAAAAAAAACTACCTGTAGTTTTTCCTGAATCAGAGGAATTGAATGATGTATGTGATGAAGCGTGGGTTAACCCAGATAGAAAAGTGCTAATTTCAAAAAAGTTATTGGCATTATACCCTTTCCCGCCAGAGGTTAGGGCGCGCTGGGAAACACCCCCTAGGGTGGATAAGGCGCTCACACGCTTATCAAAACAAGTGGCGTTACCGTCTCCTGATACGGCCGCCCTCAAGGATCCAGCTGATAGGAGGCTGGAAACTACCCTAAAGAGTATATACACACATTCTGGTGTTATACTGCGACCAGCCATCGCCTCAGCCTGGATGTGCAGTGCTGGGGTGGCTTGGTCGGATTCCCTGACTGAAAATATTGATACCCTGGATAGGGACAGTATTTTATTGACTATAGAGCAATTAAAGGATGCTTTTCTTTATATGCGAGATGCTCAGAGGGATATTTGCACTCTGGCATCGAGAGTAAGTGCGATGTCCATATCTGCCAGAAGAAGTTTATGGACGCGACAGTGGTCAGGTGATGCGGATTCCAAACGACATATGGAAGTATTGCCGTATAAAGGGGAGGAATTATTTGGCGTAGGTCTATCGGATCTGGTGTCCACGGCAACTGCCGGAAAATCCACCTTTTTACCTCAGACCCCCTCCCAACAGAAAAAGACACCGTCTTTTCAGCCGCAGTCCTTTCGGTCCTATAAGAACAAGAGGGCAAAAGGACAGTCATATCTGCCCCGGGGCAGAGGAAGGGGTAAGAGAGGGCAGCAAGCAGCCCCTGCCCAAGGAACAGAAGCCCTCCCAGGGTTCTGCAAAGCCCTCAGCGTGACGCTGGGGCTGTACAAGCGGACTCAGGAGCGGTGGGGGGTCGACTCAGGAATTTCAGCGCACAGTGGGCTTGCTCACAGGTGGACCCTTGGATCCTGCAGGTAGTATCTCAGGGTTACAGGTTGGAATTCGAGAAGTCTCCCCCTCGCCGGTTCCTAAAGTCTGCTTTGCCAACGTCTCCCTCAGACAGGGCGACGGTATTGGAAGCCATTCACAAGCTGTTTTCTCAGCAGGTGATAGTCAAGGTACCCCTCCTACAACAGGGAAAGGGGTATTACTCCACGCTATTTGTGGTACCGAAGCCGGACGGCTCGGTAAGACCTATTCTAAATCTGAAATCTTTGAACCTGTACATACAAAAATTCAAGTTCAAGATGGAATCACTCAGAGCAGTGATAGCGAATCTGGAAGAAGGGGACTTTATGGTGTCCCTGGACATAAAGGATGCTTACCTGCATGTCCCAATTTGCCCTTCACATCAAGGGTACCTCAGGTTCGTGGTGCAAAACTGTCATTATCAGTTTCAGACGCTGCCGTTTGGATTGTCCACGGCACCTCGGGTCTTTACCAAGGTAATGGCCGAAATGATGATTCTTCTGCGAAGAAGAGGCGTATTAATTATCCCTTACTTGGACGATCTCCTGATAAGGGCAAGGTCCAGAGAACAGCTGGAGGACGGAGTAGCACTAACCCAACTAGTGCTGCAACAACACGGGTGGATTCTGAATTTTCCAAAATCTCAGTTGACCCCGACAACACGTCTGCTGTTCCTGGGAATGATTCTGGACACGGTTCAGAAAAAGGTGTTTCTTCCGGAGGAAAAAGCCAAGGAGTTATCCGAACTTGTCAGGAACCTCCTAAAACCAGGAAAAGTGTCTGTGCATCAATGCACAAGAGTCCTGGGAAAGATGGTGGCTTCTTACGAAGCAATTCCATTCGGCAGATTCCACGCACGAACTTTTCAGTGGGATCTGCTGGACAAATGGTCCGGATCGCATCTGCAGATGCATCAGCGGATAACCTTATCGCCACGGACAAGGGTGTCTCTTCTGTGGTGGTTGCAGAGTGCTCATCTGTTAGAGGGCCGCAGATTCGGCATACAGGACTGGGTCCTGGTGACCACGGATGCCAGTCTGAGAGGCTGGGGAGCGGTCACACAGGGAAGAAACTTCCAGGGAGTATGGTCAAGCCTGGAGATGTCTCTTCATATAAATATACTGGAGCTAAGAGCAATTTACAATGCTCTAAGCCTGGCAAAACCCCTGCTTCAGGGTCAGCCGGTGTTGATCCAGTCGGACAACATCACGGCAGTCGCCCACGTAAACAGACAGGGCGGCACAAGAAGCAGGAGAGCAATGGCAGAAGCTGCAAGGATTCTTCGCTGGGCGGAAGATCATGTGATAGCACTGTCAGCAGTGTTCATTCCGGGAGTAGACAACTGGGAAGCAGACTTCCTCAGCAGACACGATCTACACCCGGGAGAGTGGGGACTTCATCCAGAAGTCTTCCACATGATTGTGAACCGTTGGGAAAAACCAAAGGTGGATATGATGGCGTCTCGCCTCAACAAAAAACTGGACAGTTATTGCGCCAGGTCAAGAGACCCTCAGGCAATAGCTGTGGACGCTCTGGTAACACCGTGGGTGTACCAGTCAGTGTATGTGTTTCCTCCTCTGCCTCTCATACCCAAAGTACTGAGAATTATACGGCAAAGGGGAGTAAGAACGATACTCGTGGCTCCGGATTGGCCAAGAAGAACTTGGTACCCGGAACTTCAGGAGATGCTCACGGAAAATCCGTGGCCTCTACCTCTAAGACGGGACCTGATTCAGCAGGGACCGTGTCTATTCCAAGACTTACCGCGGCTGCGTTTGACGGCATGGCGGTTGAACGCCGAATTCTAAAGGAAAAAGGCATTCCAGAAGAGGTCATTCCTACACTGGTTAAAGCCAGGAAGGAGGTGACTGCACAACATTATCACCGCATTTGGAGAAAATATGTTGCGTGGTGTGAGGCCAGGAAGGCCCCCACGGAGGAATTTCAACTGGATCGATTCCTACATTTCCTGCAAACAGGATTGTCTATGGGCCTCAAATTGGGGTCCATTAAGGTTCAAATTTCGGCCCTGTCGATTTTCTTCCAGAAAGAATTGGCTTCAGTTCCTGAAGTCCAGACCTTTGTAAAAGGAGTACTACATATACAGCCCCCGGTTGTGCCCCCAGTGGCTCCGTGGGACCTGAATGTAGTTTTGGATTTTCTCAAATCCCATTGGTTTGAGCCACTCAAATTTGTGGATTTGAAATATCTTACATGGAAAGTAACCATGCTACTGGCCCTGGCTTCAGCCAGGAGAGTATCAGAATTGGCGGCTTTATCGTATAAGAGCCCATATCTGATTTTCCATTCGGACAGGGCAGAACTGCGGACGCGTCCTCAGTTTCTGCCTAAGGTGGTGTCAGCGTTTCACCTGAACCAGCCTATTGTGGTGCCTGCGGCTACTAGCGATTTGGAAGATTCCAAGTTGCTGGACGTTGTCAGGGCATTGAAAATATACATTTCAAGGACGGCTGGAGTCAGAAAATCTGACTCGCTGTTTATACTGTATGCACCCAACAAGCTGGGTGCTCCTGCTTCTAAGCAGACGATTGCTCGTTGGATTTGTAGCACAATTCAACTTGCACATTCTGTGGCAGGCCTGCCACAGCCTAAATCTGTCAAGGCCCATTCCACAAGGAAGGTGGGCTCATCCTGGGCGGCTGCCCAAGGGGTCTCGGCATTACAACTCTGCCGAGCAGCTACGTGGTCGGGGGAGAACACGTTTGTAAAATTCTACAAATTTGATACCCTGGCTAAAGAGGACCTGGAGTTCTCTCATTCGGTGCTGCAGAGTCATCCGCACTCTCCCGCCCGTTTGGGAGCTTTGGTATAATCCCCATGGTCCTGACGGAGTCCCCAGCATCCACTTAGGACGTCAGAGAAAATAAGATTTTACTTACCGATAAATCTATTTCTCGTAGTCCGTAGTGGATGCTGGGCGCCCATCCCTAGTGCGGATTGTCTGCAATACTTGTACATAGTTATTGTTACAAAAAAATCGGGTTGTTATTTGTTGTGAGCCGTCTGTTCAGAGGCTCCTACGTTTGTCATACTGTTAACTGGGTTTAGATCACAAGTTATACGGTGTGATTGGTGTGGCTGGTATGAGTCTTACCCGGGATTCAATATCCTTCCTTATTGTGTACGCTCGTCCGGGCACAGTATCCTAACTGAGGCTTGGAGGAGGGTCATAGGGGGAGGAGCCAGTACACACCACCTGATCCTAAAGCTTTAGTTTTGTGCCCTGTCTCCTGCGGAGCCGCTATTCCCATGGTCCTGACGGAGTCCCCAGCATCCACTACGGACTACGAGAAATAGATTTATCGGTAAGTAAAATCTTATTTTTTGCCTCATACAGTGTGCTAAAATGTGATTTGTCCCTCATTCTGCGTGCTATCATGTGAATTTTGCCTCATTCTGCGTGCTATCATGTCATTTTTGCCTCATACAGTGTGCTATAATGTGATTTTTCCCTCATTCTGCGTGCTATCATGTAGAGATGAGCGGGTTCGGTTTCTCTGAATCCGAACCCGCACGAACTTCATGTTTTTTTCACGGGTCCGAGCAGACTCGGATCCTCCCGCCTTGCTCGGTTAACCCGAGCGCGCCCGAACGTCATCATGACGCTGTCGGATTCTCGCGAGACTCGGATTCTATATAAGGAGCCGCGCGTCGCCGCCATTTTCACACGTGCATTGAGATTGATAGGGAGAGGACGTGGCTGGCGTCCTCTCCATTAGAAATTAGATTAGAAGAGAGAGAGAGATTGTGCAGAGTCAGACAGAGTTTACCACAGTGACCAGTGCAGTTGTTGTTAGTTAACTTTTATTTATTTTAATATATCCGTTCTCTGCTATATCCGTTCTCTGCCTGAAAAAAAACGATACACAGCAGCAGCCAGTCACACAGTGTGACTCAGTCTGTGTGCACTCAGCTCAGCCCAGTGTGCTGCACATCAATGTATAAAAGGCAAAGCTTATAATAATTGTGGGGGAGACTGGGGAGCACTGCAGGTTGTTATAGCAGGAGCCCCCAGGAGTACATAATATTATATTAATTTAAAATTAAACAGTGCACACTTTTGCTGCAGGAGTGCCACTGCCAGTGTGACTAGTGGTGACCAGTGCCTGACCACCAGTATAGTAGTATATTGTTGTATGTATTGTATACTATCTCTTTATCAACCAGTCTATATTAGCAGCAGACACAGTACAGTGCGGTAGTTCACGGCTGTGGCTACCTCTGTGTCGGCAGTCGGAACTCGGCAGGCAGTCCGTCCATCCATAATTGTATTACAATATATACCACCTAACCGTGGTATTTTTTTTTCTTTCTTTATACCGTCGTCATAGTGTCATACTAGTTGTTACGAGTATACTACTATCTCTTTATCAACCAGTGTACAGTGCGGTAGTTCACGGCTGTGGCTACCTCTGTGTCGGCAGTCGGCAGGCAGTCCGTCCATCCATAATTGTATTATTATTATAATATATACCACCTAACCGTGGTTTTTTTTTCATTCTTTATACCGTCGTCATAGTGTCATACTAGTTGTTACGAGTATACTACTATCTCTTTATCAACCAGTGTACAGTGCGGTAGTTCACGGCTGTGGCTACCTCTGTGTCGGCAGTCGGCAGGCAGTCCGTCCATCCATAATTGTATTATTATTATAATATATACCACCTAACCGTGGTTTTTTTTTCATTCTTTATACCGTCGTCATAGTGTCATACTAGTTGTTACGAGTATACTACTATCTCTTTATCAACCAGTGTACAGTGCGGTAGTTCACGGCTGTGGCTACCTCTGTGTCGGCAGTCGGCAGGCAGTCCGTCCATCCATAATTGTATTATTATTATAATATATACCACCTAACCGTGGTTTTTTTTTCATTCTTTATACCGTCGTCATAGTGTCATACTAGTTGTTACGAGTATACTACTATCTCTTTATCAACCAGTGTACAGTGCGGTAGTTCACGGCTGTGGCTACCTCTGTGTCGGCAGTCGGCAGGCAGTCCGTCCATCCATAATTGTATTATTATTATAATATATACCACCTAACCGTGGTTTTTTTTTCATTCTTTATACCGTCGTCATAGTGTCATACTAGTTGTTACGAGTATACTACTATCTCTTTATCAACCAGTGTACAGTGCGGTAGTTCACGGCTGTGGCTACCTCTGTGTCGGCAGTCGGCAGGCAGTCCGTCCATCCATAATTGTATTATTATTATAATATATACCACCTAACCGTGGTTTTTTTTTCATTCTTTATACCGTCGTCATAGTGTCATACTAGTTGTTACGAGTATACTACTATCTCTTTATCAACCAGTGTACAGTGCGGTAGTTCACGGCTGTGGCTACCTCTGTGTCGGCAGTCGGCAGGCAGTCCGTCCATCCATAATTGTATTATTATTATAATATATACCACCTAACCGTGGTTTTTTTTTCATTCTTTATACCGTCGTCATAGTGTCATACTAGTTGTTACGAGTATACTACTATCTCTTTATCAACCAGTGTACAGTGCGGTAGTTCACGGCTGTGGCTACCTCTGTGTCGGCAGTCGGCAAGCAGTCCGTCCATCCATAATTGTATTATTATTATAATATATACCACCTAACCGTGGTTTTTTTTTCATTCTTTATACCGTCATAGTGTCATACTAGTTGTTACGAGTATACTACTATCTCTTTATCAACCAGTGTACAGTGCGGTAGTTCACGGCTGTGGCTACCTCTGTGTCGGCAGTCGGCAGGCAGTCCGTCCATCCATAATTGTATTATTATTATAATATATACCACCTAACCGTGGTTTTTTTTTCATTCTTTATACCGTCGTCATAGTGTCATACTAGTTGTTACGAGTATACTACTATCTCTTTATCAACCAGTGTACAGTGCGGTAGTTCACGGCTGTGGCTACCTCTGTGTCGGCAGTCGGCAGGTATCCAATACTAGTATCCAATCCATCCATCTCCATTGTTTACCTGAGGTGCCTTTTAGTTCTGCCTATAAAATATGGAGAACAAAAAAGTTGAGGTTCCAAAATTAGGGAAAGATCAAGATCCACTTCCACCTCGTGCTGAAGCTGCTGCCACTAGTCATGGCCGAGACGATGAAATGCCAGCAACGTCGTCTGCCAAGGCCGATGCCCAATGTCATAGTACAGAGCATGTCAAATCCAAAACACCAAATATCAGAAAAAAAGGACTCCAAAACCTAAAATAAAATTGTCGGAGGAGAAGCGTAAACTTGCCAATATGCCATTTACCACACGGAGTGGCAAGGAACGGCTGAGGCCCTGGCCTATGTTCATGGCTAGTGGTTCAGCTTCACATGAGGATGGAAGCACTCAGCCTCTCGCTAGAAAACTGAAAAGACTCAAGCTGGCAAAAGCACCGCAAAGAACTGTGCGTTCTTCGAAATCCCAAATCCACAAGGAGAGTCCAATTGTGTCGGTTGCGATGCCTGACCTTCCCAACACTGGAGGTGAAGAGCATGCGCCTTCCACCATTTGCACGCCCCCTGCAAGTGCTGGAAGGAGCACCCGCAGTCCAGTTCCTGATAGTCAGATTGAAGATGTCAGTGTTGAAGTACACCAGGATGAGGAGGATATGGGTGTTGCTGGCGCTGGGGAGGAAATTGACCAGGAGGATTCTGATGGTGAGGTGGTTTGTTTAAGTCAGGCACCCGGGGAGACACCTGTTGTCCGTGGGAGGAATATGGCCGTTGACATGCCAGGTGAAAATACCAAAAAAATCAGCTCTTCGGTGTGGAGGTATTTCACCAGAAATGCGGACAACAGGTGTCAAGCCGTGTGTTCCCTTTGTCAAGCTGTAATAAGTAGGGGTAAGGACGTTAACCACCTCGGAACATCCTCCCTTATACGTCACCTGCAGCGCATTCATAATAAGTCAGTGACAAGTTCAAAAACTTTGGGTGACAGCGGAAGCAGTCCACTGACCAGTAAATCCCTTCCTCTTGTAACCAAGCTCACGCAAACCACCCCACCAACTCCCTCAGTGTCAATTTCCTCCTTCCCCAGGAATGCCAATAGTCCTGCAGGCCATGTCACTGGCAAGTCTGACGAGTCCTCTCCTGCCTGGGATTCCTCCGATGCATCCTTGCGTGTAACGCCTACTGCTGCTGGCGCTGCTGTTGTTGCCGCTGGGAGTCGATGGTCATCCCAGAGGGGAAGTCGTAAGCCCACTTGTACTACTTCCAGTAAGCAATTGACTGTTCAACAGTCCTTTGCGAGGAAGATGAAATATCACAGCAGTCATCCTACTGCAAAGCGGATAACTGAGGCCTTGGCATCCTGGGTGGTGAGAAACGTGGTTCCGGTATCCATCATTACTGCAGAGCCAACTAGAGACTTGTTGGAGGTACTGTGTCCCCGGTACCAAATACCATCTAGGTTCCATTTCTCTAGGCAGGCGATACCGAAAATGTACACAGACCTCAGAAAAAGAGTCACCAGTGTCCTAAAAAATGCAGCTGTACCCAATGTCCACTTAACCACGGACATGTGGACAAGTGGAGCAGGGCAGGGTCAGGACTATATGACTGTGACAGCCCACTGGGTAGATGTATGGACTCCCGCCGCAAGAACAGCAGCGGCGGCACCAGTAGCAGCATCTCGCAAACGCCAACTCTTTCCTAGGCAGGCTACGCTTTGTATCACCGCTTTCCAGAATACGCACACAGCTGAAAACCTCTTACGGCAACTGAGGAAGATCATCGCGGAATGGCTTACCCCAATTGGACTCTCCTGTGGATTTGTGGCATCGGACAACGCCAGCAATATTGTGTGTGCATTAAATCTGGGCCAATTCCAGCACGTCCCATGTTTTGCACATACCTTGAATTTGGTGGTGCAGAATTTTTTAAAAAACGACAGGGGCGTGCAAGAGATGCTGTCGGTGGCCAGAAGAATTGCGGGACACTTTCGGCGTACAGGCACCACGTACAGAAAACTGGAGCACCACCAAAAACTACTGAACCTGCCCTGCCATCATCTGAAGCAAGAAGTGGTAACGAGGTGGAATTCAACCCTCTATATGCTTCAGAGGTTGGAGGAGCAGCAAAAGGCCATTCAAGCCTATACAATTGAGCACGATATAGTAGGTGGAATGCACCTGTCTCAAGTGCAGTGGAGAATGATTTCAACGTTGTGCAAGGTTCTGATGCCCTTTGAACTTGCCACACGTGAAGTCAGTTCAGACACTGCCAGCCTGAGTCAGGTCATTCCCCTCATCAGGCTTTTGCAGAAGAAGCTGGAGGCATTGAAGAAGGAGCTAACACGGAGCGATTCCGCTAGGCATGTGGGACTTGTGGATGCAGCCCTTAATTCGCTTAACAAGGATTCACGGGTGGTCAATCTGTTGAAATCAGAGCACTACATTTTGGCCACCGTGCTCGATCCTAGATTTAAAGCCTACCTTGGATCTCTCTTTCCGGCAGACACAGGTCTGCTGGGGTTGAAAGACCTGCTGGTGACAAAATTGTCAAGTCAAGCGGAACGCGACCTGTCAACATCTCCTCCTTCACATTCTCCCGCAACTGGGGGTGCGAGGAAAAGGCTCAGAATTCCGAGCCCACCCGCTGGCGGTGATGCAGGGCAGTCTGGAGCGACTGCTGATGCTGACATCTGGTCCGGACTGAAGGACCTGACAACGATTACGGACATGTCGTCTACTGTCACTGCATATGATTCTCTCAACATTGATAGAATGGTGGAGGATTATATGAGTGACCGCATCCAAGTAGGCACGTCACACAGTCCGTACTTATACTGGCAGGAAAAAGAGGCAATTTGGAGGCCCTTGCACAAACTGGCTTTATTCTACCTAAGTTGCCCTCCCACAAGTGTGTACTCCGAAAGAGTGTTTAGTGCCGCCGCTCACCTTGTCAGCAATCGGCGTACGAGGTTACATCCAGAAAATGTGGAGAAGATGATGTTCATTAAAATGAATTATAATCAATTCCTCCGCGGAGACATTGACCAGCAGCAATTGCCTCCACAAAGTACACAGGGAGCTGAGATGGTGGATTCCAGTGGGGACGAATTGATAATCTGTGAGGAGGGGGATGTACACGGTGATATATCGGAGGGTGAACATGAGGTGGACATCTTGCCTCTGTAGAGCCAGTTTGTGCAAGGAGAGATTAATTGCTTCTTTTTTGGGGGGGGTCCAAACCAACCCGTCATATCAGTCACAGTCGTGTGGCAGACCCTGTCACTGAAATGATGGGTTGGTTAAAGTGTGCATGTCCTGTTTTGTTTATACAACATAAGGGTGGGTGGGAGGGCCCAAGGATAATTCCATCTTGCACCTCTTTTTTCTTTTCTTTTTCTTTGCATCATGTGCTGATTGGGGAGGGTTTTTTGGAAGGGACATCCTGCGTGACACTGCAGTGCCACTCCTAGATGGGCCCGGTGTTTGTGTCGGCCACTAGGGTCGCTAATCTTACTCACACAGCTACCTCATTGCGCCTCTTTTTTTCTTTGCGTCATGTGCTGTTTGGGGAGGGTTTTTTGGAAGGGACATCCTGCGTGACACTGCAGTGCCACTCCTAGATGTGCCCGGTGTTTGTGTCGGCCACTAGGGTCGCTAATCTTACTCACACAGTCAGCTACCTCATTGCGCCTCTTTTTTTCTTTGCGTCATGTGCTGTTTGGGGAGGGTTTTTTGGAAGGGCCATCCTGCGTGACACTGCAGTGCCACTCCTAGATGGGCCCGGTGTTTGTGTCGGCCACTAGGGTCGCTTATCTTTCTCACACAGTCAGCTACCTCATTGCGCCTCTTTTTTTCTTTGCGTCATGTGCTGTTTGGGGAGGGTTTTTTGGAAGGGACATCCTGCGTGACACTGCAGTGCCACTCCTAGATGGGCCCGGTGTTTGTGTCGGCCACTAGGGTCGCTAATCTTACTCACACAGCTACCTCATTGCGCCTCTTTTTTTCTTTGCGTCATGTGCTGTTTGGGGAGGGTTTTTTGGAAGGGACATCCTGCGTGACACTGCAGTGCCACTCCTAGATGGGCCCGGTGTTTGTGTCGGCCACTAGGGTCGCTTATCTTACTCACACAGCGACCTCGGTGCAAATTTTAGGACTAAAAATAATATTGTGAGGTGTGATGTGTTCAGAATAGGCTGAAAATGAGTGTAAATTATGTTTTTTGAGGTTAATAATACTTTGGGATCAAAATTACCCCCAAATTCTATGATTTAAGCTGTTTTTTAGGGTTTTTTGAAAAAAACACCCGAATCCAAAACACACCCGAATCCGACAAAAATAATTCGGTGAGGTTTTGCCAAAACGCGTTCGAACCCAAAACACGGCCGCGGAACCGAACCCAAAACCAAAACACAAAACCCGAAAAATTTCAGGCGCTCATCTCTACTATCATGTGAATTTTGCCTCATTCTGCGTGCTATAATGTCAATTTCTGCTCATTCTGCGTGCTATAACGTCATTTTTGCCTCATACAGTGTGCTACAATGTGAATTTTCCCTCATTCTGCGTGCTATCATGTGAATTTCGGCTCATTCAGTGTGCTACAATGTGAATTTCGGCTCATTCAGTGTGCTATAATGTGAATTTCGGCTCATTCAGTGTGCTATAATGTGAATTTCAGGTCATACAGTGTGCTATAATGTGAATTTCGGCTCATACAGTGTGCTATGATGTGAATTTCAGGTCATACAGTGTGCTATAATGTGAATGTCGGCTCATTCAGTGTGCTATAATGTGAATTTCGGCTCATTCAGTGTGCTATGATGTGAATTTCAGGTCATACAGTGTGCTATAATGTGAATGTCGGCTCATTCAGTGTGCTATAATGTGAGTTTCGGCTCATTCAGTGTGCTACAATGTGAATTTCGGCTCATTCAGTGTGCTATAATGTGAATTTCGGCTCATACAGTGTGGTACAATGTGAATTTCGGCTCATTCAGTGTGCTATGATGTGAATTTCAGGTCATACAGTGTGCTATAATGTGAATGTCGGCTCATTCAGTGTGCTATAATGTGAATTTCGGCTCATTCTGTGTGCTATAATGTGAATGTCGGCTCATTCAGTGTGCTACAATGTGAATTTCGGCTCATTCAGTGTGCTATAATGTGAATTTGGGCTCATTCAGTGTGCTATAATGTGAATTTCGGCTCATTCTGTGTGCTGTAGAAACAGAATTTGTCGGCAGATAAGAACCACTTGGCCCATCTAGTCTGCCCCTTTTTTTTTTTTTTTTTACATTATTTTTATCTCTAATCTTATCTGATCCTTATTTCTTTGTAAGAATATCCTTATGTCTATCCCATGCATGTTTAAATTGCCCTACTGTCTTATCCTCTACCACCCCTGATGGAAGGAATGGCGATTCGCCAGTCTGTATCACCAGTGCGCAGGGTTCTCTCCACTAACTGGCAACATTTTATTAGTAATGGCAACAATAGGAAATTTTAGAAGCGAACGGGAAGGGCATTACTAAGTGGGAGGGGCTATGATTAGGGGGAGGAGTCATCATTCTTAAACCACCCCCCCTAAAAGTTAAGTCTAGATCCGCCACTGGATAGGAGCCCAATGAAGTGCAATGCAGTGTAAAATGTTTTTACGTCTTCTTCTTTCTGTCTATACATGGTCCCTCTCTTTTTCCTCCTTTACCCTCCTACTCTTCTGTATCTTCATCTGTTTATCTTCTGCCCCTTTGTTTCATACTCCTCTCACCCCTCTCTTTTTACACCTCCTCCTCTGTGGGCCCATCCTCAGTGATTCCAGTCACTCAGGCCAGCCACTGGCTGCGGTGGACATCACTGCAGACCCAACACACGTGCGCACTTATCTGGATTGTGTTCCTAAACTTTGGGGGACAAGTGTTATTATGTTGTGGGAGGAGCAGTGACTGTATTTTGCTTTATTCTGGGGTACCAGTAAGAATACAGTGCGTGGACACTTCAGCCAAATATAATACAGCGAGACCATAGTATTCAGCTGAACAGCCAACATCCTAAGTAGTACTAGTCAGAATCAGCTCCAATAGCACTCTGACGCGTTTCATCCCCAAATGCGGGATGTTTGCAATTGTTCTGGAGCTGGTACTTTGCAAATGACCATTAAGATTAAAAATCACGCTAAATATGATTGAATTGAATGTTAATGGGAATATAGGTGTCTAAGAGCAGCATAATACAGCGTACGCCTGGCTGTTTATAAGAGTTATAGTATATTAATATTAATCAGAGGGAGAGTCAGACATTACAGTATAATGTCATTTATTACTGGAATAGAATATCCATCAGCAGCAGCCAACCTCTCTGACCTGAATAAACTGGATTCTGACAAACAACTGAGACTGAAAATGTGATATTCTAAGAGTGAAAAATAATAATATAAATTTTCAAAATATCAAATTATTCATTTCCCAGAACTTGCGACTGTCCGTTCTGCAACAACTGCTGACACACATAAGTGCATGTTAATTGATCTCCACAAGCTAGGGGGAAAAAACACTTCCTAATGATATATACAATCAGGTAAAAGACACAGATACTGTTGTATTCAGGAACAATTGGTGTACCAGCTATTACTGACTGCCCAGGAACCAGCACAGCACCTGTAATAATACACTGCCCGGAGCCAGGAACTAGCACAGCACCTGTAATCACCCACTGCCCAGAGCCAGGAACCAGCACAGTGCCTGTAATCACCCACTGCCCAGAGCCAGGAACCAGCACAGCACCTGTAATCACCCACTGCCCAGAGCCAGGAACCAGCACAGCACCTGTAATCACCCACTGCCCAGAGCCAGGAACTAGCACAGCACCTGTAATCACCAACTGCCCAGAGCCAGGAACTAGCACAGCACCTGTAATCACCCACTGCCCAGAGCCAGGAACCAGCACAGTGCCTGTAATCACCCACTGCCCAGAGCCAGGAACCAGCACAGCACCTGTAATCACCCACTGCCCAGAGCCAGGAACTAGCACAGCACCTGTAATCACCCACTGCCCAGAGCCAGGAACCAGCACAGTGCCTGTAATCACCCACTGCCCAGAGCCAGGAACCAGCACAGTGCCTGTAATCACCCACTGCCCAGAGCCAGGAACTAGCACAGTGCCTGTAATCACCCACTGCCCAGAGCCAGGAACTAGCACAGTGCCTGTAATCACCCACTGCCCAGATCCAGGAACTAGCACAGCGCCTGTAATCACTGACTGCCCAGAGCCAGGAACTAGCACAGTGCCTGTAATCACCCACTGCCCAGAGCCAGGAACTAGCACAGCGCCTGTAATCACCCACTGCCCGGAGCCAGGAACTAGCACAGCACCTGTAATCACCCACTGCCCAGAGCCAGGAACCAGCACAGCGCCTGTAATCACCCACTGCCCAGAGCCAGGAACTAGCACAGCGCCTGTAATCACCCACTGCCCAGAGCCAGGAACTAGCACAGCGCCTGTAATCACCCACTGCCCAGAGCCAGGAACCAGCACAGCGCCTGTAATCACCCACTGCCCAGAGCCAGGAACTAGCACAGTGCCTGTAATCACCCACTGCCCAGAGCCAGGAACTAGCACAGTGCCTGTAATCACCAACTGCCCAGAGCCAGGAACTAGCACAGTGCCTGTAATCATCCACTGCCCAGAGACAGGAACTAGCACAGCGCCTGTAATCACCCACTGCCCAGAGCCAGGAACCAGCACAGTGCCTGTAATCACCCACTGCCCAGAGCCAGGAACCAGCACAGCGCCTGTAATCACCCACTGCCCAGAGCCAGGAACTAGCACAGTGCCTGTAATCACCCACTGCCCAGATCCAGGAACTAACACAGAACCTGTAATCACCCACTGCCCAGAGCCAGGAACTAGCACAGCGCCTGTAATCACCCACTGCCCAGAGCCAGGAACCAGCACAGCGCCTGTAATCACCCACTGCCCAGAGCCAGGAACTAGCACAGTGCCTGTAATCACCCACTGCCCAGAGCCAGGAACCAGCACAGTGCCTGTAATCACCCACTGCCCAGAGCCAGGAACTAGCACAGTGCCTGTAATCACCCACTACCCAGAGCCAGGAACCAGCACAGCGCCTGTAATCACCCACTGCCCAGAGCCAGGAACTAGCACAGTGCCTGTAATCACCCACTGCCCAGAGCCAGGAACCAGCACAGTGCCTGTAATCACCCACTGCCCAGAGCCAGGAACTAGCACAGCGCCTGTAATCACCCACTGCCCAGAGCCAGGAACTAGCACAGTGCCTGTAATCACCCACTGCCCAGAGCCAGGAACTAGCACAGTGCCTGTAATCACCCACTGCCCAGAGCCAGGAACTAGCACAGCGCCTGTAATCACCCACTGCCCAGAGCCAGGAACTAGCACAGTGCCTGTAATCACCCACTGCCCAGAGTTAGGAACCAGCACAGTACCTGTAATCACCCACTGCCCAGAGCCAGGAACTAGCACAGCGCCTGTAATCACCCACTGCCCAGAGCCAGGAACTAGCACAGCGCCTGTAATCACCCACTGCCCAGAGCCAGGAACCAGCACAGTGCCTGTAATCACCCACTGCCCAGAGTCAGGAACCAGCACAGTACCTGTAATCACCCACTGCCCAGAGCCAGGAACTAGCACAGCGCCTGTAATCACCCACTGCCCAGAGCCAGGAACTAGCACAGCGCCTGTAATCACCCACTGCCCAGAGCCAGGAACTAGCACAGCGCCTGTAATCACCCACTGCCCAGATCCAGGAACTAGCACAGCGCCTGTAATCACTGACTGCCCAGAGCCAGGAACTAGCACAGTGCCTGTAATCACCCACTGCCCAGAGCCAGGAACTAGCACAGTGCTGTAATCACCCACTGCCCAGAGCCAGGAACTAGCACAATGCCTGTAATCACCCACTGCCCAGAGCCAGGAACTAGCACAGTGCCTGTAATCACCCACTGCCCAGAGCCAGGAACCAGCACAGTGCCTGTAATCACCCACTGCCCAGAGCCAGGAACTAGCACAGCGCCTGTAATCACCCACTGCCCAGAGCCAGGAACTAGCACAGTGCCTGTAATCACCCACTGCCCAGAGCCAGGAACTAGCACAACGCCTGTAATCACCCACTGCCCAGAGCCAGGAACTAGCACAGTGCCTGTAATCACCCACTGCCCAGAGCCAGGAACTAGCACAGTGCCTGTAATCACCCACTGCCCAGAGCCAGGAACTAGCACAGTGCCTGTAATCACCCACTGCCCAGAGCCAGGAACTAGCACAGTGCCTGTAATCACCCACTGCCCAGAGCCAGGAACTAGCACAGCGCCTGTAATCACCCACTGCCCAGAGCCAGGAACTAGCACAGCGCCTGTAATCACCCACTGCCCAGAGCCAGGAACCAGCACAGCGCCTGTAATCACCCACTGCCCAGAGCCAGGAACTAGCACAGTGCCTGTAATCACCCACTGCCCAGAGCCAGGAACCAGCACAGTGCCTGTAATCACCCACTGCCCAGAGCCAGGAACTAGCACAGTGCCTGTAATCACCCACTGCCCAGAGCCAGGAACTAGCACAGTGCATGTAATCACTGACAAAGCTGATTCTTATACTCTACAACACAAGCTATTAAATCTATACCGTGAAGCTGTAACGGCCGCTGAACCTCGTGCACGTGCTACGCACTCCGTACGCTATTTGCGTAAGAATACCTTGCACGTGGTACGCAAGTCACGTACACACGCTGCGCTGGGTGTACTGAACACACAGCTAGCGTACACACAGATAATAACCTTCTATACCTTACACAGAGTATGCTTATACTGTATATCTTAGTGTTAGATACTGTAATGATATAATGCTGTTTAACCTTGGTTTGTAAGCTAGTTGTTTGAGCGATTGAGATGCTCCGATCACCCTCAGTAATGTAATAAACACTCAATACCTGGCTAAGGTTCCAACACCTTTACTAACAATATTTAACTAAGTAAATGGCAAAAGATAACAGTGAACAGTTCATACACTACAAGCTAACATTAAAATCTAACAGAATAACTAAACAGAAATATACACAATAGCGAACGATCGCAAACACTAATACAACAAATAAGAATGAATGACTAACATTTAAACGGGTAACAAAGTGGCCACAGAGAAACATACCATACGGGGAACACTCGCAAGCGCAACCGGAATCCAGTCCTCCAATTATCTGAGATAAATGTTGAAGAGTGAGAGTACTGGCCGGTATGGGGACAGTGACCCTTATATACACAACATACAGTGTACTACAAAGGGCCCTACAATCTTATTGTTCATTGGACACAGGAATGTCTCTCTGCACTGTAACAAAAGGTCATAGGTGGATTTGAACAGGTGGGCTGTGGCTATTACAAACTGCTCAGGTGGGAGGGAATCACCGGATTCCCGCCGCATGGATAATGAACTGCAAATATATGAAATGTCCAGAAACTACTAATGGCCATAACTACACGCAGGAGCGATTAATCTTTACCTAACCAACACCGGATTATTGCTATTAAAATACTCTTCGGTTAGGTACCAGACACCACTGTTCAACCTTAATCAGACCTTTTGTACCACGTAAAGAGGGATTCCCACGTCCGTGAACAAGTCACATTAAACAAACTTACAGTTATCACTAAGGGGAACATTATCTATAAAACATACTATTTGGTTTTATTATTTAATGATTGAGTCGCCCGCTAGACGCACACAAACTCTACCGTAAATGCACATACCACGCGCCAATGCGCACGGCCGTAGAAGCTCCATTACGCAGCTGCGAGTATCCGCACGCACGGGAGAGAATGTGCACGTGCAGCAGGCACGCGCATGAGGTGAATATATGGCAACGTGTAGCATGATATTTTTCTGACTTTGACAGTCCACCCTTTGGCAGTCATCAATAACTGCCACTTCCTAAAACAGTTCAAAAAGAGAAAAATATATGTCATGTGTAAATACATTTCTATGGTTGGGTAAGAGAGAAGAGGATCAGGTGGGAAAAAGGTATGACCTAGTGAGATAGTAGAAGCATGTGTGTATGAATCCATGTTTGAGGGGTCATGTATCATCGTGCCGTACGTGTTTTAAATCAAGCTTCGAGGTATTGCGAAGTATACATTTGAATCCTTCTTATCCCGTATGACGGGTCTGTGGATGGGCTGTCAAACTTTACCAAGCTCTTTTCGGCTTTTGGTTGCAACAAATGGGGGAGCACATTTAGTTGATGATACATGAATGGGGGGGTATGTGAGTGCTGATATCTGTGTCTATATTCCCTATCGACTATGTGTGTCATTACCTGAAGGTTGTAGAAATGAAGATAAGAAGCAATTATGGTAAATGCAGTCATAAACTATGTGAGTTTAATATACATTTGCTGATTGAGGTCTTGTCTTGTGTCTTGTCTCGATGTATATGTTGACTGTAGTCTCCCGATGTTTTTGCTGTAAATGCTGAGCAAAAAGCTTTCTCAATGTCCATAGACTTACAATCTTTAAAGTATTGGGCTATCGTGTAAGTTAAAGTCACTAGGGATATTGGGGGTCTATGGCATTGTCCATCAGTGGTCTGTGTAAAAGGTTGTCAAATTCTTCTTCCAAGCGGATGTCTTTGTACCTTGGAGGAAAACAAAGGAGAAACGGGTGAAAGAAACGGACCGTGGAATCACATTTTCATCACAACATTGTCTCTATCATTGGGTCATAAATCAAATTAGTTGTTGTTAGTACAGTGTCCTCGCTCCTTAAACTCATCACCCTGGTATTACTTTTACGCTTCGCTAAAACCCGAACGCATCTAAATATCAGGCCAACCAATATGACGACTCCCAGGATACACAAAAGAAATTTCCCTACATCCATAATAATACCTTGGGCCCATTTTCCTAAGCCCGAGAACCAATTTCGTGGGTTCAACCATGACACCCAACTGGTCAGCTCATTACCCACAGTAGCGAGTGTGAGATTGTGTTTCCTTCGAAACTCCCATTTTAATTGTAAAATGTCATCCATCTTTTGGTCTATGACCTCGGCTGGGTCCTTTGTGCTGTTTGTAATGTACGTACAGCACTTGATTCCATATTGAGTTGCCAGGGTAACACAATACCCACCTGTCACAGCTGTGAGGTAATTGAGAATCATCCTATGCTGAACCAGTTCCGTTTTGTAGGCTTGTAACTCTTTCCCAGTGTACCTGAATGTGTCGTCATACATTTCGGTGATATTGTCTAATAAATTTGCAAGCGCAGATATATATTTGTAATTTATCACTCCTCTGGCGGTACGAGTGATATCTAACGCGAGTAGGAATTGAATCCCGGTGGATTCATGGATCAGGTCAGAGGCCGAATGCTCTGTTCTTTCTATCAGGTGCCGTTTAACGATGTGCTCGTAATGAGTGTGAGTATAAGGAGCTTGGGCACTGCGGTGAATATCTTTCATTTTGTTATGGGTTACAGTCATTACTTCAGGCAGTACTTTTCCAATATAGCACAATCCCTCTGAGTTTGGGGCAAGCCACTTATACGCCTTCCTCCTGCATATGAAATATGCATCATCGGGGAGAACATATGGGACAGAGTATGACATTATCATGTTACAAATTTTCCATGTGAAATCTCCTAACCCTATTTCTCCCATCTGTTTAGTACACGTATCAGGTTGTACGATATGTGCACAGTATCCTGGTGATACTTCTCCAACTCGCATGGTCCTACTTCCTAGAGTGTACCTATACCGGAAATATTTTCCATGGTCGGCTATCTGGCGTATAAGTTCTGTGTCTATGGGCATTCTGTCGGGTCTGTATGAAAAGGTCATGGTTTGATTACTCCATGACACTTCCCAATTTCCCGGCTTTCGGGGATTGGAAATGTTAAAGCACACTAAGGACCTATCCACATGATATTGGTGGAGCTTCAAACTAGGAGGATTAGAGATATTAAACCTCTTATCCACCGGCCTCCCACCACTTAGCTCAAGTACCTCCCCTACAGTTAATGGGAATGGTACTAGTCCTGATTTGCTATGGCCTTGAGGTACTTGAGAGCATACCCAACAGTCTGTCTGATTTAACACTTTACCCACTAAGGAGTGATAGTCACTCAATGGATGCCGGTCCATGCGGACATTAAAACTGGACTGACATTTCTTTATGCACCCATCCTTAAACTATATTGTCACAATGCCTACAGATGCAGTTCTCTTCAGCTAACAATCCTTCACAATTCCTTCTATTGTCAATGCTACCAGATCGTTTTCTGATACTTGCCTTTGCTCGGAGATTATGTTGCTCTTGGAAATTTACGCCTGCATCCTGGTCATCAGAACCCATTCCCGATCCTTTCTCGACCTCCATGGTACTCTCACCGAAACAGACTGCTCTGGTCAACATCATGGTCAACAGGAAAATCCGGATCACAGTCTCTTGGGGCAAGTCCATCTTAGAGGAGTAAAAGGAGAAAAATAAGAAGGGGGAAAGGAAATAGGAGGGAGGTGGGAACTGGAGAAAATAACAAATTGGAAAAAGAAATCTGGCTCGACAAGCTTCCGGTCTTGTTATTCTCAGCGCTCAGGTGTCGTCTCAATCCTCCCTGAACAGACACTCTAGTGATACAACCTCTACCGTCTGTTCTTTATCACGGGACCTCTCTGGGTCAGTGACCTTTTTACAATGAGACGAATGGACCCAAGTCTCTCTCTCGGCAACCTTCAATGCTGTTGTGCTGGTTAATAAGACTTGATATGGTCCTTCCCATCTATCAATAAGGCAACCTGAGCGTAGAAAATTCCGTATCATTACATAATCCCCAGGTTCAATGTCATGACAATTACTGTCTGGCAAATCATGAATCACCAACTTTAGATTATCATTCTGATTTCTCAATTGTTTACTCATCTTAACCAAGTACTTTACGGTTACTTCATTGTTACATTTCAAATCATCCTGGGGGTTAATCATAACATGGGGTTGTCGACCAAACAGAATTTCAAAAGGAGACAGAATTAGAGGGGACCTGGGTGTGGTTCTGATGCTGTATAGTACGATTGGCAAAGCTTCAGTGTCACGATCCGGGTATCTGGACGCCATTTCTTACCTATCAGATGCCTTCTAAGGCTGGCTCAGCGCTCCAGGACCGGATCCCATCTGTCATCCTGATGTGCACATTCCCGCATCCTCTCCTGTCTCTCTGGACGCAGTCACAGTAACGCCTTATACATCTGGCATGGCGTCTCCCGCGGCCTCCGCCGCCGTCCCTGAGCTTCTGCATTCAGAGTGGCGATTACGCCAGCTGCGGCCTCCGCTGTGTCCGCGTGGTCGGTTGTGCATCTGTCAGCCTGACGTCTCCTGTCTCCGGTGGCCGGCGCCGCCATTACTGTTTTCCAGACCACATGGATTACAATCCAAACTTCCCTCCAAGTGTCTGCATGGGCGCAGCCATCTTGGATTCTGTCAGCTGATCTTTCCTACCAATCCGTTGTCAGTATTATTAATTTGCATAATTGCCTAGCCAATGCCTTCCTTGCTGCAGGTATAAATAGGTTGTGCCTGAGCAAGGAAGGCGTCAGTGCTTTGGTTGTCTAACCTAGTTCCAGTTTGTCTCTCTCCTGTGATTGTCTTCCAGGTTCCAGCTCCTGTCTCCAGACTTCTGCTATAGAGACCAGCACCAGCATTCCATCTGCGGTGTAGCCTGACTCTCCGATCCATTCTGGACTCACCTGTTTCCAGCTACAACATCACCTGCTTCCAGCTCAGCTTCCAGCAGTGTACAGCTTCTCTTAAAGGGCCGGTGTCCTTTCTGCAGTTTACCACTCTCCACCGGTATTATTATTTCTCCGCTCTCAAAGTCTACATTTCATCTATATTGCATCGCTCTCAAGCTTTATTTATTATTTAACTGGTTCCAGCCAGTATCCACTCCGTGCCAACACCTGTCTGGTTCTAACCAGTACCCACAGCAGCATTTTATCTACAGCAGTCCAGCTTTCCCTGGAACACCAGCTGGTACGACCCTGGGCTTTCCTCATTGCTACAGTTGAGCCTGGTAAGGACTTTCCAACTTGCAGATAATAAGAACTGTCTCATACCACCAGAGCTCTGTGGCCCCTGCCACCCTGTAGTACCCAGGAACTGTATTATTATTTCTCTGCTGATTTTTATGTTACTTTTTACTGCTACTGTGATGCATGGAGTTTGTCATAAATAAATATCATTGACTTTTATTCAAGTTGTCGTGGTCACGCCTTCGGGCGGTTTCTCTTCATGTTACTTACATGTCTGATACAACCTCCCAGGTTCCGGTACATCTCAGCCCCTACAACTGAGGCTGCCTTCCGTCAGCTCAGGCCCTCAGTTGTGACAGTAAGCACTGACCTAATGAATCCAGCCGGAGACCAGGATCAAGCGGCCAGGCCGATGCAAGAACTGGCAGCCCGACTAGAACATCAGGAGGCTGCACAGGGCCACATCATCCGCTGTCTCCAGGATCTCTCTATTCGGCTGGATGGGATTCAGACAACTCTCCGTGGATCAGGCGCATCTGGGGCGTCAACCACAGTGACTCCAACTATAACCCCACCCACCTTACCCGTTTCTGCTCCACGTCTTCATCTTCCAACGCCAGCAAAATTTGACGGATCTCCAAGATTCTGCAGGGGATTTCTCAACCAGTGTGAGATTCAGTTTGAGCTACAACCTGGCAATTTTCCCAGTGACCGTACAAAAATTGCCTACATCATCTCACTTCTCAGTGGCTCAGCCCTTGACTGGGCATCACCGTTATGGGAGAGGTCCGACACCCTGCTATCTTCTTACACTGCATTCGTGTCAACATTCAGGCGCATCTTCGACGAGCCAGGCCGGGTAACTTCAACTTCGTCTGAGATTCTCCGTTTACGCCAGGGATCACATACTGTAGGACAGTATCTTATACAGTTCCAGATCCTGGCATCTGAACTGGCATGGAACGACGAGGCCCTGTATGCTGCATTCTGGCATGGTTTATCCGAGCGTATTAAAGATGAGTTAGCTACCAGAGACTTACCCTCCAAATTAGATGAGCTAATCTCACTTTGTACAAAAGTTGACTTACGTTTCAGAGAGAGAGCAACTGAGCGTGGAAGATCATCTGCTCCAAAATCTTCTGCTCCTCCTCCTCGCCAACTGTCACCAACTAAAGATGAACCCATGCAAATTGGCCGTTCCCGTTTAACTCCTGCTGAGCGCCGAAGACGTCTCTCTGAGTCTCTCTGTCTGTATTGTGCAGCTCCGTCTCCCACTATTAATGCCTGTCCCAAACGTCCGGGAAAACTCCAAATCCTAGCTCGCCAAGGAGAGGGCCGGCTAGGAGTAATGATCTCCTCTCCATCTCCTCAAGATTGTAATCTCCCAGTCTCGCTTCAAGTTGCTCAACGTTATCAGAACGTCATTGCCCTCCTGGATTCCGGAGCATCTGGGAACTTTATTACCGAAGCCTATGTTAAACGGTGGTCCCTACCCACCGAGAGACTTCCTTCCTTCTTTTCCTTAACTGCCGTGGATGGCAGTAACATTTTTGATACAGTTATTGCTCTAAGGACTCTACCAGTTCGTCTGAGAGTGGGAGTTCTTCATTCCGAACTTATTTCACTTTTAGTGATTCCAAGAGCCACACATCCTGTGGTCCTGGGCCTTCCATGGCTCCGTCTTCACAATCCTACAATTGATTGGACGACTACGCAAATTCTGGCATGGGGTCCCTCCTGTGCTGAGACATGTTTGTTTAAAGTGTTGCCTGTCTGTTCTTCCTCCCCCAGGTCGTCTGATGTTCCACCTCCTCCATATCAAGATTTCACGGATGTGTTCAGTAAAGCTTCTGCTGATATCCTTCCTCCTCATAGAGAATGGGACTGCCCGATTGATCTCGTTCCAGGGAAGGTTCCACCTCGAGGCCGAACTTATCCGTTGTCTCTGCCTGAGACGCATTCTATGGAGGAATATATTAAAGAGAACCTAGCAAAGGGGTTCATTCGACCTTCTTCTTCTCCAGCCGGCGCAGGCTTCTTTTTTGTAAAAAAGAAAGATGGTGGTCTGCGGCCGTGCATCGACTACAGAGGTTTGAACGACATTACCATCAAGAACCGCTATCCTTTACCCCTGATTACTGAGCTCTTTGACAGAGTTAGCGGAGCTACCATCTTTACAAAGCTGGACCTGAGAGGTGCATACAATCTCATCCGGATCCGTGAGGGTGACGAGTGGAAGACCGCATTTAACACCCGTGACGGACATTATGAGTACCTCGTCATGCCCTTCGGATTGAGCAATGCTCCAGCTGTCTTCCAGCATTTCGTCAATGAGATTTTCAGAGACATTCTATACCGTCATGTCGTGGTCTATCTAGATGATATCCTCATTTTTGCCAACAATTTAGAGGAACATCGTTTTTGGGTAAAGGAGGTTCTGTCCCGTCTCCGTGTCAATCATCTCTATTGCAAATTAGAGAAATGCGTCTTTGAAGTCAAGTCCATTCCGTTTCTAGGGTACATTGTGTCCGGTTCCGGACTAGAGATGGATCCTGAGAAACTACAAGCAATCCAGAATTGGCCGGTACCCTTAACCCTCAAAGGGGTCCAGAGGTTCTTAGGGTTCGCCAATTATTACCGAAAGTTTATACGAGACTTTTCCACCATTGTGGCGCCTATTACTGCTTTCACCAAGAAGGGTGCTAACCCGTCCAAGTGGTCTGAAGAAGCCATGCAAGCTTTTCATCTTTTAAAACAGAGGTTCATCTCTGCGCCTGTCCTGAAACAGCCTGACATCGACTCTCCTTTCATCCTAGAGGTGGATGCCTCCTCCGTTGGAGTAGGAGCGGTGTTATCTCAGAGGGCTAAAGATGGCCATTTACATCCTTGCAGTTTCTTCTCACGGAAGTTCTCCCCAGCGGAGCGCAACTATGCCATTGGCGACCAGGAGTTGCTAGCCATCAAGCTCGCTCTAGAGGAGTGGAGATATCTGTTGGAGGGAGCTTCTCATTCAATCACCATCCTTACAGACCACAAGAACCTTCTATATCTGAAAGGCGCACAATGTCTCAACCCTCGTCAGGCCAGATGGGCACTTTTCTTTTCCAGGTTCGACTTTAAACTCCAGTTCTGTCCGGGCTCTCAGAATCGCAAGGCCGATGCCCTTTCCCGCTCATGGGAGCAAGAAAATGAGTCAGAGTCTTCAGACAAGCATCCTATTATAAATCCGTTGGCATTCTCCACGGTAGGGATGGACTCTACGCCCCCATCAGGGAAAAGTTTTGTGAAGCCGACACTAAGGAAGAAGCTCATGCATTGGGCCCATGCTTCCCGCTTTGCCGGACATACAGGTATCCAAAAAACCCTGGAGTTTATCTCTAGGTCCTATTGGTGGCCAACTCTGAAAAAGGACGTTTTGGAGTTTATTGCATCTTGCCCAAAGTGTGCTCAACATAAAGTATCCCGCCAGTCGCCTGCGGGGCAACTGGTTCCACTATCTGTTCCCCGTCGACCATGGACCCATTTGTCGATGGATTTTATTACAGATTTGCCCATGTGCAACAAGTTTAATACCATCTGGGTGGTAGTTGACCGGTTCACCAAGATGGCACACTTCATTCCTCTCACCGGTCTTCCGTCAGCTTCCAAGTTGGCTCAAATATTCATACAAGAGATCTTCCGACTCCACGGTCTTCCTGAAGAAATCATCTCAGATCGAGGAGTTCAATTCACAGCCAAATTCTGGCGAAGTTTATGTCAAGTCCTCCAAGTCAAGCTAAAGTTTTCCACGGCTTACCATCCTCAGACCAATGGTCAAACTGAGAGGGTGAATCAGGACTTGGAGGCCTTCCTCCGCATCTATGTGTCCTCCTCTCAAGATGACTGGGTTCAATTACTTCCCTGGGCCGAGTTCTGTCATAACAACCAGTATCATTCTTCATCTTCTTCAACACCATTCTTCACCAACTTTGGATTCCACCCTAAAGTCCCTGAGTTCCAACCGCTTCCAGCAACTTCTGTTCCCGCAGTGGATATCACCTTGCATCAGTTTGCCAATATCTGGAAGAGCGTACGATCAGCTCTGCTCAAGGCATCGTTCAGGTACAAGAAGTTTGCGGATAAGAAGCGTCGAGCAGTTCCTGCTCTCAAGGTGGGTGATCGGGTATGGTTATCCACGAAGAATTTGAGGTTAAGAGTTCCCAGTATGAAGTTTGCACCTCGCTACATCGGTCCTTTTAAAATTGATCAAGTCATCAATCCTGTTGCTTACAGACTCCAGTTGCCTCCCTTCTTAAAAATACCCAGGACATTCCATGTTTCCCTGTTGAAACCGCTAATCTTGAATCGGTTTCATTCCTCACTTCCTCCAACTCCGAAAGTCCAAACTCAACGAGGCGTTGAGTATGAAGTAGCCAAGATCCTGGACTCACGTCACCGTTACGGTCAACTTCAGTATCTTATTGACTGGAAGGGTTATGGCCCTGAGGAACGTTCTTGGACCAATGCTTCTGATGTCCATGCTCCTGCCTTGGTCCGGAGATTCCATTCCAAGTTTCCTCAAAAGCCAAAGAAGTGTCCTGGGGCCACTCCTAAAGGGGGGGGGGGGTGCTGTCACGATCCGGGTATCTGGACGCCATTTCTTACCTATCAGATGCCTTCTAAGGCTGGCTCAGCGCTCCAGGACCGGATCCCATCTGTCATCCTGATGTGCACATTCCCGCATCCTCTCCTGTCTCTCTGGACGCAGTCACAGTAACGCCTTATACATCTGGCATGGCGTCTCCCGCGGCCTCCGCCGCCGTCCCTGAGCTTCTGCATTCAGAGTGGCGATTACGCCAGCTGCGGCCTCCGCTGTGTCCGCGTGGTCGGTTGTGCATCTGTCAGCCTGACGTCTCCTGTCTCCGGTGGCCGGCGCCGCCATTACTGTTTTCCAGACCACATGGATTACAATCCAAACTTCCCTCCAAGTGTCTGCATGGGCGCAGCCATCTTGGATTCTGTCAGCTGATCTTTCCTACCAATCCGTTGTCAGTATTATTAATTTGCATAATTGCCTAGCCAATGCCTTCCTTGCTGCAGGTATAAATAGGTTGTGCCTGAGCAAGGAAGGCGTCAGTGCTTTGGTTGTCTAACCTAGTTCCAGTTTGTCTCTCTCCTGTGATTGTCTTCCAGGTTCCAGCTCCTGTCTCCAGACTTCTGCTATAGAGACCAGCACCAGCATTCCATCTGCGGTGTAGCCTGACTCTCCGATCCATTCTGGACTCACCTGTTTCCAGCTACAACATCACCTGCTTCCAGCTCAGCTTCCAGCAGTGTACAGCTTCTCTTAAAGGGCCGGTGTCCTTTCTGCAGTTTACCACTCTCCACCGGTATTATTATTTCTCCGCTCTCAAAGTCTACATTTCATCTATATTGCATCGCTCTCAAGCTTTATTTATTATTTAACTGGTTCCAGCCAGTATCCACTCCGTGCCAACACCTGTCTGGTTCTAACCAGTACCCACAGCAGCATTTTATCTACAGCAGTCCAGCTTTCCCTGGAACACCAGCTGGTACGACCCTGGGCTTTCCTCATTGCTACAGTTGAGCCTGGTAAGGACTTTCCAACTTGCAGATAATAAGAACTGTCTCATACCACCAGAGCTCTGTGGCCCCTGCCACCCTGTAGTACCCAGGAACTGTATTATTATTTCTCTGCTGATTTTTATGTTACTTTTTACTGCTACTGTGATGCATGGAGTTTGTCATAAATAAATATCATTGACTTTTATTCAAGTTGTCGTGGTCACGCCTTCGGGCGGTTTCTCTTCATGTTACTTACATGTCTGATACAACCTCCCAGGTTCCGGTACATCACAGCCCCTACAACTGAGGCTGCCTTCCGTCAGCTCAGGCCCTCAGTTGTGACAGTAAGCACTGACCTAATGAATCCAGCCGGAGACCAGGATCAAGCGGCCAGGCCGATGCAAGAACTGGCAGCCCGACTAGAACATCAGGAGGCTGCACAGGGCCACATCATCCGCTGTCTCCAGGATCTCTCTATTCGGCTGGATGGGATTCAGACAACTCTCCGTGGATCAGGCGCATCTGGGGCGTCAACCACAGTGACTCCAACTATAACCCCACCCACCTTACCCGTTTCTGCTCCACGTCTTCATCTTCCAACGCCAGCAAAATTTGACGGATCTCCAAGATTCTGCAGGGGATTTCTCAACCAGTGTGAGATTCAGTTTGAGCTACAACCTGGCAATTTTCCCAGTGACCGTACAAAAATTGCCTACATCATCTCACTTCTCAGTGGCTCAGCCCTTGACTGGGCATCACCGTTATGGGAGAGGTCCGACACCCTGCTATCTTCTTACACTGCATTCGTGTCAACATTCAGGCGCATCTTCGACGAGCCAGGCCGGGTAACTTCAACTTCGTCTGAGATTCTCCGTTTACGCCAGGGATCACATACTGTAGGACAGTATCTTATACAGTTCCAGATCCTGGCATCTGAACTGGCATGGAACGACGAGGCCCTGTATGCTGCATTCTGGCATGGTTTATCCGAGCGTATTAAAGATGAGTTAGCTACCAGAGACTTACCCTCCAAATTAGATGAGCTAATCTCACTTTGTACAAAAGTTGACTTACGTTTCAGAGAGAGAGCAACTGAGCGTGGAAGATCATCTGCTCCAAAATCTTCTGCTCCTCCTCCTCGCCAACTGTCACCAACTAAAGATGAACCCATGCAAATTGGCCGTTCCCGTTTAACTCCTGCTGAGCGCCGAAGACGTCTCTCTGAGTCTCTCTGTCTGTATTGTGCAGCTCCGTCTCCCACTATTAATGCCTGTCCCAAACGTCCGGGAAAACTCCAAATCCTAGCTCGCCAAGGAGAGGGCCGGCTAGGAGTAATGATCTCCTCTCCATCTCCTCAAGATTGTAATCTCCCAGTCTCGCTTCAAGTTGCTCAACGTTATCAGAACGTCATTGCCCTCCTGGATTCCGGAGCATCTGGGAACTTTATTACCGAAGCCTATGTTAAACGGTGGTCCCTACCCACCGAGAGACTTCCTTCCTCCTTTTCCTTAACTGCCGTGGATGGCAGTAAAATTTTTGATACAGTTATTGCTCTAAGGACTCTACCAGTTCGTCTGAGAGTGGGAGTTCTTCATTCCGAACTTATTTCACTTTTAGTGATTCCAAGAGCCACACATCCTGTGGTCCTGGGCCTTCCATGGCTCCGTCTTCACAATCCTACAATTGATTGGACGACTACGCAAATTCTGGCATGGGGTCCCTCCTGTGCTGAGACATGTTTGTTTAAAGTGTTGCCTGTCTGTTCTTCCTCCCCCAGGTCGTCTGATGTTCCACCTCCTCCATATCAAGATTTCACGGATGTGTTCAGTAAAGCTTCTGCTGATATCCTTCCTCCTCATAGAGAATGGGACTGCCCGATTGATCTCGTTCCAGGGAAGGTTCCACCTCGAGGCCGAACTTATCCGTTGTCTCTGCCTGAGACGCATTCTATGGAGGAATATATTAAAGAGAACCTAGCAAAGGGGTTCATTCGACCTTCTTCTTCTCCAGCCGGCGCAGGCTTCTTTTTTGTAAAAAAGAAAGATGGTGGTCTGCGGCCGTGCATCGACTACAGAGGTTTGAACGACATTACCATCAAGAACCGCTATCCTTTACCCCTGATTACTGAGCTCTTTGACAGAGTTAGCGGAGCTACCATCTTTACAAAGCTGGACCTGAGAGGTGCATACAATCTCATCCGGATCCGTGAGGGTGACGAGTGGAAGACCGCATTTAACACCCGTGACGGACATTATGAGTACCTCGTCATGCCCTTCGGATTGAGCAATGCTCCAGCTGTCTTCCAGCATTTCGTCAATGAGATTTTCAGAGACATTCTATACCGTCATGTCGTGGTCTATCTAGATGATATCCTCATTTTTGCCAACAATTTAGAGGAACATCGTTTTTGGGTAAAGGAGGTTCTGTCCCGTCTCCGTGTCAATCATCTCTATTGCAAATTAGAGAAATGCGTCTTTGAAGTCAAGTCCATTCCGTTTCTAGGGTACATTGTGTCCGGTTCCGGACTAGAGATGGATCCTGAGAAACTACAAGCAATCCAGAATTGGCCGGTACCCTTAACCCTCAAAGGGGTCCAGAGGTTCTTAGGGTTCGCCAATTATTACCGAAAGTTTATACGAGACTTTTCCACCATTGTGGCGCCTATTACTGCTTTCACCAAGAAGGGTGCTAACCCGTCCAAGTGGTCTGAAGAAGCCATGCAAGCTTTTCATCTTTTAAAACAGAGGTTCATCTCTGCGCCTGTCCTGAAACAGCCTGACATCGACTCTCCTTTCATCCTAGAGGTGGATGCCTCCTCCGTTGGAGTAGGAGCGGTGTTATCTCAGAGGGCTAAAGATGGCCATTTACATCCTTGCAGTTTCTTCTCACGGAAGTTCTCCCCAGCGGAGCGCAACTATGCCATTGGCGACCAGGAGTTGCTAGCCATCAAGCTCGCTCTAGAGGAGTGGAGATATCTGTTGGAGGGAGCTTCTCATTCAATCACCATCCTTACAGACCACAAGAACCTTCTATATCTGAAAGGCGCACAATGTCTCAACCCTCGTCAGGCCAGATGGGCACTTTTCTTTTCCAGGTTCGACTTTAAACTCCAGTTCTGTCCGGGCTCTCAGAATCGCAAGGCCGATGCCCTTTCCCGCTCATGGGAGCAAGAAAATGAGTCAGAGTCTTCAGACAAGCATCCTATTATAAATCCGTTGGCATTCTCCACGGTAGGGATGGACTCTACGCCCCCATCAGGGAAAAGTTTTGTGAAGCCGACACTAAGGAAGAAGCTCATGCATTGGGCCCATGCTTCCCGCTTTGCCGGACATACAGGTATCCAAAAAACCCTGGAGTTTATCTCTAGGTCCTATTGGTGGCCAACTCTGAAAAAGGACGTTTTGGAGTTTATTGCATCTTGCCCAAAGTGTGCTCAACATAAAGTATCCCGCCAGTCGCCTGCGGGGCAACTGGTTCCACTATCTGTTCCCCGTCGACCATGGACCCATTTGTCGATGGATTTTATTACAGATTTGCCCATGTGCAACAAGTTTAATACCATCTGGGTGGTAGTTGACCGGTTCACCAAGATGGCACACTTCATTCCTCTCACCGGTCTTCCGTCAGCTTCCAAGTTGGCTCAAATATTCATACAAGAGATCTTCCGACTCCACGGTCTTCCTGAAGAAATCATCTCAGATCGAGGAGTTCAATTCACAGCCAAATTCTGGCGAAGTTTATGTCAAGTCCTCCAAGTCAAGCTAAAGTTTTCCACGGCTTACCATCCTCAGACCAATGGTCAAACTGAGAGGGTGAATCAGGACTTGGAGGCCTTCCTCCGCATCTATGTGTCCTCCTCTCAAGATGACTGGGTTCAATTACTTCCCTGGGCCGAGTTCTGTCATAACAACCAGTATCATTCTTCATCTTCTTCAACACCATTCTTCACCAACTTTGGATTCCACCCTAAAGTCCCTGAGTTCCAACCGCTTCCAGCAACTTCTGTTCCCGCAGTGGATATCACCTTGCATCAGTTTGCCAATATCTGGAAGAGCGTACGATCAGCTCTGCTCAAGGCATCGTTCAGGTACAAGAAGTTTGCGGATAAGAAGCGTCGAGCAGTTCCTGCTCTCAAGGTGGGTGATCGGGTATGGTTATCCACGAAGAATTTGAGGTTAAGAGTTCCCAGTATGAAGTTTGCACCTCGCTACATCGGTCCTTTTAAAATTGATCAAGTCATCAATCCTGTTGCTTACAGACTCCAGTTGCCTCCCTTCTTAAAAATACCCAGGACATTCCATGTTTCCCTGTTGAAACCGCTAATCTTGAATCGGTTTCATTCCTCACTTCCTCCAACTCCGAAAGTCCAAACTCAACGAGGCGTTGAGTATGAAGTAGCCAAGATCCTGGACTCACGTCACCGTTACGGTCAACTTCAGTATCTTATTGACTGGAAGGGTTATGGCCCTGAGGAACGTTCTTGGACCAATGCTTCTGATGTCCATGCTCCTGCCTTGGTCCGGAGATTCCATTCCAAGTTTCCTCAAAAGCCAAAGAAGTGTCCTGGGGCCACTCCTAAAGGGGGGGGGGGGGTGCTGTCACGATCCGGGTATCTGGACGCCATTTCTTACCTATCAGATGCCTTCTAAGGCTGGCTCAGCGCTCCAGGACCGGATCCCATCTGTCATCCTGATGTGCACATTCCCGCATCCTCTCCTGTCTCTCTGGACGCAGTCACAGTAACGCCTTATACATCTGGCATGGCGTCTCCCGCGGCCTCCGCCGCCGTCCCTGAGCTTCTGCATTCAGAGTGGCGATTACGCCAGCTGCGGCCTCCGCTGTGTCCGCGTGGTCGGTTGTGCATCTGTCAGCCTGACGTCTCCTGTCTCCGGTGGCCGGCGCCGCCATTACTGTTTTCCAGACCACATGGATTACAATCCAAACTTCCCTCCAAGTGTCTGCATGGGCGCAGCCATCTTGGATTCTGTCAGCTGATCTTTCCTACCAATCCGTTGTCAGTATTATTAATTTGCATAATTGCCTAGCCAATGCCTTCCTTGCTGCAGGTATAAATAGGTTGTGCCTGAGCAAGGAAGGCGTCAGTGCTTTGGTTGTCTAACCTAGTTCCAGTTTGTCTCTCTCCTGTGATTGTCTTCCAGGTTCCAGCTCCTGTCTCCAGACTTCTGCTATAGAGACCAGCACCAGCATTCCATCTGCGGTGTAGCCTGACTCTCCGATCCATTCTGGACTCACCTGTTTCCAGCTACAACATCACCTGCTTCCAGCTCAGCTTCCAGCAGTGTACAGCTTCTCTTAAAGGGCCGGTGTCCTTTCTGCAGTTTACCACTCTCCACCGGTATTATTATTTCTCCGCTCTCAAAGTCTACATTTCATCTATATTGCATCGCTCTCAAGCTTTATTTATTATTTAACTGGTTCCAGCCAGTATCCACTCCGTGCCAACACCTGTCTGGTTCTAACCAGTACCCACAGCAGCATTTTATCTACAGCAGTCCAGCTTTCCCTGGAACACCAGCTGGTACGACCCTGGGCTTTCCTCATTGCTACAGTTGAGCCTGGTAAGGACTTTCCAACTTGCAGATAATAAGAACTGTCTCATACCACCAGAGCTCTGTGGCCCCTGCCACCCTGTAGTACCCAGGAACTGTATTATTATTTCTCTGCTGATTTTTATGTTACTTTTTACTGCTACTGTGATGCATGGAGTTTGTCATAAATAAATATCATTGACTTTTATTCAAGTTGTCGTGGTCACGCCTTCGGGCGGTTTCTCTTCATGTTACTTACATGTCTGATACAACCTCCCAGGTTCCGGTACATCTCAGCCCCTACAACTGAGGCTGCCTTCCGTCAGCTCAGGCCCTCAGTTGTGACAGTAAGCACTGACCTAATGAATCCAGCCGGAGACCAGGATCAAGCGGCCAGGCCGATGCAAGAACTGGCAGCCCGACTAGAACATCAGGAGGCTGCACAGGGCCACATCATCCGCTGTCTCCAGGATCTCTCTATTCGGCTGGATGGGATTCAGACAACTCTCCGTGGATCAGGCGCATCTGGGGCGTCAACCACAGTGACTCCAACTATAACCCCACCCACCTTACCCGTTTCTGCTCCACGTCTTCATCTTCCAACGCCAGCAAAATTTGACGGATCTCCAAGATTCTGCAGGGGATTTCTCAACCAGTGTGAGATTCAGTTTGAGCTACAACCTGGCAATTTTCCCAGTGACCGTACAAAAATTGCCTACATCATCTCACTTCTCAGTGGCTCAGCCCTTGACTGGGCATCACCGTTATGGGAGAGGTCCGACACCCTGCTATCTTCTTACACTGCATTCGTGTCAACATTCAGGCGCATCTTCGACGAGCCAGGCCGGGTAACTTCAACTTCGTCTGAGATTCTCCGTTTACGCCAGGGATCACATACTGTAGGACAGTATCTTATACAGTTCCAGATCCTGGCATCTGAACTGGCATGGAACGACGAGGCCCTGTATGCTGCATTCTGGCATGGTTTATCCGAGCGTATTAAAGATGAGTTAGCTACCAGAGACTTACCCTCCAAATTAGATGAGCTAATCTCACTTTGTACAAAAGTTGACTTACGTTTCAGAGAGAGAGCAACTGAGCGTGGAAGATCATCTGCTCCAAAATCTTCTGCTCCTCCTCCTCGCCAACTGTCACCAACTAAAGATGAACCCATGCAAATTGGCCGTTCCCGTTTAACTCCTGCTGAGCGCCGAAGACGTCTCTCTGAGTCTCTCTGTCTGTATTGTGCAGCTCCGTCTCCCACTATTAATGCCTGTCCCAAACGTCCGGGAAAACTCCAAATCCTAGCTCGCCAAGGAGAGGGTCGGCTAGGAGTAATGATCTCCTCTCCATCTCCTCAAGATTGTAATCTCCCAGTCTCGCTTCAAGTTGCTCAACGTTATCAGAACGTCATTGCCCTCCTGGATTCCGGAGCATCTGGGAACTTTATTACCGAAGCCTATGTTAAACGGTGGTCCCTACCCACCGAGAGACTTCCTTCCTCCTTTTCCTTAACTGCCGTGGATGGCAGTAAAATTTTTGATACAGTTATTGCTCTAAGGACTCTACCAGTTCGTCTGAGAGTGGGAGTTCTTCATTCCGAACTTATTTCACTTTTAGTGATTCCAAGAGCCACACATCCTGTGGTCCTGGGCCTTCCATGGCTCCGTCTTCACAATCCTACAATTGATTGGACGACTACGCAAATTCTGGCATGGGGTCCCTCCTGTGCTGAGACATGTTTGTTTAAAGTGTTGCCTGTCTGTTCTTCCTCCCCCAGGTCGTCTGATGTTCCACCTCCTCCATATCAAGATTTCACGGATGTGTTCAGTAAAGCTTCTGCTGATATCCTTCCTCCTCATAGAGAATGGGACTGCCCGATTGATCTCGTTCCAGGGAAGGTTCCACCTCGAGGCCGAACTTATCCGTTGTCTCTGCCTGAGACGCATTCTATGGAGGAATATATTAAAGAGAACCTAGCAAAGGGGTTCATTCGACCTTCTTCTTCTCCAGCCGGCGCAGGCTTCTTTTTTGTAAAAAAGAAAGATGGTGGTCTGCGGCCGTGCATCGACTACAGAGGTTTGAACGACATTACCATCAAGAACCGCTATCCTTTACCCCTGATTACTGAGCTCTTTGACAGAGTTAGCGGAGCTACCATCTTTACAAAGCTGGACCTGAGAGGTGCATACAATCTCATCCGGATCCGTGAGGGTGACGAGTGGAAGACCGCATTTAACACCCGTGACGGACATTATGAGTACCTCGTCATGCCCTTCGGATTGAGCAATGCTCCAGCTGTCTTCCAGCATTTCGTCAATGAGATTTTCAGAGACATTCTATACCGTCATGTCGTGGTCTATCTAGATGATATCCTCATTTTTGCCAACAATTTAGAGGAACATCGTTTTTGGGTAAAGGAGGTTCTGTCCCGTCTCCGTGTCAATCATCTCTATTGCAAATTAGAGAAATGCGTCTTTGAAGTCAAGTCCATTCCGTTTCTAGGGTACATTGTGTCCGGTTCCGGACTAGAGATGGATCCTGAGAAACTACAAGCAATCCAGAATTGGCCGGTACCCTTAACCCTCAAAGGGGTCCAGAGGTTCTTAGGGTTCGCCAATTATTACCGAAAGTTTATACGAGACTTTTCCACCATTGTGGCGCCTATTACTGCTTTCACCAAGAAGGGTGCTAACCCGTCCAAGTGGTCTGAAGAAGCCATGCAAGCTTTTCATCTTTTAAAACAGAGGTTCATCTCTGCGCCTGTCCTGAAACAGCCTGACATCGACTCTCCTTTCATCCTAGAGGTGGATGCCTCCTCCGTTGGAGTAGGAGCGGTGTTATCTCAGAGGGCTAAAGATGGCCATTTACATCCTTGCAGTTTCTTCTCACGGAAGTTCTCCCCAGCGGAGCGCAACTATGCCATTGGCGACCAGGAGTTGCTAGCCATCAAGCTCGCTCTAGAGGAGTGGAGATATCTGTTGGAGGGAGCTTCTCATTCAATCACCATCCTTACAGACCACAAGAACCTTCTATATCTGAAAGGCGCACAATGTCTCAACCCTCGTCAGGCCAGATGGGCACTTTTCTTTTCCAGGTTCGACTTTAAACTCCAGTTCTGTCCGGGCTCTCAGAATCGCAAGGCCGATGCCCTTTCCCGCTCATGGGAGCAAGAAAATGAGTCAGAGTCTTCAGACAAGCATCCTATTATAAATCCGTTGGCATTCTCCACGGTAGGGATGGACTCTACGCCCCCATCAGGGAAAAGTTTTGTGAAGCCGACACTAAGGAAGAAGCTCATGCATTGGGCCCATGCTTCCCGCTTTGCCGGACATACAGGTATCCAAAAAACCCTGGAGTTTATCTCTAGGTCCTATTGGTGGCCAACTCTGAAAAAGGACGTTTTGGAGTTTATTGCATCTTGCCCAAAGTGTGCTCAACATAAAGTATCCCGCCAGTCGCCTGCGGGGCAACTGGTTCCACTATCTGTTCCCCGTCGACCATGGACCCATTTGTCGATGGATTTTATTACAGATTTGCCCATGTGCAACAAGTTTAATACCATCTGGGTGGTAGTTGACCGGTTCACCAAGATGGCACACTTCATTCCTCTCACCGGTCTTCCGTCAGCTTCCAAGTTGGCTCAAATATTCATACAAGAGATCTTCCGACTCCACGGTCTTCCTGAAGAAATCATCTCAGATCGAGGAGTTCAATTCACAGCCAAATTCTGGCGAAGTTTATGTCAAGTCCTCCAAGTCAAGCTAAAGTTTTCCACGGCTTACCATCCTCAGACCAATGGTCAAACTGAGAGGGTGAATCAGGACTTGGAGGCCTTCCTCCGCATCTATGTGTCCTCCTCTCAAGATGACTGGGTTCAATTACTTCCCTGGGCCGAGTTCTGTCATAACAACCAGTATCATTCTTCATCTTCTTCAACACCATTCTTCACCAACTTTGGATTCCACCCTAAAGTCCCTGAGTTCCAACCGCTTCCAGCAACTTCTGTTCCCGCAGTGGATATCACCTTGCATCAGTTTGCCAATATCTGGAAGAGCGTACGATCAGCTCTGCTCAAGGCATCGTTCAGGTACAAGAAGTTTGCGGATAAGAAGCGTCGAGCAGTTCCTGCTCTCAAGGTGGGTGATCGGGTATGGTTATCCACGAAGAATTTGAGGTTAAGAGTTCCCAGTATGAAGTTTGCACCTCGCTACATCGGTCCTTTTAAAATTGATCAAGTCATCAATCCTGTTGCTTACAGACTCCAGTTGCCTCCCTTCTTAAAAATACCCAGGACATTCCATGTTTCCCTGTTGAAACCGCTAATCTTGAATCGGTTTCATTCCTCACTTCCTCCAACTCCGAAAGTCCAAACTCAACGAGGCGTTGAGTATGAAGTAGCCAAGATCCTGGACTCACGTCACCGTTACGGTCAACTTCAGTATCTTATTGACTGGAAGGGTTATGGCCCTGAGGAACGTTCTTGGACCAATGCTTCTGATGTCCATGCTCCTGCCTTGGTCCGGAGATTCCATTCCAAGTTTCCTCAAAAGCCAAAGAAGTGTCCTGGGGCCACTCCTAAAGGGGGGGGGGGTGCTGTCACGATCCGGGTATCTGGACGCCATTTCTTACCTATCAGATGCCTTCTAAGGCTGGCTCAGCGCTCCAGGACCGGATCCCATCTGTCATCCTGATGTGCACATTCCCGCATCCTCTCCTGTCTCTCTGGACGCAGTCACAGTAACGCCTTATACATCTGGCATGGCGTCTCCCGCGGCCTCCGCCGCCGTCCCTGAGCTTCTGCATTCAGAGTGGCGATTACGCCAGCCGCGGCCTCCGCTGTGTCCGCGTGGTCGGTTGTGCATCTGTCAGCCTGACGTCTCCTGTCTCCGGTGGCCGGCGCCGCCATTACTGTTTTCCAGACCACATGGATTACAATCCAAACTTCCCTCCAAGTGTCTGCATGGGCGCAGCCATCTTGGATTCTGCCAGCTGATCTTTCCTACCAATCCGTTGTCAGTATTATTAATTTGCATAATTGCCTAGCCAATGCCTTCCTTGCTGCAGGTATAAATAGGTTGTGCCTGAGCAAGGAAGGCGTCAGTGCTTTGGTTGTCTAACCTAGTTCCAGTTTGTCTCTCTCCTGTGATTGTCTTCCAGGTTCCAGCTCCTGTCTCCAGACTTCTGCTATAGAGACCAGCACCAGCATTCCATCTGCGATGTAGCCTGACTCTCCGATCCATTCTGGACTCACCTGTTTCCAGCTACAACATCACCTGCTTCCAGCTCAGCTTCCAGCAGTGTACAGCTTCTCTTAAAGGGCCGGTGTCCTTTCTGCAGTTTACCACTCTCCACCGGTATTATTATTTCTCCGCTCTCAAAGTCTACATTTCATCTATATTGCATCGCTCTCAAGCTTTATTTATTATTTAACTGGTTCCAGCCAGTATCCACTCCGTGCCAACACCTGTCTGGTTCTAACCAGTACCCACAGCAGCATTTTATCTACAGCAGTCCAGCTTTCCCTGGAACACCAGCTGGTACGACCCTGGGCTTTCCTCATTGCTACAGTTGAGCCTGGTAAGGACTTTCCAACTTGCAGATAATAAGAACTGTCTCATACCACCAGAGCTCTGTGGCCCCTGCCACCCTGTAGTACCCAGGAACTGTATTATTATTTCTCTGCTGATTTTTATGTTACTTTTTACTGCTACTGTGATGCATGGAGTTTGTCATAAATAAATATCATTGACTTTTATTCAAGTTGTCGTGGTCACGCCTTCGGGCGGTTTCTCTTCATGTTACTTACATGTCTGATACAACCTCCCAGGTTCCGGTACATCTCAGCCCCTACAACTGAGGCTGCCTTCCGTCAGCTCAGGCCCTCAGTTGTGACATTCAGGCCATAACAGTCCTGTTTCAGTCATTACCTTGCTCAATTTATTTTTAATAGTGCTGTTTACTCTTTTCACCTTCGCGCTCGCCTGGGGGCGGTACGGAGTATGCAGCTTACTATTAATTCCCATCAACTTACACATTGTTTGAAAGACTTCACCTGTGAAATGGGTACCCCTATCACTTTCAATTATTCTAGGGATACCGTACCTACACACAAATTCCTGCACAATTTTCTTTGCAGTAAATACAGCGGTATTTGTGGCCGCGGGAAATGCTTCAACCCAATTTGAGAACACATCAATACAGACCAATACATTCTGTGATTTCCACACACAGCCAAATCTTCTCCAGGGATCTATTCCTTGAGATCTATTGAGGAAGCTGCATCTCTTTTACCCTTGTGATTATCAAACCAGCCATATAAGCTTTGAATTTTACGTGAGTCAACATTGAAACCAGAAATAATCTTCACCATAAGAGTAGAAGACCACATTTTAGTCTGCAAAAACGCCAACATATGGTTGCTGACAGTCCCAATGGACTATGATTAAGAATTTTTTTTAGACGGCCCTGGAGGAATTTTGATTAGTTTTAAGGTTACGATCTGCCATAGAAATTATCAAGTGCAATTCATCCTTTTCCCTATATGTGTTACCCCTGATGAAGTCGATCAGACGAAACGCGTTGGGTTTGTCAGTCAGAAAATCACACCCTAGTTTGTGAAGATACTCCCTTCGAGCTCGCACCTTGAAAAAGGTGAGGGAGTATCTAGAATCCATCCTACAAACATGTTGGCTGTGGCTGTGTTTTATTGATACAATTTTATCTTGAATTGTGTACCAAAATTCATATGTTCAAATATATGTTATTAAAAAAAACTTTTTATTAATTGGCCTGTTGGCCTCTTGTTTGGGTGACTTTTTGGTGAGGGGTGTCTGTTACAGGTCCCCAGATCTAAATATCCTCCAGTCTACATTTTCCGACGAATTAACCGCTGGAAGATTTGTGTAACTACATTTCACTATTAGCGCACTTGGGAATTTATGTTCTCTCTGCATGTGTTTGAGGTTTTCCAACAAAGACCTCTCCCAGTGTGCCGCTTCTGAGTTGGCGCAAGATAAAGATACTTCTGTGTATTTTTACAGACCAATACATATTTTAAATTTCTACAAGATGGCAATTGTATGAAGTCAATCTGTATTACCTGGAAAGGACCATCTGTCGGAGGGATATGGGATGGCTCTGTCGGTATTGCCTTTCCGATATTCTTCCTCAAGCAGGTGAGACATGTCATTGCTCTTTTGCCCGCATGGGAGGAAAATCCTGGGGTGCACCAATAAGCTCTTACTAGCTTACACATCCCTTCTTTGCCTAGATGAGTCAGCCCATGTGCTGCTTCCGCTAGACTTGGAAGGTATGCTCTGGGTGCCACTGGTTTACCCTGTCCATCTGTCCAGAGTCCTGAGGACTCCTGGCCATATCCTTTTGACCTCCAGACTGCCTTTTCCTGTGGGGAACACAAATTTTGCATTTCACACAATTTCTGTGTGTTTACAGTCTTAAATACCATCAGTCGTGTACTATCTGTTTGTATGGGGTTACCGGCTGCTGATTTAGCAGCTTCGTCTGCTCGGCTGTTACCAAGTGATACCGGGTCTTGGCTATATGTGTGAGCTTTACACTTGATAACAGCCACTCTGTCGGGTTCCTGTATCGCTGTTAGAAGTCTTTTGATGTGGGCTGCATGCGCTACGGGTGTGCCAGCTGCCGTCATGAAATTTCTGAGGCGCCATAGGGCTCCGAAATCATGGACTACTCCGAAGGCGTACCTAGAATCTATGTAAATGTTGGCTGATTTGCGCTTAGCCAATTCACATGCTCTGGTTAGGGCAACCAGTTCAGCAATTTGTGCTGAGTGAGGTGGGCCTAGCGGTTCTGCTTCTATGGTACCTTGGTCATCTACGACTGCGTATCCAGTACACAAGTCTCCCGAGTCCGTCTGTCTGTGACAACTACCGTCAGTGTAGAAGGTAAAATCTACATCTTCCAGTGGGTTGTCACTGATGTCAGGCCTTGCCGTGAAATTTTGGGTCAAATATTCCATACAATCATGCGTGTCATCCCCTGTATTAAATCCTCCTTCACCATCACTCTCATCCTCCACCCTTTGTGCCTGTCCAGGCACACCTGGGAGATACGTTGCAGGATTTAATGCGCTGCATCTCCTTATGGTGATGTTTACGGGGGCCATCAATGCCAATTCCCATCTTGTAAACCGCGCTGATGAGACGTGTCTGGTTTGGGCAGAATTCAGTAAGGCTGACACTGCATGTGGTGTATGAATTGTGAGGTTGTGTCCTAGCACTACATCTTCGCTTTTTGTGACTAGCAATGCTATTGCTGCAACACTTCGCAAGCATGTGGGGAGGGATCGCGCTACCAAATCTAGCTGAGCGCTATAGTAGGCTATCGGCCTGCTGGCATCACCATGCTTCTGGGTTAAGACACCTGCTGTGCACCCAGCACTCTCTGTTCCGTACAGCTCAAAGGGTTTCCCATAGTCTGGCATACCCAATGCCGGTGCCTGCGTTAGGCACTGTTTAAGTTTCTCAAATGCCATCTCAGATTCGTCTGTATGCGAAATCCGATCAGGTTTACTTGATGAAACCATTTCCTGCAAAGGTAAGGCCAGTATGGAAAAACCTGGGATCCAGTTACGGCAATACCCACACATTCCTAAAAACGTTCTAATCTGTTGCTGGGTTTGTGGCAGAGTCATGTCACGAATTGCTTGAATTCTATCAGCGGTGAGGTGTCTCAGTCCTTGTGTCAGACAGTGTCCCAAATACTTCACCCGGGCCTGGCATAATTGTAACTTATCTTTGGAAACTTTATGTCCTGTGTCTGAAAGGTGAAACAGGAGTTGTTTCGTATCTCTCAGGGACGCTTCCAGTGAATCTGAACACAGTAGTAAATCGTCCACGTACTGTATCAATATTGATCCACTCTCTGGTTGGAAAGACTGTAAACAATCATGCAGAGCTTGTGAGAAAATACTTGGACTGTCTATGAAACCTCTGTATGTGAATGCGAATAAGTATTGACTGTCAGGGTGCAGAGGTACCGAGAAGAAAGCGGAGCAGAGGTCAATCACAGTGAAAAATTTGGCAGTGGGAGGGATTTGCATAAGGATGACAGCTGGATTTGGTACTACGGGGAATTGACTCTCAACTATTTTGTTGATCCCTCTTATATCCTGCACTAATCTGTAACCCCTCCCCCCACTCTTTTTAACAGGGAAGATGGGACTATTGGCAGTGCTGGACGTTCTTACCAGAATGCCCTGTTGTAGCAAGTGCTCTATTACAGGGAAAACTCCTAACTCCACCTCTGGCTTCAGAGGATATTGTGGGATTTTTGGAGCTATCCTACCATCTTTTACTTGCACAACTACTGGGGCTACGTTTGCCATCAATCCAGTGTCTTGTCCATCCTTGGTCCAAAGTGATTCCGGTATCTGGGAAATCACTTCCTCTACCTTGGACGGACACCTATTTACAACAACAGTGTGTGACATTAATCTTGTTGGGGAGTCTAGCATATCCTGCGCTTCCTGAGCGTGGTTTTCGGGTATGTCCAAGAACACACCTTCAGGAGTACAGTATATGACGCATCCCATTTTGCACAGTAAATCTCTCCCTAGGAGATTAGTCGGAGCCGATGCAGCCAACAGAAAAGAATGCTTGGTATGCAAAGGCCCTATCGTAATCTCTGCAGGTTTGCTTAAAGGGTAGTGCTGTACTACTCCTGTTACTCCCATGGCTGGAATTGTTTTACCAGTGGTTCTCATGCCCACGGTCGAATTTATCACTGACTTGGCCGCCCCAGTATCTACAAGGAATTTTAGAGATTTACCAGCTACATCAATTGTGACCTCGGGTTCACTTCCAAGGCTCGCAATTAATTTCACTGGCTGCAGACTACAGGTGTGGCCCCGCCCCTATTGTGCGTGGTGACCTCCCTGCATTGCGCTGGCAGCTATTACCTGTGAAGGGGGTAAATGGGAACTATCAGTGACTTGCCAGTCTCTTCTTGGGGGATACCTTCTTGTTTCCCCTGCGTGTGGCTCATAACTCCGTCTCTGCGGTCCTTGATCCCAATCTCGTATGTCATGTCGTTGTCTAGGGTTTTTATATGCATTGTGTGGATTACTGGTGCAGTTACGTGCAAAATGACCTTCCCTGTTACAATTGTAACATTTTACCGTATGTGGCTTACCACCAGGGGTCTGAGATTTAGACTGAGGCTGCCTTGTTGTGAGGGCTTGGATACTTATAGCCATCAGTTTATCACTCTGTGACTCCCTGCGTCATGTGATGTTCCTGTCGTGCCCAACAGCAGTCTCTCTTAAGGCGGCCACCGACATACCTCTCCAGTTAGGTTGAGTGGTTTGTACCCTATTCCTTAATACCTCCTTTAAACCGTCCATCAGGACGGACACCGCTACCTTTCTATGGTATACATTTGCCTCAATTTCCACGATCCCAGTGTATTTAGCCATTTCCTCCAGTGCCCGATGGAAATAGTCAGCGGCAGTTTCTCCTTCCATTTGTTTGATGGAGAAGATTTTGTTCCATTTTACCACAGCTGGGAAGTATACTCCCAGCTGCAGATTGATCCTGGTTACATTATCTTGATTATACTCATCCGTAAGGGGTACTTCTTCATCTAATTTACAGTCAGCTAAAAATTTCACAGGGTCAATACTAGAGGGCAGGCATGCCCTCAGTAGTGTCCGCCAATCTTTGTTATTTGGTTCAGTGGAGTTACCCAGGTCCTTAATGAACCTCTGACATGCGGCTAAATCTTTTCTGGGATCAGGAAATTCAGACAAAATTGTTCTTAATTCTGCTCGGGACCAGGGACAGTGCATTGCAATATTCCTGATGGGTGTGACCCCATTTGTGTCGGTCTTCCCATTGGGGACCGCTATCACTCTAACAGGATTAATATTAATTACTTCACTCTGGGTTGATTCTACAGTGGTTGGTGCAACAGTTTCAGCATATTGTACAGTGCCGTACTTACCTTTAGATACAACCTCACCTGTCCCTGAACTATGTGCCTTTGATGCCAATCTTACTGGTTGGGTGATGCCCACTGAAGTATCGTTTATGGTGGCCGCTAGAGAGAGAGCTGAAATCATAGTGGGCTCATCTTCCTGGTCGTATTCCTGGGGGAAGTTTAAAATGGGATACAACTTGCATGGGTTAGCGTTAGTCTCAACATTTGCATTAACTTTCATTTTACTCTTATCATTACTACATTGGTTAAGTGCACCCTTATCGTACACCCGCATGTCATTCTCTGCAGCCACTTTGTCCCCTACTATATACGGTGGTGGTGCCGTTGCTATCAGACTCCTACCAGGATTTGAATTTGCTTTCTGAGCTAATTCCTGTTGTATTTCACTTTCCTGTTGCCATACCTGTAAACAATCATAATGTCTAATCCTCTGCTTTGCATATTTTATTAGACCTATCCTTTTTCTTAGGTTCTGCAATACCTCAGGGTTCAAACTGCCTACCCGGGGAAACTGTTCCCCATCATCCTCTGTCATTCGTTCCCATTCTTTGCAAAATACCTGTGTGTGTGATCCGTATTTTTTACACATTATATACCGTGCTGACCCTTTGGGCCAACAATTACCAACGTGAACCCTTGTTGGACGTCCCTTCTTTGAACAACTGGCCCCCATTGTTTGCAGATATTGCTGTCTCAGCAAATTCTTACAAAACAAACCAAGTTGCCCGCGGTAAGGCGACGGTGAAAGTTCCACTAGTGCCTTCACTCACTCTGCGCCCCAATTGGCCAATCCAATCCGTGGGATCTTTTGTAACCTCTATTTACTGGGGCGCGTGGGAGTATGCTACCCTCCCCAGTAAGTACTGGTTGTTGGAGATTTCCTGAGTGAACAGCGAAACTCCCTTAAAATAACAAAAACCTACACAAATCACGTTAGAATGTACAAATAGCGTTTATGATCCCACAGTAAATTTTAATGGGTATCAAGGTAACAAACTAATGCACACAATTACGTGCGGTCCAGTCGCACTGCGCATAAGTAACTTAATATTTATACGCTGTACGACCAACGGAATCAGTTGTTTAGGCTACGAAACCTTCAGCCGGAGCTCAATCTATATGGGTAATACGCAAAACCCCCTGGGCTGCGCTTAAACCTTCGCAGTCGTTTTGTCTGCGGATACTACTTGCTCCTTTTACCTTGTATAATGTTAACGCGGGCCAGCCAGTCCCACGCCACCAAGTGTCCACTCACCTGATGTGGTCTCCGACGGGATCCCGATTTGTGGGTTCACAGAAAATAATACCTTTATTTCCACACTCACTCCTACTCACTCATATACACACTGATCTTTCTGTACAGAAATTCCTTTCATACAGGCAGTAGTTCAATCCCTGAGTATTGCAATGGAAAAAGGTTCTCTTTTAACTAAGCTTTTTGGAAAACTGAACAAACCTGTACTATTATTCAGGTGGCTATACTATACCGCCCCCACTAAAACAATGTTATCGTGTGATTTGAGTCTCGGTGGGCGTATCCGTACGCTCCGCTGCGTAAACACGCCACGTGCGTATGCCTTTGTGTTGCGTACGTAATCTCGCACGTTGCCCGAGACACGTATGCACAAAGTCCAGATATGCTCACAGCAACGCAACCAACACGCTTCTATCAATGTAAACGATGTTCAACTGTAATCGCTTACCGTACACCACACAGTATTTGCTATGCTGTGTGCGTGTCCTTTACAATTATTTCCTTAAAAAAAAATTATCCTTTATAATCTCAACTAAATAGCACCAGATTTCCTCAGCACGTTTCTAATGGCAACAAGAGAGTGAGCCGCAACAATGCAGGTGTGTGCGTGCGTGCGTGTGTGCGTACGCAAAAACAGAAATGAACAGTTTTAAAAGATAATAGCGTATTGTTCTTACCTCCGGTTCCGGATTCCACCAGCACTCCTACAATGTAGCGAAACAGACGCTTATCTAGCCAGCACTACTACCTTCCCGCCCTTGCTGGCAGATAACGTTTGTTTTCGTTAGTGCGGATATGTGGAGGATGGACGAGCCCTCAATTGACAAAGCTGATTCTTATACTCTACAACACAAGCTATTAAATCTATACCGTGAAGCCGTAATGGCCGCTGAACCTCGTGCACGTGCTACGCACTCCGTACGCTATTTGCGTAAGAATACCTTGCACGTGGTACGCAAGTCACGTACACACGCTGCGCTGGGTGTACTGAACACACAGCTAGCGTACACACAGATAATAACCTTCTATACCTTACACAGAGTATGCTTATACTGTATATCTTAGTGTTAGATACTGTAATGATATAATGCTGTTTAACCTTGGTTTGTAAGCTAGTTGTTTGAGCGATTGAGATGCTCCGATCACACTCAGTAATGTAATAAACACTCATACCTGGCTAAGGTTCCAACACCTTTACTAACAATATTTAACTAAGTAAATGGGAAAAGATAACAGTGAACAGTTCATACACTACAAGCTAACATTAAAATCTAACAGAATTACTAAACAGAAATATACACAATAGCGAACGATCGCAAACACTAATACAACAAATAAGAATGAATGACTAACATTTAAACGGGTAACAAAGTGGCCACAGAGAAACATACCATACGGGGAACACTCGCAAGCGCAACCGGAATCCAGTCCTCCAATTATCTGAGATAAATGTTGAAGAGTGAGAGTACTGGCCGGTATGGGGACAGTGACCCTTATATACACAACATACAGTGTACTACAAAGGGCCCTACAATCTTATTGTTCATTGGACACAGGAATGTCTCTCTGCACTGTAACAAAAGGTCATAGGTGGATTTGAACAGGTGATCTGTGGCTATTACAAACTGCTCAGGTGGGAGGGAATCGCCGGATTCCCGCCGCATGGATAATGAACTGCAAATATATGAAATGTCCAGAAACTACTAATGGCCATAACTACACGCAGGAGCGATTAATCTTTACCTAACCAACACCGGATTATTGCTATTAAAATACTCTTCGGTTAGGTACCAGACACCACTGTTCAACCTTAATCAGACCTTTTGTACCATGTAAAGAGGGATTCCCACGTCCGTGAACAAGTCACATTAAACAAACTTACAGTTATCACTAAGGGGAACATTATCTATAAAACATACTATTTGGTTTTATTATTTAATGATTGAGTCGCCCGCTAGACGCACACAAACTCTACCGTAAATGCACATACCACGCGCCAATGCGCACGGCCGTAGAAGCTCCATTACGCAGCTGCGAGTATCCGCACGCACGGGAGAGAATGTGCACGTGCAGCAGGCACGCGCATGAGGTGAATATATGGCAACGTGTAGCATGATATTTTTCTGACTTTGACATCACCCACTGCACAGAGCCAGGAACTAGCACAGCGCCTGTAATCACCTACTGCCCAGAGACAGGAACTAGCACAGTGTCTGTAATCACCCACTGCCCAGAGCCAGGAACTAGCACAGTGCCTGTAATCACCCACTGCCCAGAGCCAGGAACTAGCACATTGCCTGTAATCACCCACTGCCCAGAGCCAGGAACCAGCACAGTGCCTGTAATCACCCACTGCCCAGAGCCAGGAACCAGCACAGTGCCTGTAATCACCCACTGCCCAGAGCCAGGAACTAGCACAGCACCTGTAATCACCTACTGCCAAGAGCCAGGAACTAGCACAGTGCCTGTAATCACCCACTGCCCAGAGCCAGGAACCAGCACAGCGCCTGTAATCACCTACTGCCAAGAGCCAGGAACTAGCACAGCGCCTGTAATCACCAACGTGTCCAGAGCCAGGAACTAGCACAGTGCCTGTAATCACCTACTGCCCAGAGCCAGGAACTAGCACAGTGCCTGTAATCACCAACTGCCCAGAGCCAGGAACTAGCACAGTGCTGTAATCACCAACTGCCCAGAGCCAGGAACCTGCGCAGCGCCTGTAATCACCTACTGCCCAGAGCCAGGAACTAGCACAGCGCCTGTAATCACCAACTGTCCAGAGCCAGGAACTAGCACAGTGCCTGTAATCACCTACTGCCCAGAGCCAGGAACTAGCACAGTGCCTGTAATCACCAACTGCCCAGAGCCAGGAACTAGCACAGTGCTGTAATCACCAACTGCCCAGACCCAGGAACTAACACAGCGCCTGTAATCACCAACTGTCCAGAGCCAGGAACTAGCACAGTGCCTGTAATCACCTACTGCCCAGAGCCAGGAACTAGCACAGTGCCTGTAATCACCACCTGCCCAGAGCCAGGAACTAGCACAGAGCCTGTAATCACCCACTGCCCAGAGCCAGGAACTAGCACAGCGCCTGTAATCACCCACTGCCCAGAGCCAGGAACTAGCACAGAGCCTGTGATCACCCACTGCCCAGAGCCTGGAACTAGCACAGAGCCTGTAATCACCCACTGCCCAGAGCCAGGAACTAGCACAGAGCCTGATATCACCCACTGCCCAGAGCCAGGAACTAGTAAAGCGCCTGTAATCACCATCTGCCCAGAGCCAGGAACTAGCACAGCGCCTGTAATCACCCACTGCCCAGAGCCAGGAACTAGCACAGAGCCTGTGATCACCCACTGCCCAGAGCCTGGAACTAGCACAGAGCCTGTAATCACCCACTGCCCAGAGCCAGGAACTAGCACAGCGCCTGTAATCACCCACTGTCCAGAGCCGGGAACTAGCAGAGTGCCTGTAATCACCCACTGTCCAGAGCCAGGAACTAGCACACAGCCTGTAATCACACACTGCCCAGAGACAGGAACTAGCACAGTGCCTGTAATCACCCACTGTCCAGAGCCAGGAACTAGCACAGTGCCTGTAATCACCCACTGCCCAGAGCCAGGAACTAGCACAGCGCCTGTAATCACCAACTGTCCAGAGCCAGGAACTAGCACAGTGCCTGTAATCACCCACTGCCCAGAGACAGGAACTAGCACAGTGCCTGTAATCACCCACTGTCCAGAGCCAGGAACTAGCACAGTGCCTGTAATCACCCACTGCCCAGAGCCAGGAACTAGCACAGTGCCTGTAATCACCCACTGCCCAGAGACAGGAACTAGCACAGAGCCTGTAATCACACACTGCCTAGAGCCAGGAACTAGCACAGCGCCTGTAATCACCTACTGCCAAGAGCCAGGAACTAGCACAGCGCCTGTAATCACCCACTGCCCAGAGCCAGGAACTAGCACAGCGCCTGTAATCAGCCACTGCCCAGAGCCAGGAACTAGCACAGCGCCTGTAATCACCCACTGCCCAGAGCCAGGAACTAGCACAGCACCTGTAATCACCCACTGCCCAGATCCAGGAACTAGCACAGTGCCTGTAATCACCCACTGCCCAGAGACAGGAACTAGCACAGCGCCTGTAATCACCCACTGCCCAGAGCCAGGAACTAGCACAGCGCCTGTAATCACCCACTGCCCAGAGCCAGGAACTAGCACAGCGCCTGTAATCACCCACTGCCCAGAGCCAGGAACTAGTACAGCTCCTGTAATCACCCACTGCCCAGAGCCAGGAACTAGCACAGTGCTTGTAATCACCCACTGCCCAGAGCCTGGAACTAGCACAGCGCCTGTAATCACCATCTGCCCAGAGCCAGGAACTAGCACACTGCCTGTAATCACCCACTGCCCAGAGCCAGGAACTAGCACAGCGCCTGTAATCACCAACTGTCCAGAGCCAGGAACTAGAACAGCACCTGTAATCACCCACTGCCCAGAACCAGGAACTAGCACAGCGCCTGTAATCACCCACTGCCCAGAGCCAGGAACTAGCACATTACCTGTAATCACCCACTGCCCAGAGCCAGGAACCAGCACAGTGCCTGTAATCACCTACTGCCCAGAGCCAGGAACAAGCACAGCACATGTAATCCACTACCCAGAGCCAGGAACCAGCACAGCACCTGTAATCCACTACCCAGAGCCAGGAACTAGCACAGTGCCTGTAATCACCAACTGCCCAGAGCCAGGAACTAGCACAGCACCTGTAATCACCCACTGCCCAGAGCCAGGAACTAGCACAGCACCTGTAATCCACTACCCAGAGCCAGGAACTAGCACAGCACCTGTAATCACCTACTGCCCAGAGCCAGGAACTAGCACAGCGCCTGTAATCACCTACTGCCCAGAGCCAGGAACTAGCACAGCGCCTGTAATCACCCACTGCCCAGAGCCAGGAACTAGCACAGCGCCTGTAATCACCCACTGCCCAGAGCCAGGAACTAGCACAGAGCCTGTGATCACCCACTGCCCAGAGCCAGGAACTAGCACAGAGCCTGTGATCCACTACCCAGAGCCAGGAACTAGCACAGCGCCTGTAATCACCCACTGCCCACAGCCAAGAACTAGCACAGAGCCTGTGATCACCCACTGCCCAGAGCCAGGAACTAGCACAGAGCCTGTGATCACCCACTGCCCAGAGCCTGGAACTAGCACAGAGCCTGTAATCACCCACTGCCCAGAGCCAGGAACTAGCACAGAGCCTGTTATCACCCACTGCCCAGAGCCAGGAACTAGTAAAGCGCCTGTAATCACCATCTGCCCAGAGCCAGGAACTAGCACAGCGCCTGTAATCACCCACTGCCCAGAGCCAGGAACTAGCACAGCGCCTGTAATCACCCACTGCCCAGAGCCAGGAACTAGCACAGTGCCTGTAATCACCCACTGCCCAGAGCCAGGAACTAGCACATTGCCTGTAATCACCCACTGCCCAGAGCCAGGAACCAGCACAGTGCCTGTAATCACCCACTGCCCAGAGCCAGGAACTAGCACAGCGCCTGTAATCACCCACTGCCCAGAGCCAGGAACTAGCACAGTGCCTGTAATCACCCACTGCCCAGAGCCAGGAACTAGCACATTGCCTGTAATCACCCACTGCCCAGAGCCAGGAACCAGCACAGTGCCTGTAATCACCCACTGCCCAGAGCCAGGAACCAGCACAGTGCCTGTAATCACCCACTGCCCAGAGCCAGGAACCAGCACAGCGCCTGTAATCACCTACTGCCAAGAGCCAGGAACTAGCACAGCGCCTGTAATCACCAACGTGTCCAGAGCCAGGAACTAGCACAGTGCCTGTAATCACCTACTGCCCAGAGCCAGGAACTAGCACAGTGCCTGTAATCACCAACTGCCCAGAGCCAGGAACTAGCACAGTGCTGTAATCACCAACTGCCCAGAGCCAGGAACCTGCGCAGCGCCTGTAATCACCTACTGCCCAGAGCCAGGAACTAGCACAGCGCCTGTAATCACCAACTGTCCAGAGCCAGGAACTAGCACAGTGCCTGTAATCACCTACTGCCCAGAGCCAGGAACTAGCACAGTGCCTGTAATCACCAACTGCCCAGAGCCAGGAACTAGCACAGTGCTGTAATCACCAACTGCCCAGACCCAGGAACTAACACAGCGCCTGTAATCACCAACTGTCCAGAGCCAGGAACTAGCACAGTGCCTGTAATCACCTACTGCCCAGAGCCAGGAACTAGCACAGTGCCTGTAATCACCACCTGCCCAGAGCCAGGAACTAGCACAGAGCCTGTAATCACCCACTGCCCAGAGCCAGGAACTAGCACAGCGCCTGTAATCACCCACTGCCCAGAGCCAGGAACTAGCACAGAGCCTGTGATCACCCACTGCCCAGAGCCTGGAACTAGCACAGAGCCTGTAATCACCCACTGCCCAGAGCCAGGAACTAGCACAGAGCCTGTTATCACCCACTGCCCAGAGCCAGGAACTAGTAAAGCGCCTGTAATCACCATCTGCCCAGAGCCAGGAACTAGCACAGCGCCTGTAATCACCCACTGCCCAGAGCCAGGAACTAGCACAGAGCCTGTGATCACCCACTGCACCGAGCCTGGAACTAGCACAGCGCCTGTAATCACCCACTGCCCAGAGCCAGGAACTAGCACAGCGCCTGTAATCACCCACTGTCCTGAGCCGGGAACTAGCACAGCGCCTGTAATCACCCACTGCCCAGAGCCAGGAACTAGCACAGAGCCTGTGATCACCCACTGCCCAGAGCCTGGAACTAGCACAGAGCCTGTAATCACCCACTGCCCAGAGCCAGGAACTAGCACAGAGCCTGTTATCACCCACTGCCCAGAGCCAGGAACTAGTAAAGCGCCTGTAATCACCATCTGCCCAGAGCCAGGAACTAGCACAGCGCCTGTAATCACCCACTGCCCAGAGCCAGGAACTAGCACAGAGCCTGTGATCACCCACTGCCCAGAGCCTGGAACTAGCACAGAGCCTGTAATCACCCACTGCCCAGAGCCAGGAACTAGCACAGCGCCTGTAATCACCCACTGTCCAGAGCCAGGAACTAGCACAGCGCCTGTAATCACACACTGCCCAGAGACAGGAACTAGCACAGCGCCTGTAATCACCCACTGTCCAGAGCCAGGAACTAGCACAGTGCCTGTAATCACCCACTGTCCAGAGCCAGGAACTAGCACAGAGCCTGTAATCACACACTGCCTAGAGCCAGGAACTAGCACAGCGCCTGTAATCACCCACTGCCCGGAGCCAGGAACTAGCACAGAGCCTGTAATCACCCACTGCCAAGAGCCAGGAACTAGCACAGCGCCTGTAATCACCAACTGCCCAGAGCCAGGAACTAGCACAGCGCCTGTAATCAGCCACTGCCCAGAGCCAGGAACTAGCACAGCGCCTGTAATCACCAACTGCCCAGAGCCAGGAACTAGCACAGCACCTGTAATCACCCACTGCCCAGATCCAGGAACTAGCACAGTGCCTGTAATCACCCACTGCCCAGAGACAGGAACTAGCACAGCGCCTGTAATCACCCACTGCCCAGAGCCAGGAACTAGCACAGCGCCTGTAATCACCCACTGCCCAGAGCCAGGAACTAGCACAGCGCCTGTAATCACCCACTGCCCAGAGCCAGGAACTAGTACAGCACCTGTAATCACCCACTGCCCAGAGCCAGGAACTAGCACAGTGCTTGTAATCACCCACTGCCCAGAGCCAGGAACTAGCACAGCGCCTGTAATCACCATCTGCCCAGAGCCAGGAACTAGCACACTGCCTGTAATCACCCACTGCCCAGAGCCAGGAACTAGCACAGCGCCTGTAATCACCAACTGTCCAGAGCCAGGAACTAGCACAGCACCTGTAATCACCCACTGCCCAGAACCAGGAACTAGCACAGCGCCTGTAATCACCCACTGCCCAGAGCCAGGAACTAGCACAGCGCCTGTAATCACCAACTGTCCAGAGCCAGGAACTAGCACAGCACCTGTAATCACCCACTGCCCAGAACCAGGAACTAGCACATTACCTGTAATCACCCACTGCCCAGAGCCAGGAACCAGCACAGTGCCTGTAATCACCTACTGCCCAGAGCCAGGAACTAGCACAGCACCTGTAATCACCTACTACCCAGAGCCAGGAACTAGCCCAGAGCCTGTAATCACCAACTGCCCAGAGCCAGGAACTAGCACAGCGCCTGTAATCACCCACTGCCCAGAGCCAGGAACTAGCACAGTGCTTGTAATCACCCACTGCCCAGAGCCAGGAACTAGCACAGCGCCTGTAATCACCATCTGCCCAGAGCCAGGAACTAGCACACTGCCTGTAATCACCCACTGCCCAGAGCCAGGAACTAGCACAGCGCCTGTAATCACCAACTGTCCAGAGCCAGGAACTAGCACAGCACCTGTAATCACCCACTGCCCAGAACCAGGAACTAGCACAGCGCCTGTAATCACCCACTGCCCAGAGCCAGGAACTAGCACATTACCTGTAATCACCCACTGCCCAGAGCCAGGAACCAGCACAGTGCCTGTAATCACCAACTGCCCAGAGCCAGGAACTAGCACAGCACCTGTAATCACCCACTGCCCAGAGCCAGGAACTAGCACATTACCTGTAATCACCCACTGCCCAGAGCCAGGAACCAGCACAGTGCCTGTAATCACCTACTGCCCAGAGCCAGGAACTAGCACAGCACCTGTAATCACCTACTACCCAGAGCCAGGAACTAGCCCAGAGCCTGTAATCACCAACTGCCCAGAACCAGGAACTAGCACAGTACCTGTAATCACCTACTGCCCAGAGCCAGGAACAAGCACAGCACATGTAATCCACTACCCAGAGCCAGGAACCAGCACAGCACCTGTAATCCACTACCCAGAGCCAGGAACTAGCACAGCACCTGTAATCACCCACTGCCCAGAGCCAGGAACTAGCACAGCACCTGTAATCCACTACCCAGAGCCAGGAACCAGCACAGTGCCAGTAATCACCCACTGCCCAGAGCCAGGAACTAGCACATTACCTGTAATCACCCACTGCCCAGAGCCAGGAACCAGCACAGTGCCTGTAATCACCTACTGCCCAGAGCCAGGAACTAGCACAGCACCTGTAATCACCTACTACCCAGAGCCAGGAACTAGCCCAGAGCCTGTAATCACCAACTGCCCAGAACCAGGAACTAGCACAGTACCTGTAATCACCTACTGCCCAGAGCCAGGAACAAGCACAGCGCCTGTAATCTCCCACTGCCCAGAGCCAGGAGCTAGCACAGTGCCTGTAATCTCCCACTGCCCAGAGCCAGGAGCTAGCACAGTGCCTGTAATCACCACCTGCCCAGAGCCAGGAACTAGCACAGCGCCTGTAATCACCCACTACCCAGAGCCAGGAACCAGCACAGTGCCAGTAATCACCCACTGCCCAGAGCCAGGAACTAGCACATTACCTGTAATCACCCACTGCCCAGAGCCAGGAACCAGCACAGTGCCTGTAATCACCTACTGCCCAGAGCCAGGAACTAGCACAGCACCTGTAATCACCTACTACCCAGAGCCAGGAACTAGCCCAGAGCCTGTAATCACCAACTGCCCAGAACCAGGAACTAGCACAGTACCTGTAATCACCTACTGCCCAGAGCCAGGAACAAGCACAGCGCCTGTAATCTCCTACTGCCCAGAGCCAGGAGCTAGCACAGCGCCTGTAATCACCCACTGCCCAGAGCCAGGAACTAGCACAGTGCCTGTAATCACCACCTGCCCAGAGCCAGGAACTAGCACAGTGCCTGTAATCTCCCACTGCCCAGAGCCAGGAGCTAGCACAGTGCCTGTAATCTCCCACTGCCCAGAGCCAGGAACTAGCACAGTGCCTGTAATCACCACCTGCCCAGAGCCAGGAACTAGCACAGCACCTGTAATCCACTACCCAGAGCCAGGAACCAGCACAGTGCCTGTAATCTCCCACTGCCCAGAGCCAGGAGCTAGCACAGTGCCTGTAATCTCCCACTGCCCAGAGCCAGGAACCAGCACAGTGCCTGTAATCACCTACTGCCCAGAGCCAGGAACTAGCACAGTGCCTGTAATCACCCACTGCCCAGAGCCAGGAACTAGCACAGCGCCTGTAATCACCCACTGCTCAGAGCCAGGAACTAGCACAGTGCCTGTAATCACCCACTGCCCAGAGCCAGGAACTAGCACAGCGCCTGTAATCACCCACTGCTCAGAGCCAGGAACTAGCACAGTGCCTGTAATCACCCACTGCCCAGAGCCAGGAACTAGCACAGCGCCTGTAATCACCCACTGCCCAGAGCCAGGAACCAGCACAGTGCCTGTAATCACCCACTGCCCAGAGCCAGGAACCAGCACACTGCCTGTAATCACCCACTGCCCAGAGCCAGGAACTAGCACAGTGCCTGTAATCACCCACTGCCCAGAGCCAGGAACTAGCACAGTGCCTGTAATCACCCACTGCCTAGAGCCAGGAACTAGCACAGTGCATGTAATCACCCACTGCCCAGAGCCAGGAACCAGCACAGCGCCTGTAATCACCCACTGCCCAGAGCCAGGAACCAGCACAGAGCCTGTAATCACCCACTGCCCAGAGCCAGGAACTAGCACAGCACCTGTAATCACCCACTGCCCAGAGCCAGGAACTAGCACACTGCCTGTAATCACCCACTGCCCAGAGCCAGGAACTAGCACAGCGCCTGTAATCACCAACTGTCCAGAGCCAGGAACTAGCACAGCACCTGTAATCACCCACTGCCCAGAACCAGGAACTAGCACAGCGCCTGTAATCACCCACTGCCCAGAGCCAGGAACTAGCACATTACCTGTAATCACCCACTGCCCAGAGCCAGGAACCAGCACAGTGCCTGTAATCACCTACTGCCCAGAGCCAGGAACTAGCACAGCACCTGTAATCACCTACTACCCAGAGCCAGGAACTAGCCCAGAGCCTGTAATCACCAACTGCCCAGAGCCAGGAACTAGCACAGCGCCTGTAATCACCCACTGCCCAGAGCCAGGAACTAGCACAGTGCTTGTAATCACCCACTGCCCAGAGCCAGGAACTAGCACAGCGCCTGTAATCACCATCTGCCCAGAGCCAGGAACTAGCACACTGCCTGTAATCACCCACTGCCCAGAGCCAGGAACTAGCACAGCGCCTGTAATCACCAACTGTCCAGAGCCAGGAACTAGCACAGCACCTGTAATCACCCACTGCCCAGAACCAGGAACTAGCACAGCGCCTGTAATCACCCACTGCCCAGAGCCAGGAACTAGCACATTACCTGTAATCACCCACTGCCCAGAGCCAGGAACCAGCACAGTGCCTGTAATCACCAACTGCCCAGAGCCAGGAACTAGCACAGCACCTGTAATCACCCACTGCCCAGAGCCAGGAACTAGCACATTACCTGTAATCACCCACTGCCCAGAGCCAGGAACCAGCACAGTGCCTGTAATCACCTTCTGCCCAGAGCCAGGAACTAGCACAGCACCTGTAATCACCTACTACCCAGAGCCAGGAACTAGCCCAGAGCCTGTAATCACCAACTGCCCAGAACCAGGAACTAGCACAGTACCTGTAATCACCTACTGCCCAGAGCCAGGAACAAGCACAGCACATGTAATCCACTACCCAGAGCCAGGAACCAGCATAGCACCTGTAATCCACTACCCAGAGCCAGGAACTAGCACAGCACCTGTAATCACCCACTGCCCAGAGCCAGGAACTAGCACAGCACCTGTAATCCACTACCCAGAGCCAGGAACCAGCACAGTGCCAGTAATCACCCACTGCCCAGAGCCAGGAACTAGCACATTACCTGTAATCACCCACTGCCCAGAGCCAGGAACCAGCATAGTGCCTGTAATCACCTACTGCCCAGAGCCAGGAACTAGCACAGCACCTGTAATCACCTACTGCCCAGAGCCAGGAACAAGCACAGCGCCTGTAATCTCCCACTGCCCAGAGCCAGGAGCTAGCACAGCGCCTGTAATCACCCACTGCCCAGAGCCAGGAACTAGCACAGTGCCTGTAATCACCACCTGCCCAGAGCCAGGAACTAGCACAGTGCCTGTAATCTCCCACTGCCCAGAGCCAGGAGCTAGCACAGTGCCTGTAATCTCCCACTGCCCAGAGCCAGGAACTAGCACAGTGCCTGTAATCACCACCTGCCCAGAGCCAGGAACTAGCACAGCACCTGTAATCCACTACCCAGAGCCAGGAACCAGCACAGTGCCTGTAATCTCCCACTGCCCAGAGCCAGGAGCTAGCACAGTGCCTGTAATCTCCCACTGCCCAGAGCCAGGAACCAGCACAGTGCCTGTAATCACCTACTGCCCAGAGCCAGGAACTAGCACAGTGCCTGTAATCACCCACTGCCCAGAGCCAGGAACTAGCACAGCGCCTGTAATCACCCACTGCTCAGAGCCAGGAACTAGCACAGTGCCTGTAATCACCCACTGCCCAGAGCCAGGAACTAGCACAGCGCCTGTAATCACCCACTGCTCAGAGCCAGGAACTAGCACAGTGCCTGTAATCACCCACTGCCCAGAGCCAGGAACTAGCACAGCACCTGTAATCACCCACTGCCCAGAGCCAGGAACCAGCACAGTGCCTGTAATCACCCACTGCCCAGAGCCAGGAACCAGCACACTGCCTGTAATCACCCACTGCCCAGAGCCAGGAACTAGCACAGTGCCTGTAATCACCCACTGCCCAGAGCCAGGAACTAGCACAGTGCCTGTAATCACCCACTGCCTAGAGCCAGGAACTAGCACAGTGCATGTAATCACCCACTGCCCAGAGCCAGGAACCAGCACAGCGCCTGTAATCACCCACTGCCCAGAGCCAGGAACCAGCACAGAGCCTGTAATCACCCACTGCCCAGAGCCAGGAACTAGCACAGCACCTGTAATCACCCACTGCCCAGAGCCAGGAACTAGCACACTGCCTGTAATCACCCACTGCCCAGAGCCAGGAACTAGCACAGCGCCTGTAATCACCAACTGTCCAGAGCCAGGAACTAGCACAGCACCTGTAATCACCCACTGCCCAGAACCAGGAACTAGCACAGCGCCTGTAATCACCCACTGCCCAGAGCCAGGAACTAGCACATTACCTGTAATCACCCACTGCCCAGAGCCAGGAACCAGCACAGTGCCTGTAATCACCTACTGCCCAGAGCCAGGAACTAGCACAGCACCTGTAATCACCTACTACCCAGAGCCAGGAACTAGCCCAGAGCCTGTAATCACCAACTGTCCAGAGCCAGGAACTAGCACAGCGCCTGTAATCACCCACTGCCCAGAGCCAGGAACTAGCACAGTGCTTGTAATCACCCACTGCCCAGAGCCAGGAACTAGCACAGCGCCTGTAATCACCATCTGCCCAGAGCCAGGAACTAGCACACTGCCTGTAATCACCCACTGCCCAGAGCCAGGAACTAGCACAGCGCCTGTAATCACCAACTGTCCAGAGCCAGGAACTAGCACAGCACCTGTAATCACCCACTGCCCAGAACCAGGAACTAGCACAGCGCCTGTAATCACCCACTGCCCAGAGCCAGGAACTAGCACATTACCTGTAATCACCCACTGCCCAGAGCCAGGAACCAGCACAGTGCCTGTAATCACCAACTGCCCAGAGCCAGGAACTAGCACAGCACCTGTAATCACCCACTGCCCAGAGCCAGGAACTAGCACATTACCTGTAATCACCCACTGCCCAGAGCCAGGAACCAGCACAGTGCCTGTAATCACCTACTGCCCAGAGCCAGGAACTAGCACAGCACCTGTAATCACCTACTACCCAGAGCCAGGAACTAGCCCAGAGCCTGTAATCACCAACTGCCCAGAACCAGGAACTAGCACAGTACCTGTAATCACCTACTGCCCAGAGCCAGGAACAAGCACAGCACATGTAATCCACTACCCAGAGCCAGGAACCAGCACAGCACCTGTAATCCACTACCCAGAGCCAGGAACTAGCACAGCACCTGTAATCACCCACTGCCCAGAGCCAGGAACTAGCACAGCACCTGTAATCCACTACCCAGAGCCAGGAACCAGCACAGTGCCAGTAATCACCCACTGCCCAGAGCCAGGAACTAGCACATTACCTGTAATCACCCACTGCCCAGAGCCAGGAACCAGCACAGTGCCTGTAATCACCTACTGCCCAGAGCCAGGAACTAGCACAGCACCTGTAATCACCTACTACCCAGAGCCAGGAACAAGCCCAGAGCCTGTAATCACCAACTGCCCAGAACCAGGAACTAGCACAGTACCTGTAATCACCTACTGCCCAGAGCCAGGAACAAGCACAGCGCCTGTAATCTCCCACTGCCCAGAGCCAGGAGCTAGCACAGTGCCTGTAATCTCCCACTGCCCAGAGCCAGGAGCTAGCACAGTGCCTGTAATCACCACCTGCCCAGAGCCAGGAACTAGCACAGCGCCTGTAATCACCCACTACCCAGAGCCAGGAACCAGCACAGTGCCAGTAATCACCCACTGCCCAGAGCCAGGAACTAGCACATTACCTGTAATCACCCACTGCCCAGAGCCAGGAACCAGCACAGTGCCTGTAATCACCTACTGCCCAGAGCCAGGAACTAGCACAGCACCTGTAATCACCTACTACCCAGAGCCAGGAACTAGCCCAGAGCCTGTAATCACCAACTGCCCAGAACCAGGAACTAGCACAGTACCTGTAATCACCTACTGCCCAGAGCCAGGAACAAGCACAGCGCCTGTAATCTCCCACTGCCCAGAGCCAGGAGCTAGCACAGCGCCTGTAATCACCCACTGCCCAGAGCCAGGAACTAGCACAGTGCCTGTAATCACCACCTGCCCAGAGCCAGGAACTAGCACAGTGCCTGTAATCTCCCACTGCCCAGAGCCAGGAGCTAGCACAGTGCCTGTAATCTCCCACTGCCCAGAGCCAGGAACTAGCACAGTGCCTGTAATCACCACCTGCCCAGAGCCAGGAACTAGCACAGCACCTGTAATCCACTACCCAGAGCCAGGAACCAGCACAGTGCCTGTAATCTCCCACTGCCCAGAGCCAGGAGCTAGCACAGTGCCTGTAATCTCCCACTGCCCAGAGCCAGGAACCAGCACAGTGCCTGTAATCACCTACTGCCCAGAGCCAGGAACTAGCACAGTGCCTGTAATCACCCACTGCCCAGAGCCAGGAACTAGCACAGTGCCTGTAATCACCCACTGCCCAGAGCCAGGAACTAGCACAGTGCCTGTAATCACCCACTGCCCAGAGCCAGGAACCAGCACAGCGCCTGTAATCACCCACTGCCCAGAGCCAGGAACTAGCACAGTGCCTGTAATCACCCACTGCCCAGAGCCAGGAACCAGCACAGCGCCTGTAATCACCCACTGCCCAGAGCCAGGAACTAGCACAGCGCCTGTAATCACCCACTGCCCAGAGCCAGGAACTAGCACAGTGCCTGTAATCACCCACTGCCCAGAGCCAGGAACCAGCACAGCGCCTGTAATCACCCACTGCCCAGAGCCAGGAACTAGCACAGTGCCTGTAATCACCCACTGCCCAGAGCCAGGAACTAGCACACTGCCTGTAATCACCCACTGCCCAGAGCCAGGAACAAGCACAGCGCCTGTAATCACCCACTGCTCAGAGCCAGGAACTAGCACAGTGCCTGTAATCACCCACTGCCCAGAGCCAGGAACTAGCACAGCGCCTGTAATCACCCACTGCCCAGAGCCAGGAACCAGCACAGTGCCTGTAATCACCCACTGCCCAGAGCCAGGAACCAGCACACTGCCTGTAATCACCCACTGCCCAGAGCCAGGAACTAGCACAGTGCCTGTAATCACCTACTGCCCAGAGCCAGGAACTAGCACAGCGCCTGTAATCACCCACTGCCCAGAGCCAGGAACCAGCACAGTGCCTGTAATCACCCACTGCCCAGAGCCAGGAACTAGCACAGCGCCTGTAATCACCCACTGCCCAGAGCCAGGAACCAGCACAGTGCCTGTAATCACCCACTGCCCAGAGCCAGGAACCAGCACAGTGCCTGTAATCACCCACTGCCCAGAGCCAGGAACTAGCACAGCGCCTGTAATCACCCACTGCCCAGAGCCAGGAACCAGCACAGTGCCTGTAATCACCCACTGCCCAGAGCCAGGAACCAGCACACTGCCTGTAATCACCCACTGCCCAGAGCCAGGAACTAGCACAGCGCCTGTAATCACCCACTACCCAGAGCCAGGAACTAGCACAGCGCCTGTAATCACCCACTGCCCAGAGCCAGGAACTAGCACAGTGCCTGTAATCACCCACTGCCCAGAGCCAGGAACTAGCACAGTGCCTGTAATCACCCACTGCCCAGAGCCAGGAACTAGCACAGCGCCTGTAATCACCCACTGCCCAGAGCCAGGAACTAGCACAGTGCATGTAATCACCCACTGCCCAGAGCCAGGAACTAGCACAGTGCCTGTAATCACCCACTGCCCAGATCCAGGAACTAACACAGCGCCTGTAATCACCCACTGCCCAGATCCAGGAACTAACACAGCGCCTGTAATCACCCACTGCCCAGAGCCAGGAACCAGCACAGTGCCTGTAATCACCCACTGCCCAGAGCCAGGAACTAGCACAGTGCCTGTAATCACCCACTGCCCAGAGCCAGGAACTAGCACAGCGCCTGTAATCACCCACTGCCCAGAGCCAGGAACTAGCACAGCGCCTGTAATCACCCACTGCCCAGAGCCAGGAACTAGCACAGCGCCTGTAATCACCATCTGCCCAGAGCCAGGAACTAGCACACTGCCTGTAATCACCCACTGCCCAGAGCCAGGAACTAGCACAGCGCCTGTAATCACCCACTGCCCAGAGCCAGGAACTAGCACAGTGCCTGTAATCACCCACTGCCCAGAGCCAGGAACTAGCACAGTACCTGTAATCACCCACTGCCCAGAGCCAGGAACTAGCACAGTGCCTGTAATCACCCACTGCCCAGAGCCAGGAACTAGCACAGTGCCTGTAATCACCCACTGCCCAGAGCCAGGAACTAGCACAGTGCCTGTAATCACCCACTGCCCAGAGCCAGGAACTAGCACAGTGCCTGTAATCACCCACTGCCCAGAGCCAGGAACTAGCACAGCGCCTGTAATCACCCACTGCCCAGAGCCAGGAACTAGCACAGTGCCTGTAATCACCCACTGCCCAGAGCCAGGAACTAGCACAGTGCCTGTAATCACCCACTGCCCAGAGCCAGGAACTAGCACAGTGCCTGTAATCACCCACTGCCCAGAGCCAGGAACAAGCACAGCGCCTGTAATCACCCACTGCCCAGAGCCAGGAACTAGCACAGCGCCTGTAATCACCCACTGCCCAGAGCCAGGAACTAGCACAGTGCATGTAATCACCCACTGCCCAGAGCCAGGAACTAGCACAGTACCTGTAATCACCCACTGCCCAGAGCCAGGAACTAGCACAGTGCCTGTAATCACCCACTGCCCAGAGCCAGGAACTAGCACACTGCCTGTAATCACCTACTGCCCAGAGCCAGGAACCAGCACAGTGCCTGTAATCACCCACTGCCCAGAGCCAGGAACCAGCACAGTGCCTGTAATCACCCACTGCCCAGAGCCAGGAACCAGCACAGCGCCTGTAATCACCCACTGCCCAGAGCCAGGAACTAGCACAGTGCCTGTAATCACCCACTGCCCAGAGCCAGGAACTAGCACACTGCCTGTAATCACCCACTGCCCAGAGACAGGAACAAGCACAGCGCCTGTAATCACCCACTGCTCAGAGCCAGGAACTAGCACAGTGCCTGTAATCACCCACTGCCCAGAGCCAGGAACTAGCACAGCGCCTGTAATCACCCACTGCCCAGAGCCAGGAACCAGCACAGTGCCTGTAATCACCCACTGCCCAGAGCCAGGAACCAGCACACTGCCTGTATTCACCCACTGCCCAGAGCCAGGAACTAGCACAGTGCCTGTAATCACCCACTGCCCAGAGCCAGGAACCAGCACAGCGCCTGTAATCACCCACTGCCCAGAGCCAGGAACTAGCACAGTGCATGTAATCACCCACTGCCCAGAGCCAGGAACTAGCACAGTGCCTGTAATCACCCACTGCCCAGAGCCAGGAACCAGCACAGTGCCTGTAATCACCCACTGCCCAGAGCCAGGAACTAGCACAGTGCCTGTAATCACCCACTGCCCAGAGCCAGGAACTAGCACAGCGCCTGTAATCACCCACTGCCCAGAGCCAGGAACTAGCACAGCGCCTGTAATCACCCACTGCCCAGAGCCAGGAACTAGCACAGTGCCTGTAATCACCCACTGCCCAGAGCCAGGAACTAGCACAGTGCCTGTAATCACCAACTGCCCAGAGCCAGGAACTAGCACAGCGCCTGTAATCACCCACTGCCCAGAGCCAGGAACTAGCACAGTGCCTGTAATCACCCACTGCCCAGAGCCAGGAACTAGCACAGTGCCTGTAATCACCCACTGCCCAGATCCAGGAACTAACACAGCGCCTGTAATCACCCACTGCCCAGAGCCAGGAACTAGCACACTGCCTGTAATCACCCACTGCCCAGAGCCAGGAACCAGCACAGTGCCTGTAATCACCCACTGCCCAGAGCCAGGAACTAGCACAGTGCCTGTAATCACCCACTGCCCAGAGCCAGGAACTAGCACAGTGCCTGTAATCACCCACTGCCCAGAGCCAGGAACTAGCACAGTACCTGTAATCACCCACTGCCCAGAGCCAGGAACTAGCACAGTGCCTGTAATCACCCACTGCCCAGAGCCAGGAACTAGCACACTGCCTGTAATCACCCACTGCCCAGAGCCAGGAACCAGCACAGTGCCTGTAATCACCCACTGCCCAGAGCCAGGAACCAGCACAGCGCCTGTAATCACCCACTGCCCAGAGCCAGGAACTAGCACAGTGCCTGTAATCACCCACTGCCCAGAGCCAGGAACTAGCACACTGCCTGTAATCACCCACTGCCCAGACCCAGGAACTAGCACAGCACCTGTAATCACCCACTGCCCAGAGCCAGGAACTAGCACAGTGCCTGTAATCACCCACTGCCCAGAGCCAGGAACTAGCACAGTGCCTGTAATCACCCACTGCCCAGAGCCAGGAACTAGCACAGCGCCTGTAATCACCCACTGCCCAGAGCCAGGAACTAGCACAGTGCATGTAATCACCCACTGCCCAGAGCCAGGAACTAGCACAGCGCCTGTAATCACCCACTGCCCAGAGCCAGGAACTAGCACAGCGCCTGTAATCACCCACTGCCCAGAGCCAGGAACCAGCACAGTGCCTGTAATCACCCACTGCCCAGAGCCAGGAACCAGCACACTGCCTGTAATCACCCACTGCCCAGAGCCAGGAACTAGCACAGCACCTGTAATCACCACCTGCCCAGAGCCAGGAACTAGCACAGTACCTGTAATCACCAACTGCCCAGAGCCAGGAACTAGCACAGTGCCTGTAATCACCCACTGCCCAGAGCCAGGAACCAGCACAGCGCCTCTAATCACCCACTGCCCAGAGCCAGGAACTAGCACAGTGCATGTAATCACCCACTGCCCAGAGCCAGGAACTAGCACAGTGCCTGTAATCACCCACTGCCCAGAGCCAGGAACCAGCACAGTGCCTGTAATCACCCACTGCCCAGAGCCAGGAACTAGCACAGTGCCTGTAATCACCCACTGCCCAGAGCCAGGAACTAGCACAGCGCCTGTAATCACCCACTGCCCAGAGCCAGGAACTAGCACAGCGCCTGTAATCACCCACTGCCCAGAGCCAGGAACTAGCACAGTGCCTGTAATCACCCACTGCCCAGAGCCAGGAACTAGCACAGCGCCTGTAATCACCCACTGCCCAGAGCCAGGAACTAGCACAGCGCCTGTAATCACCCACTGCCCAGAGCCAGGAACTAGCACAGTGCCTGTAATCACCAACTGCCCAGAACCAGGAACTAGCACAGTACCTGTAATCACCTACTGCCCAGAGCCAGGAACAAGCACAGCACATGTAATCCACTACCCAGAGCCAGGAACCAGCACAGCACCTGTAATCCACTACCCAGAGCCAGGAACTAGCACAGCACCTGTAATCACCCACTGCCCAGAGCCAGGAACTAGCACAGCACCTGTAATCCACTACCCAGAGCCAGGAACCAGCACAGTGCCTGTAATCACCAACTGCCCAGAACCAGGAACTAGCACAGTACCTGTAATCACCCACTGCCCAGAGCCAGGAACAAGCACAGCACATGTAATCCACTACCCAGAGCCAGGAACCAGCACAGCACCTGTAATCCACTACCCAGAGCCAGGAACTAGCACAGCACCTGTAATCACCCACTGCCCAGAGCCAGGAACTAGCACAGCACCTGTAATCCACTACCCAGAGCCAGGAACCAGCACAGTGCCAGTAATCACCCACTGCCCAGAGCCAGGAACTAGCACATTACCTGTAATCACCCACTGCCCAGAGCCAGGAACCAGCACAGTGCCTGTAATCACCTACTGCCCAGAGCCAGGAACTAGCACAGCACCTGTAATCACCTACTACCCAGAGCCAGGAACTAGCCCAGAGCCTGTAATCACCAACTGCCCAGAACCAGGAACTAGCACAGTACCTGTAATCACCTACTGCCCAGAGCCAGGAACAAGCACAGCGCCTGTAATCTCCCACTGCCCAGAGCCAGGAGCTAGCACAGTGCCTGTAATCTCCCACTGCCCAGAGCCAGGAGCTAGCACAGTGCCTGTAATCACCACCTGCCCAGAGCCAGGAACTAGCACAGCGCCTGTAATCACCCACTACCCAGAGCCAGGAACCAGCACAGTGCCAGTAATCACCCACTGCCCAGAGCCAGGAACTAGCACATTACCTGTAATCACCCACTGCCCAGAGCCAGGAACCAGCACAGTGCCTGTAATCACCTACTGCCCAGAGCCAGGAACTAGCACAGCACCTGTAATCACCTACTACCCAGAGCCAGGAACTAGCCCAGAGCCTGTAATCACCAACTGCCCAGAACCAGGAACTAGCACAGTACCTGTAATCACCTACTGCCCAGAGCCAGGAACAAGCACAGCGCCTGTAATCTCCTACTGCCCAGAGCCAGGAGCTAGCACAGCGCCTGTAATCACCCACTGCCCAGAGCCAGGAACTAGCACAGTGCCTGTAATCACCACCTGCCCAGAGCCAGGAACTAGCACAGTGCCTGTAATCTCCCACTGCCCAGAGCCAGGAGCTAGCACAGTGCCTGTAATCTCCCACTGCCCAGAGCCAGGAACTAGCACAGTGCCTGTAATCACCACCTGCCCAGAGCCAGGAACTAGCACAGCACCTGTAATCCACTACCCAGAGCCAGGAACCAGCACAGTGCCTGTAATCTCCCACTGCCCAGAGCCAGGAGCTAGCACAGTGCCTGTAATCTCCCACTGCCCAGAGCCAGGAACCAGCACAGTGCCTGTAATCACCTACTGCCCAGAGCCAGGAACTAGCACAGTGCCTGTAATCACCCACTGCCCAGAGCCAGGAACTAGCACAGCGCCTGTAATCACCCACTGCTCAGAGCCAGGAACTAGCACAGTGCCTGTAATCACCCACTGCCCAGAGCCAGGAACTAGCACAGCGCCTGTAATCACCCACTGCTCAGAGCCAGGAACTAGCACAGTGCCTGTAATCACCCACTGCCCAGAGCCAGGAACTAGCACAGCGCCTGTAATCACCCACTGCCCAGAGCCAGGAACCAGCACAGTGCCTGTAATCACCCACTGCCCAGAGCCAGGAACCAGCACACTGCCTGTAATCACCCACTGCCCAGAGCCAGGAACTAGCACAGTGCCTGTAATCACCCACTGCCCAGAGCCAGGAACTAGCACAGTGCCTGTAATCACCCACTGCCTAGAGCCAGGAACTAGCACAGTGCATGTAATCACCCACTGCCCAGAGCCAGGAACCAGCACAGCGCCTGTAATCACCCACTGCCCAGAGCCAGGAACCAGCACAGAGCCTGTAATCACCCACTGCCCAGAGCCAGGAACTAGCACAGCACCTGTAATCACCCACTGCCCAGAGCCAGGAACTAGCACACTGCCTGTAATCACCCACTGCCCAGAGCCAGGAACTAGCCCAGAGCCTGTAATCACCAACTGTCCAGAGCCAGGAACTAGCACAGCACCTGTAATCACCCACTGCCCAGAACCAGGAACTAGCACAGCGCCTGTAATCACCCACTGCCCAGAGCCAGGAACTAGCACATTACCTGTAATCACCCACTGCCCAGAGCCAGGAACCAGCACAGTGCCTGTAATCACCTACTGCCCAGAGCCAGGAACTAGCACAGCACCTGTAATCACCTACTACCCAGAGCCAGGAACTAGCCCAGAGCCTGTAATCACCAACTGCCCAGAGCCAGGAACTAGCACAGCGCCTGTAATCACCCACTGCCCAGAGCCAGGAACTAGCACAGTGCTTGTAATCACCCACTGCCCAGAGCCAGGAACTAGCACAGCGCCTGTAATCACCATCTGCCCAGAGCCAGGAACTAGCACACTGCCTGTAATCACCCACTGCCCAGAGCCAGGAACTAGCACAGCGCCTGTAATCACCAACTGTCCAGAGCCAGGAACTAGCACAGCACCTGTAATCACCCACTGCCCAGAACCAGGAACTAGCACAGCGCCTGTAATCACCCACTGCCCAGAGCCAGGAACTAGCACATTACCTGTAATCACCCACTGCCCAGAGCCAGGAACCAGCACAGTGCCTGTAATCACCAACTGCCCAGAGCCAGGAACTAGCACAGCACCTGTAATCACCCACTGCCCAGAGCCAGGAACTAGCACATTACCTGTAATCACCCACTGCCCAGAGCCAGGAACCAGCACAGTGCCTGTAATCACCTACTGCCCAGAGCCAGGAACTAGCACAGCACCTGTAATCACCTACTACCCAGAGCCAGGAACTAGCCCAGAGCCTGTAATCACCAACTGCCCAGAACCAGGAACTAGCACAGTACCTGTAATCACCTACTGCCCAGAGCCAGGAACAAGCACAGCACATGTAATCCACTACCCAGAGCCAGGAACCAGCATAGCACCTGTAATCCACTACCCAGAGCCAGGAACTAGCACAGCACCTGTAATCACCCACTGCCCAGAGCCAGGAACTAGCACAGCACCTGTAATCCACTACCCAGAGCCAGGAACCAGCACAGTGCCAGTAATCACCCACTGCCCAGAGCCAGGAACTAGCACATTACCTGTAATCACCCACTGCCCAGAGCCAGGAACCAGCACAGTGCCTGTAATCACCTACTGCCCAGAGCCAGGAACTAGCACAGCACCTGTAATCACCTACTACCCAGAGCCAGGAACTAGCCCAGAGCCTGTAATCACCAACTGCCCAGAACCAGGAACTAGCACAGTACCTGTAATCACCTACTGCCCAGAGCCAGGAACAAGCACAGCGCCTGTAATCTCCCACTGCCCAGAGCCAGGAGCTAGCACAGTGCCTGTAATCTCCCACTGCCCAGAGCCAGGAGCTAGCACAGTGCCTGTAATCACCACCTGCCCAGAGCCAGGAACTAGCACAGCGCCTGTAATCACCCACTACCCAGAGCCAGGAACCAGCACAGTGCCAGTAATCACCCACTGCCCAGAGCCAGGAACTAGCACATTACCTGTAATCACCCACTGCCCAGAGCCAGGAACCAGCACAGTGCCTGTAATCACCTACTGCCCAGAGCCAGGAACTAGCACAGCACCTGTAATCACCTACTACCCAGAGCCAGGAACTAGCCCAGAGCCTGTAATCACCAACTGCCCAGAACCAGGAACTAGCACAGTACCTGTAATCACCCACTGCCCAGAGCCAGGAACTAGCACAGCGCCTGTAATCACCCACTGCCCAGAGCCAGGAACTAGCACATCGCCTGTAATCACCATCTGCCCAGAGCCAGGAACTAGCACAGCACCTGTAATCACCTACTGCCCAGAGCCAGGAACAAGCACAGCGCCTGTAATCTCCCACTGCCCAGAGCCAGGAGCTAGCACAGCGCCTGTAATCACCCACTGCCCAGAGCCAGGAACTAGCACAGTGCCTGTAATCACCACCTGCCCAGAGCCAGGAACTAGCACAGTGCCTGTAATCTCCCACTGCCCAGAGCCAGGAGCTAGCACAGTGCCTGTAATCTCCCACTGCCCAGAGCCAGGAACTAGCACAGTGCCTGTAATCACCACCTGCCCAGAGCCAGGAACTAGCACAGCACCTGTAATCCACTACCCAGAGCCAGGAACCAGCACAGTGCCTGTAATCTCCCACTGCCCAGAGCCAGGAGCTAGCACAGTGCCTGTAATCTCCCACTGCCCAGAGCCAGGAACCAGCACAGTGCCTGTAATCACCTACTGCCCAGAGCCAGGAACTAGCACAGTGCCTGTAATCACCCACTGCCCAGAGCCAGGAACTAGCACAGCGCCTGTAATCACCCACTGCTCAGAGCCAGGAACTAGCACAGTGCCTGTAATCACCCACTGCCCAGAGCCAGGAACTAGCACAGCGCCTGTAATCACCCACTGCTCAGAGCCAGGAACTAGCACAGTGCCTGTAATCACCCACTGCCCAGAGCCAGGAACTAGCACAGCACCTGTAATCACCCACTGCCCAGAGCCAGGAACCAGCACAGTGCCTGTAATCACCCACTGCCCAGAGCCAGGAACCAGCACACTGCCTGTAATCACCCACTGCCCAGAGCCAGGAACTAGCACAGTGCCTGTAATCACCCACTGCCCAGAGCCAGGAACTAGCACAGTGCCTGTAATCACCCACTGCCTAGAGCCAGGAACTAGCACAGTGCATGTAATCACCCACTGCCCAGAGCCAGGAACCAGCACAGCGCCTGTAATCACCCACTGCCCAGAGCCAGGAACCAGCACAGAGCCTGTAATCACCCACTGCCCAGAGCCAGGAACTAGCACAGCACCTGTAATCACCCACTGCCCAGAGCCAGGAACTAGCACACTGCCTGTAATCACCCACTGCCCAGAGCCAGGAACTAGCACAGCGCCTGTAATCACCAACTGTCCAGAGCCAGGAACTAGCACAGCACCTGTAATCACCCACTGCCCAGAACCAGGAACTAGCACAGCGCCTGTAATCACCCACTGCCCAGAGCCAGGAACTAGCACATTACCTGTAATCACCCACTGCCCAGAGCCAGCACAGTGCCTGTAATCACCTACTGCCCAGAGCCAGGAACTAGCACAGCACCTGTAATCACCTACTACCCAGAGCCAGGAACTAGCCCAGAGCCTGTAATCACCAACTGTCCAGAGCCAGGAACTAGCACAGCGCCTGTAATCACCCACTGCCCAGAGCCAGGAACTAGCACAGTGCTTGTAATCACCCACTGCCCAGAGCCAGGAACTAGCACAGCGCCTGTAATCACCATCTGCCCAGAGCCAGGAACTAGCACACTGCCTGTAATCACCCACTGCCCAGAGCCAGGAACTAGCACAGCGCCTGTAATCACCAACTGTCCAGAGCCAGGAACTAGCACAGCACCTGTAATCACCCACTGCCCAGAACCAGGAACTAGCACAGCGCCTGTAATCACCCACTGCCCAGAGCCAGGAACTAGCACATTACCTGTAATCACCCACTGCCCAGAGCCAGGAACCAGCACAGTGCCTGTAATCACCAACTGCCCAGAGCCAGGAACTAGCACAGCACCTGTAATCACCCACTGCCCAGAGCCAGGAACTAGCACATTACCTGTAATCACCCACTGCCCAGAGCCAGGAACCAGCACAGTGCCTGTAATCACCTACTGCCCAGAGCCAGGAACTAGCACAGCACCTGTAATCACCTACTACCCAGAGCCAGGAACTAGCCCAGAGCCTGTAATCACCAACTGCCCAGAACCAGGAACTAGCACAGTACCTGTAATCACCTACTGCCCAGAGCCAGGAACAAGCACAGCACATGTAATCCACTACCCAGAGCCAGGAACCAGCACAGCACCTGTAATCCACTACCCAGAGCCAGGAACTAGCACAGCACCTGTAATCACCCACTGCCCAGAGCCAGGAACTAGCACAGCACCTGTAATCCACTACCCAGAGCCAGGAACCAGCACAGTGCCAGTAATCACCCACTGCCCAGAGCCAGGAACTAGCACATTACCTGTAATCACCCACTGCCCAGAGCCAGGAACCAGCACAGTGCCTGTAATCACCTACTGCCCAGAGCCAGGAACTAGCACAGCACCTGTAATCACCTACTACCCAGAGCCAGGAACAAGCCCAGAGCCTGTAATCACCAACTGCCCAGAACCAGGAACTAGCACAGTACCTGTAATCACCTACTGCCCAGAGCCAGGAACAAGCACAGCGCCTGTAATCTCCCACTGCCCAGAGCCAGGAGCTAGCACAGTGCCTGTAATCTCCCACTGCCCAGAGCCAGGAGCTAGCACAGTGCCTGTAATCACCACCTGCCCAGAGCCAGGAACTAGCACAGCGCCTGTAATCACCCACTACCCAGAGCCAGGAACCAGCACAGTGCCAGTAATCACCCACTGCCCAGAGCCAGGAACTAGCACATTACCTGTAATCACCCACTGCCCAGAGCCAGGAACCAGCACAGTGCCTGTAATCACCTACTGCCCAGAGCCAGGAACTAGCACAGCACCTGTAATCACCTACTACCCAGAGCCAGGAACTAGCCCAGAGCCTGTAATCACCAACTGCCCAGAACCAGGAACTAGCACAGTACCTGTAATCACCTACTGCCCAGAGCCAGGAACAAGCACAGCGCCTGTAATCTCCCACTGCCCAGAGCCAGGAGCTAGCACAGCGCCTGTAATCACCCACTGCCCAGAGCCAGGAACTAGCACAGTGCCTGTAATCACCACCTGCCCAGAGCCAGGAACTAGCACAGTGCCTGTAATCTCCCACTGCCCAGAGCCAGGAGCTAGCACAGTGCCTGTAATCTCCCACTGCCCAGAGCCAGGAACTAGCACAGTGCCTGTAATCACCACCTGCCCAGAGCCAGGAACTAGCACAGCACCTGTAATCCACTACCCAGAGCCAGGAACCAGCACAGTGCCTGTAATCTCCCACTGCCCAGAGCCAGGAGCTAGCACAGTGCCTGTAATCTCCCACTGCCCAGAGCCAGGAACCAGCACAGTGCCTGTAATCACCTACTGCCCAGAGCCAGGAACTAGCACAGTGCCTGTAATCACCCACTGCCCAGAGCCAGGAACTAGCACAGTGCCTGTAATCACCCACTGCCCAGAGCCAGGAACTAGCACAGCGCCTGTAATCACCCACTGCTCAGAGCCAGGAACTAGCACAGTGCCTGTAATCACCCACTGCCCAGAGCCAGGAACTAGCACAGCGCCTGTAATCACCCACTGCCCAGAGCCAGGAACTAGCACAGCGCCTGTAATCACCCACTGCCCAGAGCCAGGAACCAGCACAGTGCCTGTAATCACCCACTGCCCAGAGCCAGGAACCAGCACACTGCCTGTAATCACCCACTGCCCAGAGCCAGGAACTAGCACAGTGCCTGTAATCACCCACTGCCCAGAGCCAGGAACTAGCACAGTGCCTGTAATCACCCACTGCCTAGAGCCAGGAACCAGCACAGCGCCTGTAATCACCCACTGCCCAGAGCCAGGAACTAGCACAGTGCCTGTAATCACCCACTGCCCAGAGCCAGGAACCAGCACAGCGCCTGTAATCACCCACTGCCCAGAGCCAGGAACTAGCACAGCGCCTGTAATCACCCACTGCCCAGAGCCAGGAACTAGCACAGTGCCTGTAATCACCCACTGCCCAGAGCCAGGAACCAGCACAGCGCCTGTAATCACCCACTGCCCAGAGCCAGGAACTAGCACAGTGCCTGTAATCACCCACTGCCCAGAGCCAGGAACTAGCACACTGCCTGTAATCACCCACTGCCCAGAGCCAGGAACAAGCACAGCGCCTGTAATCACCCACTGCTCAGAGCCAGGAACTAGCACAGTGCCTGTAATCACCCACTGCCCAGAGCCAGGAACTAGCACAGCGCCTGTAATCACCCACTGCCCAGAGCCAGGAACCAGCACAGTGCCTGTAATCACCCACTGCCCAGAGCCAGGAACCAGCACACTGCCTGTAATCACCCACTGCCCAGAGCCAGGAACTAGCACAGTGCCTGTAATCACCCACTGCCCAGAGCCAGGAACTAGCACACTGCCTGTAATCACCCACTGCCCAGAGACAGGAACAAGCACAGCGCCTGTAATCACCCACTGCCCAGAGCCAGGAACTAGCACAGCGCCTGTAATCACCCACTGCCCAGAGCCAGGAACCAGCACAGTGCCTGTAATCACCCACTGCCCAGAGCCAGGAACCAGCACACTGCCTGTATTCACCCACTGCCCAGAGCCAGGAACTAGCACAGTGCCTGTAATCACCCACTGCCCAGAGCCAGGAACCAGCACAGCGCCTGTAATCACCCACTGCCCAGAGCCAGGAACTAGCACAGTGCATGTAATCACCCACTGCCCAGAGCCAGGAACTAGCACAGTGCCTGTAATCACCCACTGCCCAGAGCCAGGAACCAGCACAGTGCCTGTAATCACCCACTGCCCAGAGCCAGGAACTAGCACAGTGCCTGTAATCACCCACTGCCCAGAGCCAGGAACTAGCACAGCGCCTGTAATCACCCACTGCCCAGAGCCAGGAACTAGCACAGCGCCTGTAATCACCCACTGCCCAGAGCCAGGAACTAGCACAGTGCCTGTAATCACCCACTGCCCAGAGCCAGGAACTAGCACAGTGCCTGTAATCACCAACTGCCCAGAGCCAGGAACTAGCACAGCGCCTGTAATCACCCACTGCCCAGAGCCAGGAACTAGCACAGCGCCTGTAATCACCCACTGCCCAGAGCCAGGAACTAGCACAGTGCCTGTAATCACCCACTGCCCAGAGCCAGGAACTAGCACAGTGCCTGTAATCACCAACTGCCCAGAGCCAGGAACTAGCACAGTGCATGTAATCACCCACTGCCCAGAGCCAGGAACTAGCACAGCGCCTGTAATCACCCACTGCCCAGAGCCAGGAACTAGCACAGTGCCTGTAATCACCCACTGCCCAGAGCCAGGAACTAGCACAGTGCCTGTAATCACCCACTGCCCAGAGCCAGGAACTAGCACAGCGCCTGTAATCACCCACTGCCCAGAGCCAGGAACTAGCACAGTGCATGTAATCACCCACTGCCCAGAGCCAGGAACTAGCACAGTGCCTGTAATCACCCACTGCCCAGATCCAGGAACTAACACAGCGCCTGTAATCACCCACTGCCCAGATCCAGGAACTAACACAGCGCCTGTAATCACCCACTGCCCAGAGCCAGGAACCAGCACAGTGCCTGTAATCACCCACTGCCCAGAGCCAGGATCTAGCACAGTGCCTGTAATCACCCACTGCCCAGAGCCAGGAACTAGCACAGCGCCTGTAATCACCCACTGCCCAGAGCCAGGAACTAGCACAGCGCCTGTAATCACCCACTGCCCAGAGCCAGGAACTAGCACAGCACCTGTAATCACCCACTGCCCAGAGCCAGGAACTAGCACAGAGCCTGTAATCAGCCACTGCCCAGAGCCAGGAACTAGCACACTGCCTGTAATCACCCACTGCCCAGAGCCAGGAACTAGCACAGCGCCTGTAATCACCCACTGCCCAGAGCCAGGAACTAGCACAGTGCCTGTAATCACCCACTGCCCAGAGCCAGGAACTAGCACACTGCCTGTAATCACCCACTGCCCAGACCCAGGAACTAGCACAGCACCTGTAATCACCCACTGCCCAGAGCCAGGAACTAGCACAGTGCCTGTAATCACCCACTGCCCAGAGCCAGGAACTAGCACAGTGCCTGTAATCACCCACTGCCCAGAGCCAGGAACTAACACAGTGCATGTAATCACCCACTGCCCAGAGCCAGGAACTAGCACAGTGCCTGTAATCACCCACTGCCCAGAGCCAGGAACTAGCACAGCGCCTGTAATCACCCACTGCCCAGAGCCAGGAACCAGCACAGTGCCTGTAATCACCCACTGCCCAGAGCCAGGAACCAGCACACTGCCTGTAATCACCCACTGCCCAGAGCCAGGAACTAGCACAGCACCTGTAATCACCACCTGCCCAGAGCCAGGAACTAGCACAGTGCCTGTAATCACCCACTGCCCAGAGCCAGGAACTAGCACAGTGCCTGTAATCACCCACTGCCCAGAGCCAGGAACTAGCACATTACCTGTAATCACCCACTGCCCAGAGCCAGGAACTAGTACAGTGCCTGTAACCACCCACTGCCCAGACCCAGGAACTAGCACAGCACCTGTAATCACCCACTGCCCAGAGCCAGGAACTAGCACAGTGCCTGTAATCACCCACTGCCCAGAGCCAGGAACTAGCACAGTGCCTGTAATCACCCACTGCCCAGAGCCAGGAACTAGTACAGCTCCTGTAATCACCCACTGCCCAGAGCCAGGAACTAGCACAGTACCTGTAATCACCCACTGCCCAGAGCCAGGAACTAGCACAGTGCCTGTAATCACCCACTGCCCAGAGCCAGGAGCTAGTACAGTGCCTGTAACCACCCACTGCCCAGAGCCAGGAACTAGCACAGTGCATGTAATCACCCACTGTCCAGAGCCAGGAACTAGCACAGTGCCTGTAATCACCCACTGCCCAGAGCCAGGAACTAGTACAGTGCCTGTAACCACCCACTGCCCAGACCCAGGAACTAGCACAGCACCTGTAATCACCCACTGCCCAGAGCCAGGAACTAGCACAGTGCCTGTAATCACCCACTGCCCAGAGCCAGGAACTAGCACAGTGCCTGTAATCACCCACTGCCCAGAGCCAGGAACTAGCACAGCGCCTGTAATCACCCACTGCCCAGAGCCAGGAACTAGCACAGCGCCTGTAATCACCCACTGCCCAGAGCCAGGAACTAGTACAGTGCCTGTAACCACCCACTGCCCAGACCCAGGAACTAGCACAGCACCTGTAATCACCCACTGCCCAGAGCCAGGAACTAGCACAGTGCCTGTAATCACCCACTGCCCAGAGCCAGGAACTAGCACAGTGCCTGTAATCACCCACTGCCCAGAGCCAGGAACTAGCACAGCGCCTGTAATCACCCACTGCCCAGAGCCAGGAACTAGCACAGTGCCTGTAATCACCCACTGCCCAGAGCCAGGAACTAGCACAGCGCCTGTAATCACCCACTGCCCAGAGCCAGGAACTAGCACAGTGCATGTAATCACCCACTGCCCAGAGCCAGGAACTAGCACAGTGCCTGTAATCACCCACTGCCCAGATCCAGGAACTAACACAGCGCCTGTAATCACCCACTGCCCAGAGCCAGGAACCAGCACAGTGCCTGTAATCACCCACTGCCCAGAGCCAGGAACTAGCACAGCGCCTGTAATCACCCACTGCCCAGAGCCAGGAACTAGCACAGCGCCTGTAATCACCTACTACCCAGAGCCAGGAACTAGCACAGTGCCTGTAATCACCCACTGCCCAGAGCCAGGAACCAGCACAGTGCCTGTAATCACCCACTGCCCAGAGCCAGGAACTAGCACAGCGCCTGTAATCACCCACTGCCCAGAGCCAGGAACTAGCACAGCGCCTGTAATCACCCACTGCCCAGAGCCAGGAACTAGCACAGCGCCTGTAATCACCCACTGCCCAGAGCCAGGAACTAGCACAGCACCTGTAATCACCCACTGCCCAGAGCCAGGAACCAGCACAGTGCCTGTAATCACCCACTGCCCAGAGCCAGGAACTAGCACAGTACCTGTAATCACCCACTGCCCAGAGCCAGGAACTAGCACACTGCCTGTAATCACCCACTGCCCAGAGCCAGGAACTAGCACAGCACCTGTAATCACCCACTGCCCAGAGCCAGGAACCAGCACAGTGCCTGTAATCACCCACTGCCCAGAGCCAGGAACTAGCACAGTACCTGTAATCACCCACTGCCCAGAGCCAGGAACTAGCACACTGCCTGTAATCACCCACTGCCCAGAGCCAGGAACTAGCACACTGCCTGTAATCACCCACTGCCCAGAGCCAGGAACTAGCACAGCGCCTGTAATCACCCACTGCCCAGAGCCAGGAACTAGCACAGTGCCTGTAATCACCCACTGCCCAGAGCCAGGAACTAGTACAGCTCCTGTAATCACCCACTGCCCAGAGCCAGGAACTAGCACAGCGCCTGTAATCACCCACTGCCCAGAGCCAGGAACTAGCACAGTGCCTGTAATCACCCACTGCCCAGAGCCAGGAACTAGCACAGTACCTGTAATCACCCACTGCCCAGAGCCAGGAACTAGCACAGTGCCTGTAATCACCCACTGCCCAGAGCCAGGAACTAGCACAGTGCCTGTAATCACCCACTGCCCAGAGCCAGGAACTAGCACAGCGCCTGTAATCACCATCTGCCCAGAGCCAGGAACTAGCACAGTGCCTGTAATCACCCACTGCCCAGAGCCAGGAACTAGCACAGCGCCTGTAATCACCCACTGCCCAGAGCCAGGAACTAGCACAGTGCCTGTAATCACCCACTGCCCAGAGCCAGGAACTAGCACAGCGCCTGTAATCACCCACTGCCCAGAGCCAGGAACTAGCACAGCGCCTGTAATCACCCACTGCCCAGAGCCAGGAACTAGCACAGCGCCTGTAATCACCCACTGCCCAGAGCCAGGAACTAGCACAGAGCCTGTAATCACCCACTGCCCAGAGCCAGGAACTAGCACAGTGCCTGTAATCACCCACTGCCCAGAGCCAGGAACTAGCACAGCGCCTGTAATCACCCACTGTCCAGAGCCAGGAACTAGCACAGCGCCTGTAATCACCCACTGCCCAGAGCCAGGAACTAGCACAGTGCCTGTAATCACCCACTGCCCAGAGCCAGGAACTAGCACAGTGCCTGTAATCACCCACTGCCCAGAGCCAGGAACTAGCACAGAGCCTGTGATCACCCACTGCCCAGAGCCAGGAACTAGCACAGAGCCTGTAATCACCATCTGCCCAGAGCCAGGAACTAGCACAGTGCCTGTAATCACCATCTGCCCAGAGCCAGGAACTAGCACAGAGCCTGTGATCACCCACTGCCCAGAGCCAGGAACTAGCACACTGCCTGTAATCAGCCACTGCCCAGAGCCAGGAACTAGCACAGTGCCTGTAATCACCATCTGCCCAGATCCAGGAACTAGCACAGAGCCTGTGATCACCCACTGCCCAGAGCCAGGAACTAGCACACTGCCTGTAATCACCCACTGCCCAGAGCCAGGAACTAGCACTGGGGGTAATTCTGAGTTGATCGCAGCAGGAACTTTGTTAGCAGTTGGGCAAAACCATGTGCACTGCGGGGGGGGGCGCAGATGTAACATGTGCACTGCGGTGGTGGTGGTGGGGGGGTTAGATTTGGGTGGGTTATTTTGTTTCTGTGCAGGGTAAATACTGGCTGCTTTATTTTTACACTGCAATTTAGATTGCAGATTGAATACACCCCACCCAAATCTAACTCTCTCTGCACATGTTACATCTGCCCCCCCTGCAGTGCACATGGTTTTGCCCAACTGCTAACAAAATTCCTGCTGCGATCAACTCTGCATTACCCCCAATGTCGGCTTGATTCATACCAGGAGTCCTAAATTGGTAAGCGGACTTCCTCAGCCGGCACGATATTCATGCAGGAAAATGGGCCCTGCATCCAGAAGTCTTCCAGATTCTGGTAGACAAATAGGGGTTGTTGGAAGTGGACCTCATGGTTTCACATCAGAACAACAAGTTCCCAGTATACAGATCCAGGACCAGAGATCCCAAAGCAGTCTCTGTATGGCCGGAGAGACCCCCCAGCCCACGTGGACAGTGGCGGCCGTGGCACTGAAGGGGTTAACCCTCAGCGCCTGGCACCATATTCAGGGACACTGGGCGTTTGGCGCCAATTTTAAATGTAACGGGCGCTAAGCGCCGTGTGCTTTAAAAAATTTATTTTTAATATGTGCCTCGGTCCAGGACCTCTCCGGCGACCGCAGCAGTGGGGGCAGCCCCCGGCGCATTGAGTTGTGTGTGTGTGCGCCGGGGGAGAGGAGAGCCGCTGTGTGTGTGTGCTGAGGTCCGGGAGCTACGCTCCAGGCACCTCAGCGCTACGGAGGGAGAGCCGCTGCAGGTGGGAGATCCGCTCCCGCTGCAGTGCTCTCTGTGTGTGCCGCCGCCGCTGGTGGGCTCCCGGCACCTTAGCCCATCGGAGGTGGCCAGCCGCGGCAGCTGGGATGTACGTCCTGGGCTGCTGGGCGGCAGGGGGGGTGCGCCGCAGCCCGGATCACTGCTGGACGCTGCAGCGAGACCACAGAGTTCAGCGCCGTATACAGGGGACCGGGCTAGCCAGCTCCCTGCGCGGCGAGGGCACCAGGGAGTGCCTCTCAGGGGGGACCGGGCTAGCCGGCTCCCTAGCGGTGGGGGTGTGTGTAGGGCACTGGACACTGGGGACCGCGGCCGGTGCGAGCATCCTGGGCTGCCAGGCTGCATAAGGGGGGTGCACCGCAGCCCAGATCACCTCCAGCGGGCTGCGGCGAGGCCAGTGAGTGAGTGAGTGCCACACTGAGGAGACAGGGAGAGCCAGCTCCCTGGACCCCAGTGGCAGGCATTCCAGGCAGGCTGGAGGATGGGGGGAAGCCAGCCCCATACCTCCAGCACTGGGAGAGCCCTAGCAGCCAGGCTGCAGGATTAAGGTAGCCCAGCACTGAGCGCTGGGCAGAAAAAAACCAGAACATTGTTTTTTAAATGTGCATCTATATATATATATATATATATATATATATATATATATATATATATATAAACATACTGTGTTATGAGGCAATGCAGTGCCTGGGTATGTGGAGCCTGTGCAGGGCACAGGTTCAGTGTATATTTAACAGACATGAATGTGTTTAAATGTAATGTAGTTAAAGGTAAATGCACTTACTTGGTTGTGTGTCCCAGGAGGGGGGAATCCATGGCTGTGCAGGCTGATAAATTCTCCCAGACCTTTTCCCCCAAAACGGAATGCTTTCTCTTCCAGCCTCAGACTTGAAAGTGGCATTGGAAGAGAGAGGAGAAGCTCAGCTTTGAACCAATCTGAGTGGTTTTCTGGAGCTCAATAAGGATCACCCGTAATGGCCAGGAAACCCTGACCGGGGATCTAGGCTGCCCAGCTCTGGAGCCTGAATCCAGGCTGCAGACAGTGGGCTAGGTCCTGGGTAGGTTTCTGGAAGTCAGTTTAGGCGGGAAAACTTCCCCCAACCTAGACTGAACGGCACCGGGGCGTATCCTGATCCCCCAGGATGGGACATTCAAAGGAGAGTGACCCTCCCCACTGTCCATAGAGGACAATGGTAGCTGTACATGTGACCAAGGCATGCACAGCCCATGGGTAAACATTGATTGGTTGTAAACCACAGGGCGGGCTTACCCCCTGTGGTATTGTGTATTGGAGTAGGATAAAAGGAGGGCAGTTGCCCCATGAAAAGGTATTATACCATTTTCATTCTGCTGTAACATCTTGCTGTACTGCTGAGTTCTTTTCAGAACTATTTGTTGGCATTAAAACATCATCTGCCTCAAGAAGATTGCGTCATCTTGTGACCTACAGGGCTATGCGAAACCTAGCTCCGTTCACCAGCTGTCCAAGGTGAACCAGCGTCTCCAAGTTCCGCCAGCTACTGGTAGAGGCCTAGTCAGCGACTAGTGGGGATTCGTCAACACCACACAGGTGTGGTAAGGCAGCATGTCGGCACATAGAGAGCAGAACTGTGGTTCCAAACGCCACGGCAGGTAAGGAGTTTGGTGGTGGCAGCATAAACCCGCCCACGGTGCAGTGGGTGGAGTCAGTAACAGGTGGTTACTGACGGTAAGTGGGAATCCCCTATGTGGCCAGGTCCCGTGTGACCTAAATATCCATTCTGTGTACTGGGGACGGGACCGTCCGGTCACACTCTGTGGATGCTATGTCAGTAAGATGGAAATTTCGTCTGGCATATGTCTTCCCGCCAATCTCCTTGTTTCCCAGGGTGATTTGCAAATTCAAACAGGAAGGCAGCTCTGTGATATTGATAGCTCCGGCTTGGACCATACACAATTGGTACACAGATCTGCAGATGCTATCACTTGTCAAACCATTGCTGCTGCCCCAATGACCAGTTCTATTGATTCAAGGTCCCGGTCTCTACTCACACCTGGATAAGCTGTCTTAGACAGCGTGGCTCTTGAGTCATCCATCCTAAAGACAAAAGGATTTTCACAAGCAGTAATTCAAACAATGCTTCAGGCAAGGAAACCATCCTCAGCCCGCATCTATTACCGGATCTGGCATGTATATTTCCAATGGTGTGCTGCCAGAAGTTATGAGCCTTGATCCTTTAGGGTTCTCAGAATCTTGGCATTCCTTCAAGCCAGAATTGACAGAGGTCTCCGCCTAACCTCCCTTAAGGTACAAGTTTCGGCATTATCTATATGGTTTCAGAGGAACATTGCAACTCTACAGGATGTTCACTTTTTCTTTCAGGAAGTGCTTCACATCCAGCCTCCTTTTGTACTTCCAACAGCTACTTGGGACCTAGGACTAGTTCTCAAAGCTTCAAGCTCCCCCATTTGAACCATTGCACATGGTGGATCTCAAACAGATGACAGCTAAAACTCTATTTCTACTGGCAATAGATTCAGCTAGGAGAGTATAAGAAGTAGGAGCACTTTCCTGTCGTCCCCCCCCCCCCCCCCCCCATTTCTGGTCTTTCATCAAGACAGAGCATTTCTCAGAACCAGGTCTGGTTATCTTCCTAAGGCGGTCTCTAAATTTCACCTTAATGAAGAAATTGGACATAGGGGGTCATTCCGAGTTGATCATAGCTGTGCTAAATTTAGCACAGCTACGATCAGGCACTCAGATATGCGGGGGGATGCCCAGCACAGGGCTAGTCCGCCCCGCATGTCAGTGCACCCTCCCCGCAGAAATGCAAAAGCATCGCACAGCGGCGATACTTTTGCATTTGAGGAGTAACTCCTGGCCAGGAGAACCTCCTCGCTGCCCGGTCGCAGCGGCTGCGTGTGATGTCATGCAGCCGCCGCGGCCCGCCCCCCCAATGGTCCAGCCATGCCTGCATTGGCTGGACCACGCCCCCTAAATGGCGGCTTAACGCCGCCATCCAGCCCCCTCCCGCCCAGTGACCGCCTCTGCCTGTCAATCAGGCAGAGGCGATTGCTACACTACAATGGTCTTTGGCCACCCAGCATGCACCGGTGCAGATCCAACCCGATCGCTGTGATAAACTGCAGCGAGCGATCGGGTCGGAATGACCCCCATAGTTTGTGCACTAAAGATCTACGTGGATCGTACAGTGACATCGGAAGAACAGAAGTTCTCTTTGTCCTATATGGATTCCATAAGAGAGGATGGCATGCTAATAAGCAAACACTGGCAAGATGGCTTTGGATGACGATCTCAGAAGCATACTCTCGATATGATCTCCCTATCCCGGATAATGTCTCTACCCATTTTACCCACTCAGTCGGTCCCTCATGGACAGCCTGCCGTGGTTCCTCAGCTGAACAACTCTGTAAGGCAGCCACGTGGTGATCTATCAATACGTTTTTAAGACATTATTCCTTTGATACTTTTGCCTCTCAGGATGCTTCGTTTGGCCGTTGGATTCTCCTGTCAAATCAGGAGCATCCCCTCCCTTAAACTCTGCTTTGGGACATCCCCATGTCAATCCTGTGGATCAACTGTGGACCCTGAAGAAAAATAGGATTTTGGTTACCTACCGGTAAATCCTTTTCTTGTAGTCCATAGAGGATGCTGGGGTCCATATTAGTACCATGGGGTATAGACGGGTCCACCAGGAGCCATTGGCACTTTAAGAGTTTAATAGTGTGGGCTGGCTACTCCCTCTATGCCCCTCCTTCCAGACTCAGTCTAGAAACTGTGCCCGAGGAGACAACATACTTCGAGAGAAGGAATTACACAGATAGTGGCGAGATTCATACCAGCTCACACAACAGGCAAATTCGGCTAACATGCCGGTACAACTCAGCAACAGCTGAAACAGTAAATAATGCAGAACTTACCTAGGAACCAGGCAGTACTGAACTATAAAACCAATGCAGGAAAACGCAGCGCTGGGCGGGCGCCCAGCATCCTCTACGGACTATGAGAAAAGGATTTACCGGTAGGTAACCAAAATCCTATTTTCTCTTACGTCCTATAGGATGCTGGGGTCCATATTAGTACCATGGGGATGTACCAAAGCTCCCAGTATGGGAGGGAGAGCGCGGAGGCTCCTGCAATACTGCTTGACCAAACTGGAGGTCATCAGAGGCTAAAGTATCAAACTTGTAAAACTTGTCAAACGTGTTCAACCCAGACCAAGTAGCTGCTCGGCAGAGTTGTACAGCCGAGACACCCCGGGCAGCTGCCAAGGAAGAGCCCACTTACGAGTAGAATGGGCCCTTACAGATCTTGGACATGGCAAACCTGCTGTGGAATAAGCATGCTGGATAGTGAACCTGATCCAGCGTGAAATCGACTGCTTAGAAGCAGGACACACAATTTTCTTGGGATTATAGAGGACAGAGAGTCACTTTTTCTATGACAAGCCGTCCTCTTCACATAAATCTTCAAAGCCCTCACAACATCCAAGGCCTTTGAAGCAATTGAGGAGTCAGTAGCCACTGGCACCACAATAGGTTGGTTGATATGGAAAGCCGAAACAACCTTAGGCAGGAACTGTGGACGAGTCCTAAGATCCGCCCTGTCTTCATGGAAGATCAGATAGGGACTTTTACAAGATAAAGCCACCAATTCCAACACGCGTCGTGCAGAAGCCAAGGCCTACAAAGTGCCCACCTTCCACGTGAGAAATTTGATTTCAGCCTCAGGTAGAGGCTCAAACCAATCCGACTGCAGGAACTGCAACACCACATCAAGATCCCAAGGTGCCGTTGGCGCCACAAAGGGAGGCTGGATGTGCAGAACCCTTTTCAAAAAGGTCTGAACCTTAGGAAGGACAGCCAATTGTTTTTGGAAGAAGATGGACAAAGCAGAGATCTGGACCTTGATGAAGCCCAATCTCAGTCCCATATCCACCCCTGCTTGCAGGAAAAGGAGAAAACGTCCAAGTTGAAACTCCACCGCAGGGAACATCTTGGACTCACACCAAGAAACATATTTTTTCCAAATGCGATGGTAATGTTTAGACATTACCCCCTTCCTAGCCTGTATAATGGTAGGAATTACCTCTCTCGGGATACCCTTTCGAGCTAAGATTTGGCGTTCAAACGCCATGCCGTCAAACGTAGCCGTGGTAAGTCTTGATAAGCGAACGGCCCCTGCAGTAGCAGATCCTCCCGAAGAGGTAAAGGCTTTGGATCTTCCAGCAGAAGATCTAGTAGATCCGCGTACCAAGCCCTCCTTGGCCAGTCCGGAGCAATGAGGATTGCCAGAACCTTTGTTCTTCTTACCACTTGAAGAACTTTTGGTATCAGGGGAAGTGGAGGGAACCCATACACTGACGTGAACACCCACCGGTGTTACCAGTGTGTCCACCGCCACTGCCTGTGGGTCTCTCGACCTGAATAAGTACCTCCGCAACTTCTTGTTGAGGTGGATGCCATCATGTCTATGTGAGGAACCCCCCACCAACCGGTTACCTCCTCGGACACCTCCGGATGGAGGCCCCACTCTCCTGGATGGAGATCGTGTCTGCTGAGGAAGTCTGGTTCCCAGTTGTCTACTCCCAGAATGAAGATTGCTGACACTCTTCGTTCCGCCTTGTCGGTTTATGTAGGCCACTATGTTCACGTTGTCCGACTGCACCTGAACAGCCCGATCTTGTAGAAGGTGTGCTGCTTGCAGAAGGCCATTGTACATGGCTCTTAGCCCCAGAATGTTTATCGGGAGAAGGGATTCTTGATCCGACCACCTTCCTTGGAAGGTTTCCCCCTGAGCGACTGCTCCCCAAGCTCTTAGACTTGCATCTGTAGTTAGAAGGAACCAGTCCTGAACTCCGAACCTTCGGCCTTCCAGAAGGTGTGGTAGTTGTAGCCACCAGAGGAGTGAAATCCTGGTTTTCGGTGACAGACGTTGTGGCCGTAGAGAGCCCTCCGCCACATGGTTAATGGCGGCCATGGCACTGAAGGGGTTAATCCTCAGCTGCCAGGCACCATTTGGACAATAGGCGCTTGGCATCACTGTTAAATGTACTTACGGCGCTGGGCGCGGACTGTTTAAAAATATTTTAATGATGTGTTTTAACATGTCATATGTAGTGCTCTGTGCACAATTGTAGGAATGCATGTTTAAATGTATTTATATTTAAGATGTGCTCACCTGTATTTTAAAGGGAAAAATGCACTTACTATATCTGTCTGAATAATCATCTCCTATCTTCTGGAAATAGTGACATGCTAATCGCCTCTGCTAGCAGAGAGGTGTGAATGACAAAACCCTTTTGATGTTGGACAATGCACGGCAGGTAATGGCTGTGAGTGTCAGATTGGGTTGGGAACCTGTATTTATTTATGTAGCTAGTTTCATTGATATACGAATCCTGAATGGTAGATGCAGGAAGGAAGAACATTTGTTTGGGAAATAAAATACAAACCGTATTTGAAGCTATGTGATAAATTTATCAATAGTGAATGTTAAACTGATAACAAACGTCTGTGTGACAGGAAGGATATTGCTTCATGCACTTATCTCCTTTTGAAATGTAATTTATTTATTTGTATTTTGTAAAATATCCTGATTGGATAGAATGGACTCAGGGGGAGACATGACCCCCTGTGGTACTGTGTGGAAAATTGACATAAAAAGGAGGCCTGCATGCCTCCAGAGTTGTATTATACCATTTTGATTCAGCTGTAACATCTTGCTGTATTGCTCAGTCTTTTTGAAGGCTGTATTTGGGCAAATAAAGATCTTCTGCCTAAAGACAACGCTTCATCTTGTGACCTGCAGGCCTATGTAAAACATAGCCCCATTCTCCGGCTGTCCAGGGAGCAACCCAACGTCTCCAAGTTCCGCCTTCCGCCAGCTACCGGTAGAGGACTAGTGGGGATTCGTCAATACCACAGAGGTGTGGTAAGGCAGCGTGTCGGCACATACAGAGCAGAATGCCACGGCAGGTTAGGAGTTTGGTGGTGGCAGCATAAACCCACTCAAGGCGCATTGGGTGGAGTCAGTAACAGGCAGTTACTGACGGTAAGCGGGAATCCCCTATGTGGCCAGGTCCCATGTGACCTGAATATCCATTCTGTGTACTAGGGACGGGACGCGAAAGTGGTGAGGTCTTTCTTACGAGACCGTCCGGTCACAGAAATTGGTGGCATAGCGGTGGGATAATCCCAGGTGGCTTTTCGGTCACCCGACTGGAGAAGCCGAGTTACTCAGGAGAGGAGTAACTGCAGCGCAGGAGAACGCACAAACGCACAAGATGGCGGACTTCAGTGGAATGTCTAAGGACGATTTGGAGATCGTGTGTCGGCAGAAGGGTGTGCAGATCCCTTCCAATGTGTACAAGAGCACCATGAGGGCGGCGCACATGAGCTTGGAGGAGTCCAGCCGGGCGGAGGTAGAGAGCACTGAGGGCGTCAGCATCGGAGAGGACGGCCCACCAGTGTAACTTCGTAAGGAATCGGTGAGACCCACAAGCCCCGTCCCCTCTCGCAGCAGCAATGTTTCCCTGCAATCCCTGGCAGGGCCAGGATCTCAACGTCCCAGGGGGGCCAGCAGATCGGCCAGCGGAATTTGGGGAAAGGGCAATGGAGCAAGAACGCATGCTTGTCATTCGGATGTGGCATGCGGAGCGGGCATCACAAGCTGTGGTACCCCGGGAGCCGATGACCACTGCTGTACACAGATCAGGACGTATTCATTTTGCCAAGTTTGCAGACAGTGAGGGGGACATTGATGGACATTTACAAGTTTTTGAAAGGGCTTGTAACCTACATGAATTACCCAAATCGGAGTGGGTGAGACACCTTGTGCCCACTCTGCATGGAGAGGCATTGGAGGCCTATCGAGGAGTGGTCACGGAGGACTGTGGGGATTACGACGAAGTCACGAAGGCTCTCCTCCAGCGATTCTTCATCACTCCATAGTCTTACAGGAAGAAGTTCAGAGACTTGCCAAAGAATCCTAGCAGCACCCATGAGCAGTTTGCCACCCAGCTGCGGCAGTACGTGGTGAAGTGGGTGAAGGATTCTGAAGCCACTACATGGGACACACTGATCGACCTGATCTGCAGGGAGCCGTTCTATCGCAGGTGCACAGAAGTGAAGGAGTGGGTGCTAGACCGGGAGCCACCCAGCTTAAAGATGGCTGCCCAGTTAGCCGACAAGTATGTGGCAATTCGGCCACGGGGGCAGAAGCGCCCAGCCAGCAGCCAGCTCCAAAAGACTGTACTCTTAGGGGGACACCCCTCTTCAGCTCATCGCCCCCCAAAGCAAGCATCTTCCAACCCGGGTGCTCTTGGCCAGCAACCGCACCGCAGTGTCCCTGCAACTGATCAGACATCATCCGTGCCACGACTGGAGAAGAAGTGCTACGGCTGTGGGAAAATCGGACATCTGAGGATGAACTGTCCTGCATCTCAAGCACCCCAGACCCGTGCCCCAAATCCGAGTGCTGGAGCCCGGCTGGCTTGTTTGACGAGAGGAGATGAGCCTACAGAGGCTGTTCCCACTCCAGTCAGTCCGATGGAGTGTGGCGAGAAACAGGTGCACTCTGCGGAGAGAGTCACCTGCATGGCCAAACAGCCCCGACACAATATGTGGAGGCACCTGCAGCCGGTCCACGTGGGACACCTGCAGGGGGAAGGCCTAAGAGACTCTGGGGCCTCAATCACTGTGGTGAGCCCCCACCTTATAGATCCTGCTGCAGCATTGCAGGGTCGCACTGCCAAGGTCACCCTGGCAGATGGAATGGAGAAAGCGGTTCCCATGGCAAGAGTCTACCTGGACTGGGGAGCTGGACCAGAGTTGTGAGAAGTTGCCATTATGGATGGTCTACCCAACTGATGTGGTCCTAGGAAATGATCTGGGTGGTGGGATCGTCACCACATTTGCTGGCGCCATTCCCCGGAGTCAAGTTCCACAACCACCGTTGACAGCTACTCCAGCACAGCTCAGCCCAGAGGAAAAGACTACAGCTGCTAGACAATTGCCAGCACAGCCAACCACAGCATCAACCAGCCCAGAGGAAAAGATTACAGCTGCTAGATCGGCACATCGACCCAGCATGCCTTTTGCCTCTGGTATGCCGACATCCCCTAGCAACACAGAACATGTTGGTTCCAGCTCGTTTGATCCTGTGGGGGGTGCCCAATGATGCTCCTGACCCAAGTGGTTTGCCAACTCTGGCGGTGAGTATGAGAAACCACACTGACCTTTCCATGACTGACCCCTACCAGACTGAACCAAGTAGTCCCCACCTAGATCCCCCTGTAGAGTGTCCCAATTTAAGAGAGATTGAAGGCCGCAGGCAGAAGTTTAGGGAGGCTCAACTCTCTGACCCATCCCTGAAAGGCATGAGGCGCCACTCTGGCAGTGGCCTTGACAGTGTTGGGGGAGGAAGTTTGACCTGGTGGGTGTCACAACTGAGGGCTGGAGACCGTGACTGGGAGCCTCAGTTGTAGGGGCTGACGGGTACTTAAATTTAGGAGGAGCTATGTGACTCCTGGACATACGTATTGACAGCAGCAAAGAACGCCCGAGGGCGTGACCACGACAACTGGGAATTCCTTAAGTGCTTTTATTATATAAAAAGTCAAATAACGTGCAAAAGAATAATAGAAAGTCACACGTGATAATTAGGTTCACAATCGGTAAAGGCCAGTAACCTGGAATATGGAAGAAAGTCCTGTAAACAATAAATGAGGCTGGGGTTCGCTGGAAGATGAGGAATGAAGCTGGAGTACGCAGGAACTGAAGGATGAAGGATGATTACTGCAAAGCAAAAGTTCAAACACAGGAATCCAAAGTAGGCTGTAGGGGTTAACACTGGAGAGTCGGGTTACACTGCAGAGTGTAATCACCAGGGAAGTCAGGCTGATCTGCAGAATGGAATTGCAGGAGAAAGTCTGTAGAAGCTTGTAGGCTGGAAACACTGTTGACAATGAAAGCACTGACATCTTTTAGGAGCTGGGACCGGATATTTATACCTGCTGCATAGCAGGGATTGGCTGAGCAATTATGACAAGGCTCCAGTACCGTGGATAGGAGGAATAATGTCATGTGACTGGAGTCTAACATGGCTGCGCCCATGAACAAACAAAGAAGGGGAATTAAGTACTACAGGAAAGGTGTAACACTGGCGATGTAGGCCGCAGTAGCAGAATAACATGCGCCCAGCGGCACGCTGTGGTCAGCGAGACAGGAGTGGCAGCAGAGGCCCATGGAGGACGTACATCCAGAAGGGAAATGGTGTCTCAGTATCCGGATCGTGACAGTACCCCCCCTTTTAGGAGTGGCCCCAGGACACTTCTTAAGTTTACCTGGCCATCTGGAATGGAACTTCTGGATGAAGACTTGTGCCAACTTGGAAGTGGGGAATCCATGACAGGATCCATCTAGGGATGAGCCCACGGACGATGAGGATCAAACAAGGAAACCAGTTGCCTAGTGGGTGACTGGCGGGGTACTTTGTGCTGGGCACATTTTGGGCAGGAGGCCACAAATTCAGTAATGTCCTTTTTTAGGGTCGGCCACCAATTTGACCTGGAAACGAATTTTAAGGTCTTGCGTATGCCCGCGTGTCCGGCAAAGCGAGAGGAATGTGCCCAATGCAAGAGCTTCCTCCTGAAAGCTGGCCTCACGAAATTTTTCCCTGGCGGGGGCATAGAGTCCATCCTCACTGCGGAGAACGCCACTGGATCAACAATATAATGCTTGACAGTAGACTCAGACTCATTTTCTTGCTCCCGGGAGCGGGAAAAGGCATCAGCCTTGTGATTCGGTGACCCTGGACAAAACTGTAGTTTGGAGTCTTGGCACGGAGGAGACGGGACATCAGAAGACTTGTAGGAGGATATGCAAACTGGAAGCTCTTTTTGGAGACAAGTCTCTGAGCAGGAAGGACCCCATGCCAGGATACAGGTCGACTTCCAATCAACTTGAGGGTTATGCAGACGTAGCCATGGGAGGCCTAGGGCCACAGGATGGGTGGCCCTGGGGATAACCTGGAAAGAAATCAACTCTGTATGCTGGTCCCCTACCTTCAGACGGATAGGTAGGGTCTTGGAGGTAATCACCGCCTCAGGAATCCTACTGCCGTCCACGGCAGTTAGAGATATCGGTGATGACAGTCTCTCAGTGGGAAGAGACCACTGCTTAACGAACCTCTCTGTAATAAAGTTTCCGGCTGCTCCAGAATCCAATAAGGCAGTGAGATTCTTTGTACGCGGAGCCACCTGCAGAGAAACTGAGAGATTGCAGTTACTTGGAAATGGAGAGAAATTCGTCACTCCTAGCTGACCTTCTCCTTGGTGGGCTAGGACTTGAGGTTGTCCCGGACGCTTGGGACAGGACTTGATAACGTGAGAAGATTTGGCACAATACAAACAGAGACGCTCAGCGAGACGTCTACTACGCTCTGCTTGAGATAAACGAGAGCGACCTATCTGCATAGGTTCCTCTCTAGACGGAGATGGCTGACGAGGAATGGAAACAGTAGGAATCTTGGGAAATGTGGATCTTCCTCGTTCAACAGCCCTTTCACGGAACCGTAAATCGACCATAGTGCAAAGGGAAATAAGCTTGTTTAATGTTAAAGGCAAGTCTCTAGCCGCGAGCTCATCTTTGATACGCTCGGATAGTCCTCCCCAGAAGGCTGCATAAAGAGCGTCATCATTCCAGGAGACTTCAGATGCCAAGGTCTGGAATTGCACCAAATACTGACCGACAGTTCGCGTCCCCTGACGCAGCCGTAGGATCTCTGAAGAAGCTGATGTCACTCGACCGGGCTCATCGAAAATTCGTCTGAACGTTGCCACGAAGTTAGCATAGGATGACAACAGAGCATCAGACCTTTCCCATACAGGTGAGGCCCAGTCTAGAGCGGCACCAGTGAGTAGAGAAATAAGGTATGCCACCTTAATGCGGTCAGTAGGGAAACTGCTGGGTTGCAATTCAAATTGGATCTCGCACTGGTTTAGGAAACCCCTGCAGGCTTTAGGGGATCCATCGTATTTAGCAGGAGTCGGCAGGTGAAGATAGGGAGCAGGAACAGGTATGGTGGGTGGGGACACCACCGGAGGCGCTGGAGTCGGCACACTGGACGCCCCTGATCCACGGAGGGCCGCTTGAATTTCATCCAGCCGGGAGGAGAGATCCTGGAGACAGCGAACAACATGGCCTTGAGCAGCCTCCTGACGTTCAAGGCGGGTTGCCAATTCTTGAATCAGCCTAAGCGCTTGGGCCTGGTCTCCGGCTGGATCCATTTGGTCAGTGCTTACTGTCACAACTGAGGGCTGGAGACCTCAGTTGTAGGGGCTGACGGGTACTTAAATTTAGGAGGAGCTATGTGACTCCTGGACATACGTATTGACAGCAGCAAAGAATGCCCGAGGGCGTGACCATGACAACTGGGAATTCCTTAAGTGCTTTTATTAAATAAAAAGTCAAATAACGTGCAAAAGAATAATAGAAAGTCACACGTGATAATTAGGTTCACAATCGGTAAAGGCCAGTAACCTGGAATATGGAAGAAAGTCCTGTAAACAATAAATGAGGCTGGGGGTCGCTGGAAGATGAGGAATGAAACTGGAGAACGCAGGAACTGAAGAATGAAGGATGATTACTGCAAAGCAAAAGTTCAAACACAGGAATCCAAAGTAGACTGTAGAGGGTTAACACTGGAGAGTCGGGTTACACAGCAGAGTGTAATCACCAGGGAAGTCAGGCTGATCTGCAGAATGGAATTGCAGGAGAAAGTCTGTAGAAGCTTGTAGGCTGGAAACACTGTTGACAATGAAAGCACTGACATCTTTTAGGAGCTGGGACCGGATATTTATACCTGCTGCATAGCAGGGATTGGCTGAGCAATTATGACAAGGCTCCAGCACCGTGGATAGGAGGAATAATGTCATGTGACTGGAGTCTAACATAGCTGCGCCCATGAACAAACAAAGAAGGGGAATTAAGTACTACAGGAAAGGTGTAACACTGGCGATGTAGGCCGCAGTAGCAGAATAACATGCGCCCAGCGGCACGCTGCGGTCAGCGAGACAGGAGTGGCAGCAGAGGCCCATGGAGGACGTACATCCAGAAGGGAAATGGTGACTCAGTATCCGGATCGTGACAGTGGGAAGGGTTAAGGTACAGGGTAGCCAGGAAAGTGGGAGGGAATAGACCAGATAGGGAATGTGTCCAACTGGTCCCCCCAGGGAACTTTTCTGCCTGACACAGAGCTTACCCTGGTCTGGAATGTCGGATGACGCCCAGACCAACTGTAAGGCTGGTGCCATGCGTTGGCAGCTGGGGCACTCTACCGAGTGTGTTGTCTCTGGGCCTCTGCCCATAGAACCTTTACAGCAAGTTGCTGTGGACATAGCAGGTCCCCTGCCTATGCTCAGTAGATCGGGGAAGACACGCAACCTCCCTGTAGTGGATGCCACACAGGATCCAGAGGCTGGTGTTCTGGCCGCCATCACTGTGGCACAGGTAGCGGACGAGGAGGAAAGAGTAGGCGTAGGTGACAGGGTAGGTTTCCTGAGTGATAGGTCGACAGAGGAGGATTGGAGGGCAGGTCTGACAGTTAGGGCAGACCGTTGCCATATAGGAATGACGGAGGTGCAGTGCCTGGGGCACCATGTGGGAGGAGACAGGGGTAGGCCCAAAGCAGAGGCCACCAGAGACTGTCCCCGACCCACATCACCCAGACCGGTACTGACCTTAGAACCTGTAAGGCCCTACGGACACGTTGTTATTGACTTTAGTCCTGTAGTGAACCCCTTTACAGAGATGGCTAGGAAGGGCATTCCCAAGTCAGTGGACTTTGCACCCGCTTACGAGTTGGCATACCAGTCATTGGAGGAGGCTCTGGTACCCGCTCCAGTGCTGATGGCGCACATTCTTGACCAGGACTGTGTTTTACGAACTACTGCGCCACTGCACAGACTGGGAGCAGTACCGAGCCAGGAGGAGCCATATGAGCAGGAGCACCCTGTGGTCTGTTTGAGCAGTATACTGCTATGGTGGGAGGTGGGGTATTCCACAATTGGGACACCTTGGGTGGCACTTGTGTGTACACTGGACCAGTTTTTACTCTGCTCGTGTAACTAGACCCCACAGTGGTGACTTTCCACCCACCTGAGACTTTTGTGGTGGAGCCTTGAACATGTGGACTATTTGAACTTTGTGCACCCACGAAGAAAGGCCCACTGCACTATGGATGAACTGTCTAGGCCGGAACCTACACCCCCAAGGTAGCGTCCCCTTCAACCCAAGGGACTGCGGGACCAGGAGCCATATCGTTGGGACATGACACACTGGTTTTCCCGCTTGAATTGGGGGGGGGGGGGGGAGTGTGGCCGGAGAGAGCCCTCCGCCACATGGTTAATGGCGGCCGTGGCACTGAAGGGGTTAATCCTCAGCTGCCAGGCACCATTTGGACAATAGGCGCTTGGCGTCACTGTTAAATGTACGGCGCGGACTGTTTGAAAATATGTTTAATGATGTGTCTTAACATGTCACATGTAGTGCTCTGTGCACAATTGCAGGAATGCATGTTTAACTGTATTTATATTTAAGATGTGGTCACCTGTATATTTAAAGGGAAAAATGCACTTACTATAGATGTCTGAATAAGGATCCCCTATCTTCTGGAAATAGTGACATGCTAATGGCCTCTGCTAGCAGAGAGGTGTGAATGACAAAACCCTTTTGATGTTGGACAATGCACGGCAGGTAATGGCTGTGAGTGTCATATTGGGTTGGGAACCTGTATTTATTTATGTAGCTGGTTTCATTGATATACGAATCCTGAATGGTAGATGCAGGAAGGAAGAACATTTGTTTGGGAAATAAAATACAAACCGTATTTGAAGCTATGTGATAAATTTATTAATAGTGAATGTTAAACTGATAACAAACGTTGTCTGTGTGACAGGAAGGATATTGCTTCATGCACTTATCTCCTTTTGAAATGTAATTTATTTATTTGTATTTTGTAAGATATCTTGATTGGTTAGAATGGACTCAGGGGGGGGGGGACGGGGACATGACCCCCTGTGGTACTGTGCGGAAAATTGACATTAAAAGGAGGCCTGCGAGCAATGGTATTATACCATTTTCTTCTGCTGTAACATCTAGCTGTATTGCTGAAGTTCTTTTCAGAACTATTTGGGCAAATAAAGATCTTCTGCCTAAAGACGGCCGCGTCATCTTGTGACCTACAGGGCTATTTGAAACCTAGCCCCGTTCACCGGCTGTCCAGGGTGAACCAGCGTCTCCAAGTTCCGCCTTCCGCCAGCTACCGGTAGAGGACTAGTGGGGATTCGTCAACACCACACAGGTGTGGTAAGGCAGCGTGTCGGCACTTACAGAGCAGAACCGTGGTTCCAAACGCCACGGCAGGTTAGGAGTTTGGCGGTGGCAGCATAAACCCGCCCACGGCGCAGTGGGTGGAGTCAGTAACAGGCGGTTACTGATGGTAAGCGGGAATTCCCTATGTGGCAAGGTCCCGTGTGACCTGAACATCCATTCTGTGTACTGGGGATGGGACGCGAAAGCGGTGAGGGCTTTTCGTACGAAAGCCATCCAGTCACAGACGTATCCCCTGGTGCATGTGTAGGTGAGATCCCGACCACTGGCCCAAGAGATCCAGCTGAAAGGATCGAGCATGAAACCTTCCATATTGTAGAGCCTCGTAGGAGGCAACTATCTTCCCCAGAAGGCGGATGCACTGATGAACCGAGACCTGGGTAGGCTTTAAGACATCCCGGACTATAGATTGAATCACCAATGCTTTCTCCACCGGCAGAAACACCCTCTGCACTTCCGTGTCTAGGATCATCCCCAGGAAAGACAGCCTCCTTGTCGGCTCCAGATGAGACTTTGGAAGGTTCAGGATCCAACCGTGCTCCTTGAGAAGATGTGTCGTGAGAGCAATGGATCGCAATAACCTCTCCCTGGACGACGCCTTGATCAGGAGATCATCCTGATACAGAATTATTTTCCCCCCTTGCTTGCACAGGAGAACCATCATCTCCGCCATCACCTTGGTGAAAACCCTCAGTGCTGTGGAGAGGCCAAACGGCAGCGCCTGAAACTGATAGTGATCGTCCAACAGTGCAAACCTGAGATACAGTATGCCTGATGCGGAGACCAGATGGGAATGTGGAGGTACGCATTCTTGATGTCCAGGGACACCAGGAACTCCCCCTCCGTCAGACCTGAGATGACAGCTCTCAGAGACTCCATCTTGAATTTGAACTCCCTGAGGTAGGGGTTCAAAGATTTTAAGTTCAGAATTGGCCTACCGAACCATCCGGCTTCGGTACCACGAAAAGGTTCGAATAGTAACCTTTGTTCCACTGATGAGGTGGAACTGGAACACTGACCCTGGACACCACCAATTTTTGGGTAGCTTCCAGAAGAATTGTTCTGTCTGCCAGCAGAGCTGGCAAGCCTGACTTGAAGAAACGGTGAGGTGAAAGATCTTGAAACACCAGCCTGTACCCTCTGGACACTATATCCAGTATCCAGGGGTGCAGGCCAGATGACACCCAGACGTGGCTGAAATGCCGGAGTCTTGCCCCCACCTGACCTTCCTCCAGGCCTAGCTGTCCACCGTCATGGACTTTGGGGTATTAGAAGCAGGCTTCTGGTTCTGGGAGCCAGCGGGAGCAGGCTTCTTTCCTTTAGCACGACCACCTTTGAAGAAGGTGTTCGAAGGCTTGTTCTTTCTAGGCCTCGCGGCCCAAAAGGGCTGTGACGTGGCTGGTGTAAAAGGCTTCTTTGTAGCCGGTGCAGCTGAGGGGAGCAAAGGAGACTTACCCGCTGGAGCCATGGCAATCCACGCATCTAGCACCTCCCCAAAGAGAGCCTGACCTGTATTAGGTAGGCCCTCCACACTCTTCCTGGATTCCGCGCCGCAGACCATTGGCGCAGCCAGAGACCCCTGTGAGCCGAGACGGACATGGAGGAGTTCCCGCGCAGCCATGGAACCCAGGTCCTTCATGGAATCCACCAGGAACCCTGCAGAATCCTGAATATTACGTAAAAATAAATCAACGTCACCTTTATCCATCGATTCCTCCTGCAGAGTGATTGACCACCTGGCATTAGCTTTAGAAATCCAAGCACAGGCTATAGTAGGCCGCAGTATAACCCCTGAAGCCGTGTAAATGGATTTTAACGTAGCATCCACCTTGCAATCTGCCGGGTCCTTCAACGCGGTAGATCCTGGGACTGGTAATACCACCTGTTTGGACAGCCTGGAGATAGGCGTTGACAATCGGCGGAGACTCCCACTTTTTTCTATCTTCTTCTGGGAAGGGAAAAGCAACCAAGACCCTCTTAGGGATCTGGAATTTTTTCTCCGGATTTTCCCGGGCTTTTTCAAAGATAGCGTTTAATTCCTTAGATGCTGGGAAGGTGAGGGGGGCTTTTTACTGTCCGTGAAAAAGGCCTCCTTAACCTGCTGAGGAGTTGTGTCAGCAATGTGTAACACATCCCTCACGGCTTCAATCATCAACTGCACCCCTTAGCAAGTGATGCCGTCCCCCTCAACACCTCCCCATCACCGTCTGCTGTGTCGGAATCAGTGTCCGTGTCATCCTGCATAATTGCAAGTGCACGTTTGTGAGAATGTACCGCAGGGGACCCAGAGGAAGCAGTATTATACCATACCACCATAGAGGATTGCAGGACCTGAGTTGCATGCTCAGTCCTAGCAACCCTATCTGAAATCTGAGAAATAGTCCCCCTAAGAGAGGCTAACCACTCCGGTTCTCTAGCTGGGATCTGCGCTACAACAGTGCAATCCTGATTACATGGGATGGGATCTTCCTGGGAAGATAAATCCTCTGCAGCATATGAAACAGAGTCTCTAGACATGTTTGCAAATACACACCAATCACCCCACAAACACACAGGGTACAGGGCAGACAGAGTTTCCCTCCCAAGAATGGCAGAGAGACACAGAGATTGGAGCCAACCCACACACAGCGCTGTTAGAGTATAGGGAGACCGCAAACCAGCGCTGACTGTGTCCCTTAATAGGTGACACAGCCTATAATACAGCCTCCCCTCCCTTCTACAACCCCCTGGTACTGTACAGATAGCTGGAGATTGCTCTGGAGGGACCTGTTCATCCACTGGCAGTGAGCTGCAGGCAGGAAAATGGCGCTGAACGCTGCTGGATCCGCTCTGAGAAGCTCCGCCCCCTTAATGGTGCTGTCTTCCCGCTCTTCTGAGATTATACTGGCGTGAGGAATTTTTGATGGCTGAGATCTGCAGACCCAGACAGGCTTGATTTGGTCAGTGTAGGGTCAGGTGCTGGCTCAGGGCGCCCCTCACAGCGCCGCACCGCAGTACCGCTGAGCCATCCAGAAGCGCGGTTAATACCGTGCTCCTACCCTTAAGCCGCCATCTTCACACTGACCCCCCGATTGTGAGGGGGGACAGTGACTCACTCGCCACACTTCAGCTCTGCAAGGGGGTGGCAACTGGCTGCTGGGGTGAGCGTTCCCCAGTGGCGGGCGCAATCTGTCCCCTCTGCAGCTCAATGTCCAGTCAGCGGAGACAGTGGCTCAGACCCCGCAGAGCGCACACTGCTCCCCACCTCAGTCCCTCATTGCAAGGAGGCTGTTGCCAACAGCCTCCTGTAAAAAAATAAACTCTAAAAAAAACTTTTTCTAAGAAAGCTCTGTAGAGCTCCCCTAGCTGTGACCAGCTCCTCGGGCACATTTTCTAAACTGAGTCTGGTAGGAGGGGCATAGAGGGAGGAGCCAGCCCACACTATTAAACTCTTAAAGTGCCAATGGCTCCTGGTGGACACGTCTATACCCCATGGTACTTATATGACCCCAGCATCCTCTAGGACGTAAGAGAAACAAGAGTTATGGTAGACTTACCATGGTTAACTCTGTTTCGTTGAGGTCCACAGGATCCACAGGGCGCCCACCCCGATGCACCTCATTTGAGAATCTTTCACTAACTCCTTCCTTTTGGTATGGGAGAATGTGTTGTTTTTCTCATATGTACAGGTCTTCCTTCTCGCTTAATTCTGCTCCTGCCTTGGGCTTGCTGACAAAACTGACTTCACTTGGCCAGGAGGCGGGGTAATAGGGATGGTTGGACAGGAACATTCTTGGAGCTCAAAATCTTAACCATTTGGTGCCTGATCCTTTTCCAACCACCTATACCCCATGTCAATCCTGTGGACCTTGAAGAAAATAAGAATTTACTTACCGATAATTCTATTTCTCATAGTCCGTAGTGGATGCTGGGCACTCCGAAAGGACCATGGGGAATAGCGGCTCCGCAGGAGACTGGGCACAAAAGTAAAAGCTTTAGGACTACCTGGTGTGCACTGGCTCCTCCCCCTATGACCCTCCTCCAAGCCTCAGTTAGGATACTGTGCCCGGACGAGCGTACACAATAAGGAAGGATTTTGAATCCCGGGTAAGACTCATACCAGCCACACCGATCACACCGTACAACTTGTGATCTGAACCCAGTTAACAGCATGATAACAGAGGAGCCTCTGAAAAGATGGCTCACAACAATAATAACCCGATTTTTGTAACAATAACTATGTACAAGTATTGCAGACAATCCGCACTTGGGATGGGCACCCAGCATCCACTACGGACTATGAGAAATAGATTTATCGGTAAGTAAAATCTTATTTTCTCTAACGTCCTAGTGGATGCTGGGGACTCCGTCAGGACCATGGGGATTATACCAAAGCTCCCAAACGGGCGGGAGAGTGCGGATGACTCTGCAGCACCGAATGAGAGAACTCCAGGTCCTCCTCAGCCAGGGTATCAAATTTGTAGAATTTAGCAAACGTGTTTGCCCCTGACCAAGTAGCTGCTCGGCAAAGTTGTAAAGCCGAGACCCCTCGGGCAGCCGCCCAAGATGAGCCCACTTTCCGTGTGGAATGGGCTTTTACAGATTTTGGCTGTGGCAGGCCTGCCACAGAATGTGCAAGCTGAATTGTACTACAAATCCAACGAGCAATCGTCTGCTTAGAAGCAGGAGCACCCAGCTTGTTGGGTGCATACAGGATAAACAGCGAGTCAGATTTTCTGACTCCAGCCGTCCTGGAAACATATATTTTCAGGGCCCTGACTACGTCCAGCAACTTGGAATCCTCCAAGTCCCTAGTAGCCGCAGGTACCACAATAGGCTGGTTTAAGTGAAACGCTGAAACCACCTTAGGGAGAAATTGAGGACGAGTCCTCAATTCTGCCCTGTCCGTATGAAAAATTAGGTAAGGGCTTTTATAGGATAAAGCCGCCAATTCTGAGACACGCCTGGCTGAAGCCAGGGCTAACAGCATTACCACTTTCCATGTGAGATATTTTAATTCCACAATGGTGAGTGGTTCAAACCAATGTGATTTTAGGAACCCCAAAACTACATTGAGATCCCAAGGTGCCACTGGAGGCACAAAAGGAGGCTGTATATGCAGTACCCCCTTGACAAACGTCTGAACTTCAGGAACTGAAGCTAGTTCTTTCTGGAAGAATATCGACAGGGCCGAAATTTGAACCTTAATGGACCCTAATTTTAGGCCCATAGACAGTCCTGTTTGCAGGAAATGTAGGAATCGACCCAATTGAAATTCCTCCGTGGGGGCCTTCCTGGCCTCACACCACGCAACATATTTACGCCAAATACGGTGATAATGTTGCACAGTTACATCCTTCCTGGCTTTGATCAGGGTAGGGATGACTTCATCCGGAATGCCTTTTTCCTTCAGGATCCGGCGTTCAACCGCCATGCCGTCAAACGCAGCCGCGGTAAGTCTTGGAACAGACAGGGTCCCTGCTGGAGCAGGTCCTTTCTTAGAGGTAGAGGCCACGGGTCCTCCGTGAGCACCTCTTGAAGTTCCGGGTACCAAGTCCTTCTTGGCCAATCCGGAGCTACGAGTATAGTCCTTACTCCTCTCCTTCTTATGATTCTCAGTACCTTGGGTATGAGAGGCAGAGGAGGGAACACATACACTGACTGGTACACCCACGGTGTTACCAGAGCGTCCACAGCTATTGCCTGAGGGTCCCTTGACCTGGCGCAATATCTGTCCAGTTTTTTGTTGAGGCGGGACGCCATCATGTCCACCTTTGGTTTTTCCCAACGGTTCACAATCATGTGGAAGACTTCTGGGTGAAGTCCCCACTCCCCCGGGTGGAGGTCGTGTCTGCTGAGGAAGTCTGCTTCCCAGTTGTCCACTCCCGGAATGAACACTGCTGACAGTGCTATCACATGATTTTCCGCCCAGCGAAGAATCCTTGCAACTTCCGTCATTGCCCTCCTGCTTCTTGTGCCGCCCTGTCTGTTTACGTGGGCGACTGCCGTGATGTTGTCCGACTGGATCAACACCGGCTGACCCTGAAGCAGAGGCCTTGCCTGACTTAGGGCATTGTAAATGGCCCTTAGTTCCAGGATATTTATGTGAAGTGACGTTTCCATGCTTGACCACAAGCCCTGGAAATTTCTTCCCTGTGTGACTGCTCCCCAGCCTCTCAGGCTGGCATCCGTGGTCACCAGAACCCAGTCCTGAATGCCGAATCTGCGGCCCTCTAGAAGATGAGCACTCTGCAACCACCACAGGAGAGACACCCTTGTCCTTGGAGACAGGGTTATCCGCTGATGCATTTGAAGATGCGATCCGGACCATTTGTCCAGCAGATCCCACTGAAAAGTTCTTGCGTGGAATCTGCCGAATGGAATCGCTTCGTAAGAAGCCACCATTTTTCCCAGGACCCTTGTGCATTGATGCACTGACACTTGGCCTGGTTTTAGGAGGTTCCTGACTAGGTCGGATAACTCCCTGGCTTTCTCCTCCGGGAGAAACACCTTTTTCTGGACTGTGTCCAGAATCATCCCTAGGAACAGCAGACGTGTCGTCGGAATCAGCTGCGATTTTGGAATATTTAGAATCCACCCGTGCTGTCATAGTACTACTTGAGATAGTGCTACTCCGACCTCTAACTGTTCTCTGGACCTTGCCCTTATCAGGAGATCGTCCAAGTAAGGGATAATTAAGACGCCTTTTCTTCGAAGAAGAATCATCATTTCGGCCATTACCTTGGTAAAGACCCGGGGTGCCGTGGACAATCCAAACGGCAGCGTCTGAAACTGATAGTGACAGTTCTGTACCACAAACCTGAGGTACCCTTGGTGAGAAGGGCAAATTGGGACATGGAGGTAAGCATCCTTGATGTCCAGAGACACCATATAGTCCCCTTCTTCCAGGTTCGCTATCACTGCTCTGAGTGACTCCATCTTGAATTTGAACCTTTGTATGTAAGTGTTCAAGGATTTCAGATTTAAAATAGGTCTCACCGAGCCGTCCGGCTTCGGTACCACAAACAGCGTGGAATAATACCCCTTTCCCTGTTGTAGGAGGGGTACCTTGATTATCACCTGCTGGGAATACAGCTTGTGAATGGCTTCCAATACCGCCTCCCTGTCGGAGGGAGACGTTGGTAAAGCAGACTTCAGGAACCGGCGAGGGGGAGACGTCTCGAATTCCAATTTGTACTCCTGAGATACTACCTGCAGGATCCAGGGGTCCACTTGCGAGTGAGCCCACTGCACGCTGAAATTCTTGAGACGGGCCCCCACCGTGCCTGAGTCCGCTTGTAAGGCCCCAGCGTCATGCTGAGGACTTGGCAGAAGCGGGGGAGGGCTTCTGTTCCTGGGAAGAGGCTGCCTGCTGCAGTCTTCTTCCCCTTCCTCTGCCCCGGGGCAGATATGAGTGGCCTTTTGCCCGCTTGCCCTTATGGGGACGAAAGGACTGAGCCTGAAAAGACGGTGTCTTTTTCTGCTGAGAGGTGACCTGGGGTAAAAAGGTGGATTTCCCAGCCGTTGCCGTGGCCACCAGGTCCGATAGACCGACCCCAAATAACTCCTCCCCTTTATACGGCAATACTTCCATATGCCGTTTGGAATCCGCATCACCTGACCACTGTCGCGTCCATAACCCTCTTCTGGCAGAAATGGACAGCGCACTTACTCTTGATGCCAGAGTGCAAATATCCCTCTGTGCATCTCGCATATATAGAAATGCATCCTTTAAATGCTCTATAGTCAATAATATACTGTCCCTGTCCAGGGTATCAATATTTTCAGTCAGGGAATCCGACCAAGCCACCCCAGCACTGCACATCCAGGCTGAGGCGATTGCTGGTCGCAGTATAATACCAGTATGTGTGTATATACTTTTTAGGATATTTTCCAGCTTCCCATCAGCTGGTTCCTTGAGGGCGGCTGTATCAGGAGACGGTAACGCCACTTGTTTTGATAAGCGTGTGAGCGCCTTATCTACCCTAGGGGGTGTTTCCCAACGCGCCCTAACCTCTGGCGGGAAAGGGTATAATGCCAATAATTTTTTAGAAATTAGCAGTTTTTTATCGGGGGAAACCCACGCTTCATCACACACCTCATTTAATTCATCTGATTCAGGAAAAACTACGGGTAGTTTTTTCACACCCCACATAATACCCTTTTTTGTGGTACTTGTAGTATCAGAAATGTTCAAAACCTCCTTCATTGCCGTGATCATGTAACGTGTGGCCCTACTGGAAAATACGTTTGTTTCCTCACCGTCGACACTGGAGTCAGTGTCCGTGTCTGGGTCGACCATCTGAGGTAACGGGCGCTTTAGAGCCCCTGACGGTGTTTGAGACGCCTGTACAGGTAATAACTGATTTGCCGGCTGTCTCATGTCGTCAACAGTCTTTTGTAAAGTGCTGACACTATCACGTAATTCCTTCCATAAGACCATCCAGTCAGGTGTCGACTCCCTAGGGGGTGACATCACTATTACAGGCAATTGCTCCGCCTCCATACCATTTTCCTCCTCATACATGTCGACACAACGTACCGACACACAGCACACACACAGGGAATGCTCTGATAGAGGACAGGACCCCACTAGCCCTTTGGGGAGACAGAGGGAGAGTTTGCCAGCACACACCAGAACGCTATATATATATAGGGATAACCTTATATAAGTGTTTTTCCCTTATATAGCTGCTGTATAGATTTATCTGCCAAATTAGTGCCCCCCCTCTCTTGTTTTACCCTGTTTCTGTAGTGCAGGACTGCAGGGGAGAGTCAGGGAGCTTCCCTCCAACGGAGCTGTGAGGAAAAATGGCGCCCCTTCTCGGCGGCCTTTCTCCCGCTTTTTTAAGGAAAAATTGGCAGGGGTTAAATGCATCCATATAGCCCAGGAGCTATATGTGATGTATTTTTTGCCATCTAAGGTGTTTTTATTGCGTCTCAGGGCGCCCCCCCCCCCCCCCCCCCAGCGCCCTGCACCCTCAGTGACCGGAGTGTGAAGTGTGCTGAGAGCAATGGTGCACAGCTGTGGTGCTGTGCGCTACCTTATTGAAGACAGGACGTCTTCTGCCGCCGATTTTCCGGACCTCTTCAGTCTTCTGGCTCTGTAAGGGGGCCGGCGGCGCGGCTCTGGGACCCATCCATGGCTGGGCCTGTGATCGTCCCTCTGGAGCTAATGTCCAGTAGCCTAAGAAGCCCAATCCACTCTGCACGCAGGTGAGTTCGCTTCTTCTCCCCTTAGTCCCTCGGTGCAGTGAGCCTGTTGCCAGCAGGATTCACTGAAAATAAAAAACCTAACTTAAACTTTTTCACTAAGCAGCTCAGGAGAGCCACCTAGTGTGCACCCTTCTCGTTCGGGCACAAAAATCTAACTGAGGCTTGGAGGAGGGTCATAGGGGGAGGAGCCAGTGCACACCAGGTAGTCCTAAAGCTTTTACTTTTGTGCCCAGTCTCCTGCGGAGCCGCTATTCCCCATGGTCCTTTCGGAGTTCCCAGCATCCACTAGGACGTCAGAGAAACAGAGTTAACCATGGTAAGTCTACCATGACTCTTGTTTTCTATGCAATTTCATTTCTGTTACAATCAAGTTTTACTATTCCGGCGGATCGATTCTCCATATCTGAGAACCACTGCCTGTGACACTTTACTTATTACCTCAGCGGGTTTGGTAAATCAACGCAGTTGCTGCCACCAGCAGAATTACCTTTTGGGTCAAGTCCAGGGTGAGCTCCTGCTCTCACCTGCACACACAATTATTAATACTTAAACAATTAGGTAACATGAGCTTCTCAGGGTTAAGGTGTGAAAACACAGAATCCAGAACTAAAACTAAGATTTTAAAACTTCATAGCTTATAGTTACAGAGAAAAAGAGTTACAAGAATATGTGTAAATAGTCAGATCAGTAATCACAATTTCAAGAAATAAAAATAAGGGGGAAAAAAGACAATATTTCAATCACCTGTACAGTTGAGTGCTGGTTGATTGAGGTTTCTCTTCATATCCTGGACATTATAGGCCCCAGACTCTCCCTGGATGCCACCTCAATGATAATGACCAATTTGCAGAGAGTTTCCCATATTTAAACCTACTGCATTTCACACACAGCTCCACTCCCTTGGGATTCATTTTTACCCTTCCAAACCCAGATTTGATTGAATCTCAATTTACACTTTGGGGTTACTGATCTATTCTAACAGTGGTGGAGTCCCTTATCTTTAATTGCTTATTTGAAGTTGGGGAGAACTGGTCTTGTAATCAGCCTGGACTAGTGTTTACAACTTGTCTCAGGAAGAACAGGTCATGATCTTTTGGCCATAGTGTCTCTGAGGGGTTTGTTGGCTTGACCCCTGCCATGTTATATACAAACTCCAACCTCGGGGAAAGGGGTCCCATGTGTAAACATGGGACCGCTTTCAGTGCGTGGTTCGGGTTTTTCGGTTTGTTTTTTTGCCAAGTACGTGGATTACAAGCTCAGAAGAGGACCGATCTACACTGGATTTTTGTGAGTATAATTTTATTCACAGGTACCCCATGGATTCTACTTGAAGAGGACCGACCCTCGTGTGAACATAGGTATGTGTGCATGTATGTAATAAAGTTTTACTTTCAAGGTGTGTGAGTTCTGTTATTATTTGGGTATTTTTTTTGTAGTAGTACTACAGGTACCAGCGGGCCCGTTTCCCCCTCGCATGCTGGTACCTGTGGTTCTTCAAGTACCAGCTTGCGGAGGAGGCTTGCTGGGACTTGTAGTACTGCTACAAAAAAACAATATTATTTTTTTTACACATGGCTATCAGCCCCCCATCCGCAGCCCTTAGATGGGGGGGACAGCCTCGGGCTTCACCCCTGGCCCTTGGGTGGCTGGAGGGGTGACTAGTTAGTGATTTAATGCCAGGGCCGCAGGGATTATCTCTCTGACTAGTGTAGCCCGGTGCTGGTGTTAAAAATACGGGGGACCCCTACGCTTTTTGTCCCCCGTATTTTTGGCACCAGGACCAGGCACAGAGCCCGGTGCTGGTTGTTGAAATATGGGGGAACCCCTGTCAATTTTTTTCCCATATTTTTTCAACCAGGACCGGCTCAAAGAGCCCGAGGCTGGTTATGCTTAGGAGGGGGGACCCAACGCAATTTTATTTTCAAGTTTTTACAGTAAACACACCCTTTCCCATAGATAACCATGCACAGATCTCACTGATCCTTGCATGATTATCCAAACTCGCCTGGAAAAAGCAGGTCTATTTTTTTGCTGCTTTTTTTAACGAATCGCAAAAAATTACTCCCACACTTGAGCATTCAGAGACTAACATCCAAATACGAATGAATAGTGAATACCCGTGTTGTATGAAATAACAGCCGCGTTTGACCGATGGTCTATTCATTCGTATTTCTGAACTTTGTCATTCAAACCATTACGAATAGTCCAAACACTGCCGAGATTTGTGCTTAGTGAATTCCCGTGTTGGGACTTAGAAAAAAAACAACACAAATCGGACAAACTCGATTTTTTAGTAAATATTGGCCCTGGTGTGTATGAATACCTCCCTGCAAAACACTTACCTTTCCAACCATTTGTCATCCACGGACATGCTTCTCAATACAAAATACATTGATACATCAGGTAATGCGAATAATACATTATTTTAATCATGCCCAATCCGATATATAAAAATTGGGCGGTCACTACATCAAGTGTAATATTTAACTCATATGGGGTTAATATGGTTTTCTTATTGCATACTCTACATTATAGTGCTCATTCTACTTGTTTAAAATGATTGGGTGCCCTGGAGAAAGTAGACATATACAGAAACATTGGTAAATGCGGCTTCTTGATGTATTTTTTTCTTTTCATTTTTGAGTGATGCCTCCACACGATAGACTAGACGCCTGAGGAGGACACCGCAGCTGATTATTGCTTAATGGTGAATGTCGAATCTGAGCAGCCACGTTATTATAACCACTGGGTTAGTACTTTTTGGGGCCACCGTTTGGTCTTAATATGACTTGGATTCTGTTGGTAATTATTATGGTTAATATTAGCTGTAATGCAATGAACTGTACAGTATCTCCTAGTTCCTGAAGGGTTGATGGTTATGGATTCAGAAGGATTTGTGCTTTTAAACTGTTGTCTCCATTTCTTCACCCTCCAAATCCTGTGTTCCTGAGCAAACTGGAGGCGTTTCCTCTAGTGCAGGCATGTCCAAACTGCGGCCCTCCAGCTGTTGTGAAACTACATATCCCAGCATGCCCTGACACAGTTTTGCTGTCAGAGAATGCTAAAGCTGTGTCAGGGCATGCTGGGATGTGTAGTTTCTCAACAGCTGGAGGGCCGCAGTTTGGACATGCCTGCTCTAGTGCAATGGTGTACAGGCAGGCCTTCTGTAACCATACGTTGTACTGTGCAGCATATCGTTCGATGAATTGGTCCCTGATTTTCCTTAATCTGATGCCCTGTTGTCCATCTGTGGTTGTCACATCTCGCTGGCCGATTCTCCAGATACGTCTATCTGAGAATCGCCGCCAGTTACTTCCAACGCGGTATTCGCCACCACCAAGAGTTTTATTGGGCAATGCCACGCCCACAGCGGCTCTTTGGTTCTGCTTTACCAGAATACGCTTTAAAAATCAGTAGCGTGGGCTCACAAGGTGCAGGCATAAGGACACAGAGATCAGAACGAGAAATTTGATTTTAATTTCAAGAATAGAAGAATACTTTAGAACTTATCGTTAAAAAAAAAAAAATAGTTACAGAGTATAACTGATTATATTTAATACTACACTCAGGTTACGATTTCAGAAAGTAAAAAGATAACGTTTCAGAACCCCAAGTTAACGTACGCGGGGGTGGGGTAGAGCAACCCCAGGAAACAGAAACTGGTCCCACTATCTGAGCACAAAGCTGGTCTCTTCCAGAGTGAACCCCCAGCAGTTTCAGTTGCTGGGGGTCTGGGGGTTATAGTGCTACAAGCCACTCCTTACTCAGTGGCCCCCACCCATGCCACTTTAAAAAAGATAGGACTCTCGATTGTCCTCACCCAAATCTTGTTTGTGTCGAAATCCCTGAAGGGCTTCTTAGTCAAGTGAGCAGGGGTTATTTAATTACTTTTAAGTCTGTTTATAAATGTAGACGAGGTTCTTCCTCTGGGAAAACTGACCATATCTTACTTCAATGGACATAGCTGGACAGACACACATTTATAGCAGGGGAATAGCACCTTACTGGTCAGTGTGTCTCTACCTTAGGCCATAGCACGGCTCCCCTGCAGGGAAAGCAAACACTGGTTCAGGAAATCCATCCTTCAAAGGGCTACAGTCATGGCCACGGGCAGAGGTGCAGAATGGAGAGACGAGCTGCAGTCACGGCCACGGGCAAAGGTGCAGAATGGAGAGACGAGCTGAAGTCACGGCCACGGGCAGAGGTGCAGAATGGAGAGACGAGCTGCAGTCACGGCCATGGGCAAAGGTGCAGAATGGAGAGACGAGCTGAAGTCACGGCCACAGACAGAGGTGCATAATGGAGAGACGAGCTGCAGTCACGGCCACGGGCAAAGGTGCAGAATGGAGAGACGAGCTGCAGTCACGGCCACGGGCAAAGGTGCAGAATGGAGAGACGAGCTGAAGTCACGGCCACGGGCAGAGGTGCAGAATGGAGAGACGAGCTGAAGTCACGGCCACGGGCAGAATGGAGAGACGAGCTGAAGTCACGGCCACGGGCAGAATGGAGAGACGAGCTGAAGTCATGGCCACAGGCAGAGGTGCAGAATGGAGAGACGAACTGAAGTCACGGCCACAGACATAGGTGCAGAATGGAGAGACGAGCTGAAGTCACGGCCACGGGCAAAGGTGCAGAATGGAGAGACGAGCTGAAGTCACGGCCACAGACAGAGGTGCAGAATGGAGAGACGAGCTGAAGTCATGGCCACAGGCAGAGGTGCAGAATGGAGAGACGAGCTGAAGTCACGGCCACGGGCAGAATGGAGAGACGAGCTGAAGTCACGGCCACGGGTGCAGAATGGAGAGACGAGCTGAAGTCACGGCCACGGGCAGAATGGAGAGACGAGCTGAAATCACGACCACGGGCAGAATGGAGAGACGAGCTGAAGTCACGGCCACGGGCAGAGGTTCAGAATGAAGAGACGAGCCGAAGTCACGGCCACGGGCAGAGGTGCAGAATGAAGAGACAAGCTGAAGTCATGGCCACGGGCAGAATGGAGAGACGAGCTGAAGTCATGGCCACAGACAGAGGTGCAGAATGGAGAGACGAGCTGAAGTCACGGCCACAGACAGAGGTGCAGAATGGAAAGACGAGCTGAAGTCACGGCCACGGGCAGAATGGAGAGACGAGCTGAAGTCACGGCCACGGGCAGAGGTTCAGAATGAAGAGACGAGCCAAAGTCACGGCCACGGGCAGAGGTGCAGAATGAAGAGACAAGCTGAAGTCATGGCCACGGGCAGAATGGAGAGACGAGCTGAAGTCACGGCCACGGGTGCAGAATGGAGAGACGAGCTGAAGTCACGGCCACGGGCAGAATGGAGAGACGAGCTGAAATCACGACCACGGGCAGAATGGAGAGACGAGCTGAAGTCACGGCCACGGGCAGAGGTTCAGAATGAAGAGACGAGCCGAAGTCACGGCCACGGGCAGAGGTGCAGAATGAAGAGACAAGCTGAAGTCATGGCCACGGGCAGAATGGAGAGACGAGCTGAAGTCATGGCCACAGACAGAGGTGCAGAATGGAGAGACGAGCTGAAGTCACGGCCACAGACAGAGGTGCAGAATGGAAAGACGAGCTGAAGTCACGGCCACGGGCAGAATGGAGAGACGAGCTGAAGTCACGGCCACGGGCAGAGGTTCAGAATGAAGAGACGAGCTGAAGTCACGGCCACGGGCAGAGGTTCAGAATGAAGAGACGAGCCGAAGTCACGGCCACGGGCAGAGGTGCAGAATGGAGAGGCGAGCTGAAGTCACGGCCACGGTCTCCGGGCATGTCTGGGGTAACATGGCGGCGACATCGTCCGGTCTCCGGTCATGTCTGGGGTAACATGGCAGTGACGTCTGCTGGTCTCCGGGGATGTCTGGGGTAACATGGCGGTGACATCTGCCGGTCTCCGGGCATGTCGGGGGTAACACAGCGGTGACATCTGCGCAGGATGACACGGATATCTGGGTGGTACACCGGGCATACTGTAGCTGACGATGATCTGATCATTTCTCCTATGCTATCCAGTTTCCCAAAATCACATCAGTAATATTTTTTATTTAATAGTAATGGCCGGGGTCAGGTGATATAATGCCCAGCCCCTGCCCACCTGCTCTGTATGTACAGGAATAAAAGCTCTGGTTTATTAATAGTTAATGACGTGAAAGTGATAACCCCCGGCAGTCTATCAGAGGCCAGGACCTGTCCCTCCACACTGGATACGGCCTGATCACAGTGCGGTGGGTGTGGTATAGAAGATCTACAGTAATTAATCAGTTGGTTGACACAATATGCGCGACATGCATTAGACTGACAAGGACAAAAGGTTGGCATGGAAATGGTCAGCACAGAAAAGGTCGACGTTTCTGTTATTTTCTGTGTCATTTCCCCTTTTATCCTGTGTGACAGTTACTGGAAATGTACAGCACGCCCTGTGCGCTCGCTCTGCTCGCCAAACATACAGCATGGTTACCTTCTGACAAGCCCTAGGACGGACTTAAGGACCAGTATCCAGTAAGACCTAACGTGTGTGTGGTGGGACTATCTGGAAATCCCTATACCATCTTCCATGAGCTTTTAGAACTGTCTAACAACAGTTCTGAGTGATCTGGTAATTAGTTTGTCTTTCCTTTGCTGCTTGCAGTGATCTGTGCAATATCTGACCTTTTGTATTTTAAAGATGTGTGTTATATATGTATGCTATTAAAACGGTATTTCACTATATGCACTTTATATTTATATTTTTATGACACTTCAATACGAACGATGGAAGCCTGTGAATAAGCACCAGCAGGAATAAGAAGCGCTAGTTAAGTCTCAGTCTCTATATTTTTTCTGTTGTGCACTGTGTTGGTGAGGGGTGAAGGAAACCTCTAGGAGGCTTTGAGACAATACCAGCTGCTAAAAGTATTGAGCACGAACTATTCCTAAATTTTCTCAGTATACAGCATACCCTGCGCGCTCGCTTTGCTCGCCAAACATACAGCATACCCTGCGCGCTCGCTTTGCTCGCCAAACATACAGCATACCCTGTGCGCTCGCTTTGCTCGCCAAACATACAGCATACCCTGTGCGCTCGCTTTGCTCGCCAAACATACAGCATACCCTGTGCGCTCGCTTTGCTCGCCAAACATACAGCATACCCTGTGCGCTCGCTTTGCTCGCCAAACATACAGCATACCCTGTGCGCTCGCTTTGCTCGCCAAACATACAGCATACCCTGTGCGCTCGCTTTGCTCACCGCACTCCAGTTACTGGAAACATACAGCACACCCTGTGCGCTCGCTTTGCTCGCCGTACTCCAGTTACTGGAAACGCACGGCCAGTGCCGGTGCTAGGGTGTTCGGCGCCCTCCTGCAAACTATAAATTTGCGCCCTCCCATATTTTACAAAGCAGTGACACGTATACACATAATGCTCCCTGTACCAGTGACGCTTACACACGTAACGCCCCCTGTAGCAGTGACGCTTACACACGTAACACCCCCTGTACCAGTGACGCTTACACACGTAACGCCCTCTGTAGCAGTGACGCTTACACACGTAACGCCCCCTGTAGCAGTGACGCTTACACACGTAACTCCCCCTGTACCAGTGACGCTTACACACGTAACGCCCCCTGTAGCAGTGACGCTTACACACGTAACACCCCCTGTAGCAGTGACGCTTACACACGTAACTCCCCCTGTAGCAGTAACGCTTACACACGTAACGCCCCCTGTAGCAGTGACGCTTACACACGTAACGCCCTCTGTACCAGTGACGCTTACACACGTAACGCCCCCTGTAGCAGTGACGCTTACACACGTAATGCCCCCTGTACCAGTGACGCTTACACACGTAACGCCCCCTGTACCAGTGACGCTTACACTTAACTCCCCCTGTAGCAGTGACGCTTACAAACGCAACACCCCCTGTAGCAGTGACGCTTACACACGTAATGCCCCCTGTACCAGTGACGCTTACACACGTAACGCCCCCTGTACCAGTGACGCTTACACTTAACTCCCCCTGTAGCAGTGACGCTTACACACGTAACTCCCCCTGTACCAGTGACGCTTACACACGTAACGCCCCCTGTAGCAGTGACGCTTACACACGTAACACCCCCTGTAGCAGTGACGCTTACACACGTAACTCCCCCTGTAGCAGTAACGCTTACACACGTAACGCCCCCTGTAGCAGTGACGCTTACACACGTAACGCCCTCTGTACCAGTGACGCTTACACACGTAACGCCCCCTGTAGCAGTGACGCTTACACACGTAATGCCCCCTGTACCAGTGACGCTTACACACGTAACGCCCCCTGTACCAGTGACGCTTACACTTAACTCCCCCTGTAGCAGTGACGCTTACACACGTAACACCCCCTGTAGCAGTGACGCTTACACACGTAACTCCCCCTGTAGCAGTGACGCTTCTACACGTAACACCCCCTGTAGCAGTGACGCTTACACACATAATGCCCCCTGTAGCAGTGACGCTTACACACGTAACACCCCCTGTAGCAGTGACGCTTACACACGTAACTCCCCCTGTACCAGTGACGCTTACACACGTAACGCCCCCTGTAGCAGTGACGCTTACACACGTAACGCCCCCTGTAGCAGTGACGCTTACACACGTAACTCCCCCTGTACCAGTGACGCTTACACACGTAACTCCCCCTGTACCAGTGACGCTTACACACGTAACGCCCCCTGTAGCAGTGACGCTTCTACACGTAACGCCCCCTGTACCAGTGACGCTTACACGTAACTCCCCCTGTAGCAGTGACGCTTACACACGTAACTCCCCCTGTAGCAGTGACGCTTACACACGTAACGCCCCCTGTAGCAGTGACGCTTACACTTAACTCCCCCTGTAGCAGTGACGCTTACACACATAATGCCCCCTGTAGCAGTGACGCTTACACACGTAACGCCCCCTGTAGCAGTGACGCTTACACTTAACTCCCCCTGTAGCAGTGACGCTTACACACATAATGCCCCCTGTAGCAGTGACGCTTACACACGTAACGCCCCCTGTAGCAGTGACGCTTACACACGTAACGCCCCCTGTAGCAGTGACGCTTACACTTAACTCCCCCTGTAGCAGTGACGCTTACACACATAATGCCCCCTGTAGCAGTGACGCTTACACACGTAACACCCCCTGTAGCAGTGACGCTTACACACGTAACGCCCCCTGTAGCAGTGACGCTTACACGTAACACCCCCTGTAGCAGTGACGCTTACACACGTAACACCCCCTGTAGCAGTGACGCTTACACACGTAACTCCCTCTGTACCAGTGACGCTTACACACGTAACGCCCCCTGTAGCAGTGACGCTTACACACGTAACGCCCCCTGTAGCAGTGACGCTTACACACGTAACTCCCTCTGTACCAGTGACGCTTACACACGTAACGCCCCCTGTAGCAGTGACGCTTACACACGTAACGCCCCCTGTAGCAGTGACGCTTACACTTAACTCCCCCTGTAGCAGTGACGCTTACACACATAATGCCCCCTGTAGCAGTGACGCTTACACACGTAACGCCCCCTGTAGCAGTGACGCTTACACACGTAACGCCCCCTGTAGCAGTGACGCTTACACACGTAACGCCCCCTGTAGCAGTGACGCTTACACACGTAACGCCCCCTGTAGCAGTGACGCTTACACACGTAACGCCCCCTGTAGCAGTGACGCTTACACACGTAACTCCCCCTGTAGCAGTGACGCTTCTACACGTAACACCCCCTGTAGCAGTGACGCTTACAAACGCAACACCCCCTGTAGCAGTGACGCTTACACACGTAACTCCCCCTGTAGCAGTGACGCTTACACACGTAACTCCCCCTGTAGCAGTGACGCTTACACACGTAACACCCCCTGTAGCAGTGACGCTTACACACGTAACGCCCCCTGTAGCAGTGACGCTTACACACGTAACACCCCCTGTAGCAGTGACGCTTACACACGTAACTCCCCCTGTAGCAGTGACGCTTACACACGTAACTCCCCCTGTAGCAGTGACGCTTACACACGTAACGCCCCCTGTAGCAGTGACGCTTACACACGTAACTCCCCCTGTAGCAGTGACGCTTACACACGTAACACCCCCTGTAGCAGTGACGCTTACACACGTAACTCCCCCTGTAGCAGTGACGCTTACACACGTAACGCCCCCTGTAGCAGTGACGCTTACACACGTAACGCCCCCTGTACCAGTGACGCTTACACACGTAACTCCCCCTGTAGCAGTGACGCTTACACACGTAACGCCCCCTGTAGCAGTGACGCTTACACACGTAACGCCCCCTGTAGCAGTGACGCTTACACACGTAACTCCCCCTGTAGCAGTGACGCTTACACACGTAACGCCCCCTGTACTAGTGCCGCTTACACAAGTAACTCCCCCTGTAGCAGTGACGCTTACACACGTAACGCCCCCTGTAGCAGTGACGCTTACACACGTAACTCCCCCTGTAGCAGTGACGCTTACACACGTAACGCCCCCTGTAGCAGTGACGCTTACACACATAATGCCCCCTGTAGCAGTGACGCTTACACACGTAACACCCCCTGTAGCAGTGACGCTTACACTTAACTCCCCCTGTAGCAGTGACGCTTACACACGTAACGCCCCCTGTAGCAGTGACGCTTACACACATAATGCCCCCTGTAGCAGTGACGCTTACACACCTAATGCCCCCTGTAGCAGTGACGCTTACACACGTAACGCCCCCTGTAGCAGTGACGCTTACAAACGCAACACCCCCTGTAGCAGTGACGCTTACACACGTAACGCCCCCTGTAGCAGTGACGCTTACAAACGCAACACCCCCTGTAGCAGTGACGCTTACACACGTAACGCCCCCTGTAGCAGTGACGCTTACAAACGCAACACCCCCTGTAGCAGTGACGCTTACACACGTAACACCCCCTGTAGCAGTGACGCTTACACACGTAACGCCCCCTGTAGCAGTGACGCTTACAAACGCAACACCCCCTGTAGCAGTGATGCTTACACACGTAACGCCCCCTGTACCAGTGACGCTTACACACGCAATGCCCCCTGTACCAGTAACGCTTACACACGTAACGCCCCCTGTAGCAGTAACGCTTACACACGTAACGCCCCCTGTAGCAGTGATGCTTACACACGTAACGCCCCCTGTAGTAGTGACGCTTACACACGTAACACCCCCTGTAGCAGTGACGCTTCTACACGTAACACCCCCTGTAGCAGTGACGCTTCTACACGTAACACCCCCTGTAGCAGTGACGCTTCTACACGTAACACCCCCTGTAGCAGTGACGCTTACACACGTAACGCCCCCTGTAGCAGTGACGCTTACACACGTAACTCCCCCTGTAGCAGTGACGCTTACACACGTAACGCCCCCTGTAGCAGTGACGCTTACACACGTAACGCCCCCTGTAGCAGTGACGCTTACACACGTAACTCCCCCTGTAGCAGTGACGCTTACACACGTAACGCCCCCTGTAGCAGTGACGCTTACACACGTAACGCCCCCTGTAGCAGTGACGCTTACACACGTAACACCCCCTGTAGCAGTGACGCTTACAAACACGCAATGCCCCCTCTCTCTGCTCCAGAATATGGTGGTGCTTCAAAGGGGGAGGGAGTCGGTATCCGTTCACATGGTCGACCATGTTATGGTCGACAGTCATTAGGTCGACCACTATTGGTCGACATTGACATGGTCGACATGGACACATGGCCGACACATGAAAATGGTCGACACATGGAAGGTCGACACATGAAAAGGTCGACATGAGTTTTTTAACTTTTTTTTCTTTTGGGGAACTTTTCCATACTTTACGATCCACATGGACTACGATTGGAACGGTAAAGTGTGCCGAGCGAAGCGGTAGCGGAGCGTAGGCACCATGCCCGAAGCATGGCGAGCGAAGCGAGCCATGCGAGGGGACGCGGTGCACTAATTGTGGTTCCCAGTCACTTTACGCAAAAAACGACACCAAAAAAAGTAAAAAAAATCATGTCGACCTTTTCATATGTCGACCTTTCATGTGTCGACCATTTTCATGTGTCGACCATGTGTCCATGTCGACCATGTCAATGTCGACCAATAGTGGTCGACCTAATGACTGTCGACCATAACATGGTCGACCATTCATACTGGAACAAAGGGAGTCATGGTCGGGGGGCATAGCTTCCGACTGCTGTATCTAGAACAGCACAACCCGTCGCCTTGGGACCTGGCTGCTCGTAAACTGGTGGTGTTTGAACGGTGGGAACCTCCTCCGCTTCCCACAGGTGCTGCCAGCGGGCCCGGGAGAGCGGGTAGAAGACAGGAGGGAGAGCCGCAGCTAGGCTGCCTCCAGTGTGGCTGCGGGAGGCGGGGTAACATTGCGGCAGTTCCCTCATCATTTTGCGTTCGAGGCAGCCATGTACCCTGCATATGTGTTGGGTTGGCCCAGCGCTATCTCCATCACTACTGCTGTTTAAAAAAAAAAAAAAAGGCAGAAACAACAGGGGGAGCACAGTGTCGCGTGCCCTCTCCCATCCCTGGATCCACTAGTGCACACATTCATAGATTGTATAGGGAACACTAACACACACACACACACACACACACACACACACACAGGGACCAGGAGCACACTGACACACTGACACACACTATATAGGTCCCAGTGGCACACTTACAAACTGTTTATAGGCACACTGACACACACACACACACACACACACTCTTTCTCTCTCTCACACACACACACATATACACACACACACACTTTCTCTCTCTCTCTCACACACAAACACACACACACACACACACTTTCTCTCTCACACACACACACACACACACACACACACACACACGTTGTAGAGCTGGCAGCCATGCAGAGACACATACCTCCCAACTCTGTCACAGTGCAGCTCCAGCTCCCCATCCTCACCCGATACTGCACGCAGATTGTCTCCTTCCCATTTTCCCTGGCATCGCGGGAGGGCTAGAAGCCGGGAGGATGCACAGCTGCGCTATCAAGTTGCAGCCTGAGCGGCCGCGGCGCCGGCAGTATAGACAGTGACAGTCTCTCACTGTCTGAGCAGCGTCATGTGGCCGCGCGCATCGGCCCGGCCCTGACCGCACAGCAGCATGTGGGAGCCGGGAGGGTAGGCAGCGGAGCAGCGGCAATGCCCCTTCAGAGCGGCAAGAGCCGTTCCTGCAGGCGCCGCAGCAGCAACAGGGGGACATCAGCTCAGCACAGGAATGCAGATCAGGGAGAGCACCTCTCCATTCCTGGCGCCTCCCTGCACTGCATCCCTTTGCTGAGTGGCTTGCGCCGGCTCGGAGTACGGCACACCCTATGCGCCTGCTTTACTCGCCGTACTCCAGTTACTGGAAACGTACAGCATACCCTGTGCGCTCGCTTTGCTCGCCGTACTCCAGTTACTGGAAACGTACAGCATACCCTATGCGCCTGCTTTACTCGCCGTACTCCAGTTACTGGAAACGTACAGCATACCCTGTGCGCTCGCTTTGCTCGCCGTACTCCAGTTACTGGAAACGTACAGCACACCCTGTGCGCTCGCTTTGCTCGCTGTACTCCAGTTACTGGAAACGTACAGCATACCATGTGCACTCGCTAAACTCGCTGTACTCCAGTTACTGGAAACGTACAGCATACCATGTGCACTCGCTTTGCTCGCTGTACTCCAGTTACTGGAAACTTACAGCACGCCCTGTGCGCTCGCTTTGCTCGCTGTACTCCAGTTACTGGAAACGTACAGCATACCATGTGCACTCGCTTTGCTCGCTGTACTCCAGTTACTGGAAACTTACAGCACGCCCTGTGCGCTCGCTTTGCTCGCTGTACTCCAGTTACTGGAAACATACAGCATACCATGTGCACTCGCTTTGCTCGCTGTACTCCAGTTACTGGAAACGTACAGCATACCATGTGCACTCGCTTTGCTCGCTGTACTCCAGTTACTGGAAACGTACAGCACGCCCTGTGCGCTCGCTTTGCTCGCTGTACTCCAGTTACTGGAAACGTACAGCACACCATGTGCGCTCGCTTTGCTCGCTGTACTCCAGTTACTGGAAACTTACAGCACGCCCTGTGCGCTCGCTTTCCTCGCTGTACTCCAGTTACTGGAAACGTACAGCACACCCTGTGCACTCGCTTTCCTCGCAGTACTCGTTACTGGAAACGTACAGCACACCCTGTGCGCTCGCTTTGCTCGCTGTACTCCAGTTACTGGAAACGTACAGCACACCATGTGCGCTCGCTTTGCTCGCTGTACTCCAGTTACTGGAAACGTACAGCATACCGTGCGCTCGCTTTCCTCGCTGTACTCGTTACTGGAAACGTACAGCACACCCTGTGCGCTCGCTTTCCTCGCTGTACTTCAGTTACTGGAAATGTACAGCATACCCTGTGCGCTCGCTTTGCTCGCCGTACTCCAGTAACTGGAAACGTACAGCATACCCTGTGCGCTCGCTTTGCTCGCCGTACTCCAGTTACTGGAAACGTACAGCATACCCTGTGCGCTCGCTTTCCTCGCTGTACTCCAGTTCCTGGAAACGTACAGCATACCCTGGGCGCTCGCTTTGCTCGCCGTACTCCAGTTACTGGAAACGTACAGCACACCCTGTGTGCTCGCTTTGCTCGCCGTACTCCAGTTACTGGAAACGTACAGCACACCATGTGCACTCGCTTTGCTCGCCGTACTCCAGTTACTGGAAACCTACGGCACACCTTCTGCGCTCGCTTTTCTCGCTGTACTCCAGTTACTGGAAGCGTACAGCATACCCTGTGCGCTCGCTTTGCTCGCAGTACTCGTTACTGGAAACGTACAGCACACCCTGTGTGCTCGCTTTGCTCGCCGCACTCCAGTTACTGGAAACGTACAGCACACCCTGTGCGCTCGCTTTGCTCGCCGCACTCCAGTTACTGGAAACGTACAGCACACCATGTGCACTCGCTTTGCTCGCCGCACTCCAGTTACTGGAAACCTACGGCACACCCTGTGCGCTCGCTTTTCTCGCTGTACTCCAGTTACTGGAAACGTACGGCACACCCTGTGCGCTCGCTTTCCTCGCTGTACTCGTTACTGGAAACGTACAGCACACCCTGTGCGCTCGCTTTGCTCGCTGTACTCGTTACTGGAAACGTACAGCATACCCTGTGCGCTCGCTTTGCTCGCTGTACTCCAGTTACTGGAAACGTACAGCATACCCTGTGCACTCGCTTTCCTCGTTACTGGAAACGTACAGCATACCCTGTGCGCTCGCTTTGCTCGCCGCACTCCAGTTACTGGAAATGTACAGCACACCCTGTGCGCTTGCTTTGCTCGCTGTACTCCAGTTACTGGAAACGTACAGCATACCCTGTGCGCTCGCTTTACTTGCCATACTCCAGTTAATGGAAACGTACAGCATACCCTGTGCGCTCGCTTTGCTCGCCGTACTCCAGTTACTGGAAACGTACAGCACACCCTGTGCGCTCGCTTTACTTGCCATACTCCAGTTAATGGAAACGTACAGCACACCCTGTGCGCTCGCTTTACTTGCCATACTCCAGTTACTGGAAACGTACAGCACACCCTGTGCGCTCGCTTTACTTGCCATACTCCAGTTAATGGAAACGTACAGCACACCCTGTGCGCTCGCTTTACTTGCCATACTCCAGTTACTGGAAACGTACAGCATACCCTGTGCGCTCGCTTTACTCGCCGTACTCCAGTTACTGGAAACATAAAGCATACCCTGTGCGCTCTCGCTTTTCTCGCTGTACTCGTTACTGGAAACATACAGCACACCCTGTGCGCTCGCTTTGCTTGCCATACTCCAGTTACTGGAAACGTACAGCACACCCTGTGCGCTCGCTTTGCTCGCCATACTCCAGTTACTGGAAACATACAGCACACCCTGTGCGCTCGCTTTGCTCGCCGTACTCCAGTTACTGGAAACGTACAGCACACCATGTGCACTCGCTTTGCTCGCCACACTCCAGTTACTGGAAACCTACGGCACACCTTGTGCGCTCCCTTTTCTCGCTGTACTCCAGTTACTGGAAACGTACGGCACACCCTGTGCGCTCGCTTTCCTCGCTGTACTCGTTACTGGAAATGTACAGCACACCCTGTGCGCTCGCTTTGCTCGCTGTACTCGTTACTGGAAACGTACAGCATACCCTGTGCGCTCGCTTTGCTCGCTGTACTCCAGTTACTGGAAACGTACAGCATACCCTGTGCACTCGCTTTCCTCGCTGTACTCGTTACTGGAAACGTACAGCATACCCTGTGCGCTCGCTTTGCTCGCCGCACTCCAGTTACTGGAAATGTACAGCATACCCTGTGCGCTCGCTTTGCTCGCTGTACTCGTTACTGGAAACGTACAGCATACCCTGTGCACTCGCTTTACTTGCCATACTCCAGTTAATGGAAACGTACAGCATACCCTGTGCGCTCGCTTTGCTCGCCGCACTCCAGTTACTGGAAATGTACAGCATACCCTGTGCGCTCGCTTTGCTCGCCGTACTCCAGTTACTGGAAACGTACAGCATACCCTGTGCACTCGCTTTACTTGCCATACTCCAGTTAATGGAAACGTACAGCATACCCTGTGCGCTCGCTTTGCTCGCCGCACTCCAGTTACTGGAAATGTACAGCATACCCTGTGCGCTCGCTTTGCTCGCCGTACTCCAGTTACTGGAAACGTACAGCATACCCTGTGCACTCGCTTTGCTCGCTGTACTCGTTACTGGAAACGTACAGCATACCCTGTGCGCTCGCTTTGCTCGCTGTACTCCAGTTACTGGAAACGTACAGCATACCCTGTGCGCTCGCTTTGCTCGCTGTACTCCAGTTACTGGAAACTTACAGCATACCCTGTGCGCTCGCTTTACTCGCCATACTCCAGTTAATGGAAACGTACAGCACACCATGTGCGCTCGCTTTGCTCGCCATACTCCAGTTAATCGAAACGTACAGCATACCCTGTGCACTCGCTTTCCTCGCTGTACTCCTTACTGGAAACGTACAGCATACCCTGTGCGCTCGCTTTGCTCGCTGTACTCGTTACTGGAAAAGTACAGCATACCCTGTGCGCTCGCTTTGCTCGCCGTACTCCTTACTGGAAACGTACAGCATACCCTGTGCGCTCGCTTTGCTCGCCGTACTCCAGTTACTGGAAACGTACAGCATACCCTGTGCGCTCGCTTTACTTGCCATACTCCAGTTAATGGAAACGTACAGCATACCCTGTGCGCTCGCTTTGCTTGCCGTACTCCAGTTACTGGAAACGTACAGCATACCTTGTGCGCTCGCTTTACTTGCCATACTCCAGTTAATGGAAACGTACAGCATACCCTGTGCGCTCGCTTTGCTCGCCGCACTCCAGTTACTGGAAATGTACAGCATACCCTGTGCGCTCGCTTTGCTCGCCGTACTCCAGTTACTGGAAACGTACAGCATACCCTGTGCACTCGCTTTGCTCGCTGTACTCCAGTTAATGGAAACGTACAGCATACCCTGTGCACTCGCTTTCCTCGTTACTGGAAACGTACAGCATACCCTGTGCGCTCGCTTTGCTCGCTGTACTCGTTACTGGAAACTTACAGCATACCCTGTGCGCTCGCTTTACTCGCCATACTCCAGTTAATGGAAACGTACAGCACACCCTGTGCGCTCGCTTTGCTCGCCATACTCCAGTTAATGGAAATGTACAGCATACCCTGTGCACTCGCTTTCCTCGCTGTACTCCTTACTGGAAACGTACAGCATACCTTGTGCGCTCGCATTGCTCGCCGTACTCCAGTTACTGGAAACGTACAGCATACCCTGTGCACTCGCTTTCCTCGCTGTACTCGTTACTGGAAACGTACAGCATACCCTGTGCGCTCGCTTTGCTCACCGCACTCCAGTTACTGGAAACGTACAGCATACCCTGTGCGCTCGCTTTGCTCGCTGCACTCGTTACTGGAAACGTACAGCATACCCTGTGCGCTCGCTTTGCTCGCCGCACTCCAGTTACTGGAAACGTACAGCATACCCTGTGCGCTCGCTTTGCTCACCGCACTCCAGTTACTGGAAACGTACAGCATACCCTGTGCGCTCGCTTTGCTTGCTGTACTCCAGTTACTGGAAACGTACAGCACACCCTGTGCGCTCGCTTTGCTCACCGCACTCCAGTTACTGGAAATGTACAGCATACCCTGTGCGCTCGCTTTGCTCGCCGTACTCCAGTTATTGGAAACGTACAGCACACCCTGTGCGCTCGCTTTGCTCGCCGTACTCCAGTTACTGGAAACGTACAGCACACCCTGTGTGCTCGCTTTGCTCGCCGTACTCCAGTTACTGGAAACGTACAGCATACTCTGTGCGCTCGCTTTGCTCGCTGTACTCCAGTTACTGGAAACGTACAGCATACCCTGTGCGCTCGCTTTGCTCGCTGTACTCCAGTTACTGGAAACGTACAGCATACCCTGTGCGCTCGCTTTGCTCGCCGTACTCCAGTTACTAGAAACGTACAGCATACCCTGTGCGCTCGCTTTGCTCGCTGTACTCCAGTTACTAGAAACGTACAGCATACCCTGTGCGCTCGCTTTGCTCGCTGTACTCGTTACTAGAAACGTACAGCATACCCTGTGCGCTCGCTTTGCTCGCTGTACTCCAGTTACTAGAAACGTACAGCATACCCTGTGCACTCGCTTTGCTCGCTGTACTCCAGTTACTAGAAACGTACAGCATACCCTGTGCGCTCGCTTTGCTCGCTGTACTCCAGTTACTAGAAACGTACAGCATACCCTGTGCGCTCGCTTTGCTCGCTGTACTCCAGTTACTAGAAACGTACAGCACACCCTGTGCGCTCGCTTTGCTCGCTGCACTCGTTACTGGAAACGTACAGCACACCCTGTGCGCTCGCTTTGCTCGCATACTTCAGTTACTATTCACATTCCTAGTCCACGTGGACGGTAAATAAAGCAGAAATGGAAAATTATGTGGAAAAAAAACTTGTGTCGACCATTCTCACGTCAACCTCTTTTACCTGTCAATCTCATCAAGCACCGTCTACCTTTTACCCTGCGACCTACTGCCACTGTCTATACACAGAAACCGCTCTTCTTACCGACACGGCGTCGGCTATCCTGGATTACTCCCTCTAGAATTGTATGAAATTAAATATATGATCCCTCTGCCACTTACCTGCCCTAGGGGCCGGATTCCGTAAGGATAGGGGCCGCCCACCCACTGCCATCACGCTGTAAATGCAATCGCAACACAATGAGAGCGTAGCTGCAGAAAGTATGGAAGCGTCCGGCCTGGCTGCAACAGCAGGAGTCCCGCCACTATTATTTGGATGAGAGCGGTTACATGTGACGATGTGCAGCTTCCCAGAAAACGCTGCCGACATGCCCCCGTTTCCCCGACGCCACCCCAAAAATGCTCAGTCGCCGGTCCCATGAACGCCTCTACCTGTCAATCCAGCATGTGCACGGGGGTCCCGTCACAAAATGGTGGCGCCATCGCCTTTGTGATGCGACCTGAATTAGGCCCTATTAACTGAACGATATTCCTGTACTCCGATTTCCACTTCCAAATGTAAAATCCCCGCCGGAAAACCTGAGAGGCAACGTCATGCGCAGACACTACAATTACCTGGGGCAATTTATACCTAACGCCGCGTATTCTGTGCTCTGATCTCACCTCAGCCTGAAATAATCCTGATTAAACACAAACAAGAGGGGACCTAGTCTCTGGCAGAAGTAACATGTGCGGACAGATTTAGGGGGTCATTCTGACCCGTTTGCTCGCTGCTTTTTTTCGCAGCCGAGCGAACGGGTACCCACTGCACATGCACCGTAGTGCGCCGGCGCATGCCAGATGGTTGAACGCCATAGCTGGGCTGCGATCGCCTCTGCCTGATTGACAAGCAGAGGCGGATGCTGGGTGGGAGGGGCATATCCGGACCGTATGGGGAGCAGCCCGCAGCAGCTGCGTGAAGTCTTACTCAGCCGCTGCGGGCCGGGTAGCGATGAGTAGCTCCCGGCCATCACGCTAAAGCTGCGCTGGTCGGGAGCTACTCTTGAAGTGCACAGGCATCGCCGCTGTGCGATGCCTTTGCACTTCTGCAGGGGGGGGGCACTGACATGCGGGGTGGACTAGCCCTGTGCTGGACGTCCCTCTGCATGTTAGTGTGCATGATCGTAGCATTTAGCACAGCTACGATTATCTCGGAATGAGGGCCTTAGACTTGAGAAGACGTGTCCAGACTGAGGCCCTCAATCAGCAGTGTTCGCACGCAGGCAGCTTTGCAAATGCAATCACTAAAAATGCAAATACAAATACCACCTTGCTGCATTTGCAATCCTAGTGCTATAATGTCGTCGCAGCCGGAGATCAGTGACCAGTGCTCGCAATGTTCCCCAAACACGGCCATCTGAGCCAGCCTCAGCTAATGTAGGCTTGCTGGTGCAGGGAGCCGTGCGAGGCCAAGAATTATGTATCTTTAGACGGAGACCTTCACCTCGACACTCATAGAAAATGGAGGCAACACGCCCCTATTTCCGACAACGCTGGCCGTCACCCGAACTCCTCTGCTTGCCAATCAGATGCTTACAGAGGGCAGCCTGCAATCATGCTGGAACCGTTGTGCACATGCGCAGGTGATAATACCCCCCCCCCCCCCGCACTCAGAATAAACCCATTCTCCAACACTTTGCCTGAACCACATTGGCTGCGGTTACCCCTGACCCACAGAAGCGCTTGAGGTCACCCTAGGAATTTAATCTTGGCATGTTATATAGACGTGACTTGCACCCAGGACTAGAGCTTCATTATGGGTCAGGAGGCAGTCAGGAATGTTCTAATGTCAGAGGCTTACATAAACGTGGTGTTACTGTATATTCTCTTTATATCGGTGATTACACAACAACAAGATTTCTCTCCATGATCTTCATTGGGGGCACAGATATAAATTGCTTGGGAGGTGATGCTGGTCATTATCACTTTACTAATAAAGATACAGGTAAATGTGCCATTAGCCAGTACAAGGAAAGCAGTGTCTCCATTCTTACCATGGATGCCAGAACACCCCTTATTTACACTTTCATCATCTCTCACCTTGACTGCTGCAATCATCTACTCTAACCTTCACACCACCCGCCTGTTAGAACTCTGTTTTGCATTGTTCTGTGCAGTACAATTCTCTGGTCACCAGGCCACTGGTTATGTGTGCTGCAGTTCTGGAATGCTCCAGATGTGCTGCTCTTCCAAGTCCGTTCTGTGGCCAGGAGTGAGATGCTTACTACTGATCACCATTATGGATTGCACCTGACACCTGTCTATTTAAGTCTGTCTAGTTTCAGCATTCTTTGCTGGGTAATTACTGTTTCATGTTCTGGACTTGTGCGCTACTGTGATCTGCCATACCTAGTTTTATCTGCATTGCAAAATACCTGAAGAACTTCTGATCATATCTTTTGATTCTAGTGCTTCTGTGAGCCCTGTGTCTTAGTGCCTGAAACATAAGAACTTCTACTATTCACCAGGTTACCATTTAATGTATATTCATTTGTCCAAGACAATACGTGTGTCTGCCATTATTACCCCTCTGGACTGTGAGTTACTACCTGCTTTATTATTTATTATTCCAGGACTTTGTGTCTGCTATATGCTACTGGATACAGCGTTATATTCTGTGTTACACTGGGGGAGGGGTAACACAAGAGATACACACTGATAGTGTAGGAGCTTCCGCAGTATAGCAAATATATATTGATTCACGCTTTTTCGCATTTATTAAGATATTTACTGTTAATCACAAAATGAGTTCATGTGTCCTTAAGAAAAATGTGCAGAGCTGGTCAGAATACTATATTTGCTGAATATCTTGTTTTAAAGCATGACTTGTAAAAGACAAATGCAACATTAAATGTATCCAAGGCGGACAAAGCAACACCAGATATATCCAAGGCTAATTGAGAAGAATGCTGAAAGAAATCTTCTGAGTTTATGTCCGAAAGACTGATAAACGAAACAATAACCATTTTCAAGGCTGTTCTAGTTGCCACTTGGAACATTGTATGACAATCGATGTATTTCAAGACATACATGGTGTATTCTGATTGGCTAAATGTATTGGCAAACATGAATCCTTTGTCTTTAAGCTATAAATAATAAAGCTATGACGGCCCCTAGCAGGTCATTTATGATTTGTTTAGGTTACACATGAACTTGTGTCATCTTATCATTCATTGACCTCCAACCGGTTGCTAAAGGAACAGAATTCTGACTGATGACTGCAGAGAGTTTATAGACCAAACCTGAACAGGTTAACATACCCTAACATTTTGGGAGCATCGTCCGGGATATTCCAGCATCTCCTCCACTGGCAACAAATCCTCTGATCTTTCAGGAACCGCTGATAAAAAAAACCGGTAAGTGAGATTTAATGTGTAGATTTCTACCTGCTCATTTGAATCAGCGTTTCTTGACATCTGGGGAAGTCCAGTCGGGAAGATCAGAGAATATCTTAAAGAGCCCAGTGTCAGTCAGAAGAAATTTTTTAAGGTACCATACATTTATGTTATATTGTTGAATTGTGGGTAAATATCTTCAGCTAATTTGTCACAAGTGTAACAGGGGGAATTAATCAAATATCCAGAAAAATTTTACATTTTTAAAAGGTGGCGTATGGCCAAGGTGTATTCTAATGCTGATAAACAGTTTGAATTGATAAATAACCAAAGAGGTATATGCAAATCTTGTACCTGTGTTGTTGTGTTAAGAAAATACAAAGGGTCCGTAGCACCGAGATTGGTGGCAATTACAAGCACTGAAGTCTCATTTGGTTATGTGGAAAATGATGATGAATTTTATTGTACAATAGGTTGTCATTTTAAAAAGAGAATTGTTGGAACATTACATTGAGAATGATTGGTCTAACATCATAACCTATTGGCCTAGGAACCACATAATCCCAGGTCTAAGACCCATTTGCCCGTGCAGCCTCAAACAGCTGTGCCATGCACACAGATAACAGATATAGCATTTACTGTCATCCTTGTTTTTGGATCCTTGCACTGTTGTATGTACTCTGCCAATATGCTTTTGAAAAGGTGGGGAGGAGTCGGGGTGTCTGCTGAATAATGAAACCAGTGTCAGTAACTAGATTCTCCTGCACACATTGTACTGTATATATATTGTATGTCCCTATGCAAGACAGTTAAGGGGTAGGATTGGGTCAGTAATAAAGAACAGCTACTGTCTGAAAGAGACATAAGGTGAACATATTCCAAGAATAGTGGGGAGTTTACCAAGAACACAAGGAACAACAGGGGTACTGGTACAAGCAGGAGTCTATATAGGCAGGGGGATAGACCCTTGGAGTGACTTAACAATAATATTAGGGACGCATCTCAGTGATCCAGAAGAAATAATCTATTATGCAGGTCTCACTTGGGGAGCAGTACTAACAGATTTTCCACCAATACAGGGAGGAAGGGGCAACACTACAACCCCAGTCATTTGTCCACAGACGGATTTAAGGAGCTCTTTAGGTACAAGGATAGAAGAGATTCTTCAGAGTCAGCGTCTCACAAGGAGATTTTAATTCCCTCATAAGGAGTTACTAAAATACCACATCAGGAGGGGTTCCGCGCACGTTCACCCAGGCATGGGAGCGCGGTCAGTAAAGATGTCAGGGCCCGACAAACCCGTGGATATTGTTAGTAACAGGGAGGGGAGAAAAGCTATGAAAGGAATAAGTTAAGTCCCTCATAAGGGGTTACTAAAATACCACATCAAGATGGGTTCAAACCCGTGGATATTGTTAGTAACAGGGAGGGGAAGAAAGCTATGAAAGGAATAAGAAAAATTTACAAAACAGCAGGTTATCCGTCAGAAGGGACACTAGACCTAGAGAAATGGGAAAAAAAAAAAAAAAAGAAATGGGAAAAATTTGCCTCCTGTAACAAGAGTTGGATAATTAAGCATAACTGTAGAGATCAAGTATCCATCTGGATCACTGTAGCACAAGAATTAGAAGCAGAAAATATAAGAAGAGATGAGGAAAATGATTTCCCCATTGTACCAGAGTACTCAATAGCACCACAACCAGCGTTAAACTCACTGCCTGTGATTCCAGCAACAGCACCTCCACACTATACCCCACCCCTATACCCAGACATGCATGCACACCCAGGTACCCCTAGTATGAACAGAATTGAATCATCTGCAAGCTCACTAACAGTGAAATTGAAAAGAGATGAAACAGGAAAATAGAACAACGTTTGAAAGTGGAAAGATGTACATGACAAGACTTAAGAGATGGTGTCATGCACAGACACTCAGGGCACCAGCAGCCCCAGACTTGAAACAGGAGAAGACTGAGTCCATCAGAACTTACTATGATAAAGTCACTATACGACACACAAGATGATAGAATATGAGGGTGTGCAACTCCCGTGTCGGCAACAGTGTACTCAGTCACCACTGGCAGTACGATAAAAGTGACTTTACCCACAGGAGACACAAGGGTTTCAAGAGCTGTTTTTATGCACAACCAGATTCCTCTACATTTACTTACAGATCAAGCCATTGCAACGACTGGATTGGGAGGTTAAGCCCTACCCCTGCAAGAAAGCAAAGATGTAACCTGAAATACAAGCTTGCTATACAAGTCTATCTCTCACAGGAAAAGTAAGACAAAGAGGAACAACAACTCCCAGCATGAACATCATTATGTTGAACACCAGCCTGGGTGGACTTGGACTAAGAAGATGACATGCCAGCAGCAGTGAGAAAGAATATGCAAGTGAAGAAAGGACAAAGTATGAAGAATAATGAATGAATCATAAAGAGAGGTGATTAGAAAAAGAAAAGTTGAGAAACAATATGAAGGTCGCATGAAAGTTTGGAGACTAAAGGAAGTCTGCTTTAAAAAGGACAAAGAAAGACATCTGACAAGTGGTCAGTACTACATGGCAAGATTACAGAGATAATGCCATCGCTATGCAAATAATAAGCACAAGCAGACTCTGCTAATTAAAATATGTGGCATATTCTGCATGTGTCTGAGGCTGTATCTGCATATGGAGTGCTACATTACAGTGTTTACTAGGAAAAGAAAGAGTTATGGTAAAACTTACCTTCATTCACTCTTTTTCTCCCAGGTCCAAAGGATCCACAGGGTTAACCTTGGGGTATAGGCTGGTGGAGACCAGGACTGGCACCGAACAGTAAGCTTGTGAGCCTCCAAGGATGCACTGGGCCCATCTTCCCTCATATACCACCCCCCATGCTCAGGCACTTCAGTTGTAGTAACAAGCCCAAAGTAGGAGCTGGAGAGAGAAGGAAGAATGGTACACATAGGAAACACACTGTCACATAGAGGAGAGAAGGAAGGATGGTACACACAGGGAACACACTGTCACATAGAGAGGAGAGAGAAGGAAGAATGGTACACACAGGAAACACACTGTCACATAGAGGAGAGAAGGAAGGATGGTACACACAGGGAACACACTGTCACATAGAGGAGAGAAGGAAGGATGGTACACACAGGAAACACACCATCTCATAGAGGAGAGAAGGAAAAATGGTACACACAGGAAACACACTGTCACATAGAGGAGAGAAGGAAGAATGGTACACACAGGAAACACACGGTCACATAGAGAGAAGAGAGAGAAGAATGGTACACACAGGAAACACTCTCATAGAGAAGAGAAGGAAGGATGGTACACACAGGAAACACAGTGTCACATAGAGAGAATAGAGAGAAGAATGGTACACACAGGAAACACACTGTCACATAGAGGAGAGAAGGAAGAATGGTACACACAGGAAACACACTGTCACATAGAGGAGAGAAGGAAAAATGGTACACACAGGAAACACACTGTCACATAGAGGAGAGAAGGAAGAATGGTACACACAGGAAACACACCATCTCATACAGGAGAGAAGGAAAAATGGTACACACAGGAAACACACTGTCACATAGAGGAGAGAAGGAAAAATGGTACACACAGGAAACACACTGTCACATAGAGGAGAGAAGGAAGAATGGTACACACAGGAAACACACCATCTCATAGAGGAGAGAAGGAAAAATGGTACACACAGGAAACACACTGTCACATAGAGGAGAGAAGGAAGAATGGTACACACAGGAAACACACCATCTCATAGAGGAGAGAAGGAAAAATGGTACACACAGGAAACACACTGTCACATAGAGGAGAGAAGGAAGAATGGTACAAACAGGAAACACACTGTCACATAGAGGAGAGAAGAGAGAGAAGAATGGTACACACAGGAAACACACTCTCATAGAGAAGAGAAGGAAGAATGGAACACACAGGAAACACACTGTCACATAGAGGAGAGAAGAGAGAGAAGAATGGTACACACAGGAAACACTCTCATAGAGAAGAGAAGGAAGAATGGTGCACACAGGAAACACTCTCATAGAGAAGAGAAGGAAGAATGGTGCACACAGGAAACACTCTCATAGAGAAGAGAAGGAAGAATGGTACACACAGGAAACACTCTCATAGAGAAGAGAAGGAAGAATGGTACACACAGGAAACACTCTCATAGAGAAGAGAAGGAAGAATGGTACACACAGGAAACACTCTCATAGAGAAGAGAAGGAAGAATGGTACACACAGGAAACACTCTCACAGAGAAGAGAAGGAAGAATGGAACACACAGGAAACACTCTCATAGAGAAGAGAAGGAAGAATGGAACACACAGGAAACACTCTCATAGAGAAGAGAAGGAAGAATGGTACACACAGGAAACACTCTCATAGAGAAGAGAAGGAAGAATGGTACACACAGGAAACACTCTCATAGAGAAGAGAAGGAAGAATGGTACACACAGGAAACACACTCTCCTAGAGAAGAGAAGGAAGAATGGAACACACAGGAAACACTCTCATAGAGAAGAGAAGGAAGAATGGTACACACAGGAAACACTCTCATAGAGAAGAGAAGGAAGAATGGTACACACAAGATACACACTCTCATAGAGAAGAGAAGGAAGAATGGTACACACAGGAAACACTCTCATAGAGGAGAGAAGGAAGAATGGTACACACAGGAAACACTCTCATAGAGAAGAGAAGGAAGAATGGTACACACAGGAAACACTCTCATAGAGAAGAGAAGGAAGAATGGTACACACAGGAAACACTCTCATAGAGAAGAGAAGGAAGAATGGTACACACAGGAAACACTCTCATAGAGAAGAGAAGGAAGGATGGTACACACAGGAAACACACTGTCACATAGAGAGAATAGAGAGAAGAATGGTACACACAGGAAACACACTGTCACATAGAGGAGAGAAGGAAGAATGGTACACACAGGAAACACACTGTCACATAGAGGAGAGAAAGAAGAATGGTACACACAGGAAACACTGTCACATAGAGGAGAGAAGGAAGAATGGTACACACAGGAAACACTGTCACATAGAGGAGAGAAGGAAGAATGGTACACACAGGAAACACACTGTCACATAGAGGAGAGAAGGAAGAATGGTACACACAGGAAACACTCTCATAGAGAAGAGAAGGAAGAATGGTACACACAGGAAACACTCTCATAGAGAAGAGAAGGAAGGATGGTACACACAGGAAACACACTGTCACATAGAGAGAATAGAGAGAAGAATGGTACACACAGGAAACACACTGTCACATAGAGGAGAGAAGGAAGAATGGTACACACAGGAAACACACTGTCACATAGAGGAGAGAAGGAAGAATGGTACACACAGGAAACACACTGTCACATAGAGGAGAGAAGGAAGAATGGTACACACAGGAAACACACTGTCACATAGAGAAGAGAAGAATGGTACACACAGGAAACACTCTCATAGAGAAGAGAAGGAAGAATGGTACACACAGGAAACACTCTCATAGAGAAGAGAAGGAAGAATGGTACACACAGGAAACACTCTCATAGAGAAGAGAAGGAAGAATGGTACACACAGGAAACACTCTCATAGAGAAGAGAAGGAAGAATGGTACACACAGGAAACACTCTCATAGAGAAGAGAAGGAAGGATGGTACACACAGGAAACACACTGTCACATAGAGAGAATAGAGAGAAGAATGGTACACACAGGAAACACACTGTCACATAGAGGAGAGAAGGAAGAATGGTACACACAGGAAACACACTGTCACATAGAGGAGAGAAGGAAGAATGGTACACACAGGAAACACTGTCACATAGAGGAGAGAAGGAAGAATGGTACACACAGGAAACACTGTCACATAGAGGAGAGAAGGAAGAATGGTACACACAGGAAACACACTGTCACATAGAGGAGAGAAGGAAGAATGGTACACACAGGAAACACTCTCATAGAGAAGAGAAGGAAGAATGGTACACACAGGAAACACTCTCATAGAGAAGAGAAGGAAGGATGGTACACACAGGAAACACACTGTCACATAGAGAGAATAGAGAGAAGAATGGTACACACAGGAAACACACTGTCACATAGAGGAGAGAAGGAAGAATGGTACACACAGGAAACACACTGTCACATAGAGGAGAGAAGGAAGAATGGTACACACAGGAAACACACTGTCACATAGAGGAGAGAAGGAAGAATGGTACACACAGGAAACACACTGTCACATAGAGGAGAGAAGGAAGAATGGTACACACAGGAAACACACTGTCACATAGAGGAGAGAAGGAAGAATGGTACACACAGGAAACACACTGTCACATAGAGGAGAGAAGGAAGAATGGTACTGTAACAGTATTGATTTCTGACCTACAGCTAGCTATTTGTCTTCTATGTATAAAATGTGTACACATAGCCATTTATTGCATTGTAAGACTTTCATTGTCCATCTTTGTAGGAACAAGCTGTTTGTTGTTAATAAGAAATTGTTCTCCTTTTCAGCTTACATAACAGGCCAGACAATAGGTCTATTCGTGGTCAACAAATAGATGTTTACCTTTGATTAAGTGGCCTAGACATCTAAAATATGCAAAGGTAAAGGGCTATTTGTCCTACATTAGAATTCAATACAACAATAGATTTCCTAATATTGTACAAGTGACCAGGGACTCCAATGACATGTGGATGGAGATATGATCCCTTGACCACCTCTCAGAATTCTGGGTTAAATAGAGGGTCATGTCAGACTGATAGCAGCCTCCATTGAGACCTGAGATTGGCAATAGGGTTCCTTTGACTGACGAGACCTAGGCGCTACGCAGCGACAGGAGGCTCCCTGGGACTACACCTTATGCTAGGACTGTGATTATCCTGTATAACTGCCTTAAGGAACGTGGATAAGTATATTTTCATTATTGTCAATGATATTGTAAATAAATGATTTGTTAAACTGTATTAGTGTTCCTGACTCTCACTATACTTCCGATATAATAGTCCCACTGGGAACAGGTACACACAGGAAACACACTGTCACATAGAGGAGAGAAGAGAGAGAAGAATGGTACACACAGGAAACACACTGTCACATAGAGGAGAGAAGAGAGAAGAATGGTACACACAGGAAACACACTGTCACATAGAGGAGAGAAGAGAGAGAAGAATGGTACACACAGGAAACACTGTCACATAGAGGAGAGAAGGAAGAATGGTACACACAGGAAACACACTGTCACATAGAGGAGAGAAGGAAGAATGGTACACACAGGAAACACACTGTCACATAGAGGAGAGAAGGAAGAATGGTACACACAGGAAACACTCTCATAGAGAAGAGAAGGAAGGATGGTACACACAGGAAACACACTGTCACATAGAGAGAATAGAGAGAAGAATGGTACACACAGGAAACACACTGTCACATAGAGGAGAGAAGGAAGAATGGTACACACAGGAAACACACTGTCACATAGAGGAGAGAAGGAAAAATGGTACACACAGGAAACACACTGTCACATAGAGGAGAGAAGGAAGAATGGTACACACAGGAAACACACCATCTCATACAGGAGAGAAGGAAAAATGGTACACACAGGAAACACACTGTCACATAGAGGAGAGAAGGAAAAATGGTACACACAGGAAACACACTGTCACATAGAGGAGAGAAGGAAGAATGGTACACACAGGAAACACACCATCTCATAGAGGAGAGAAGGAAAAATGGTACACACAGGAAACACACTGTCACATAGAGGAGAGAAGGAAGAATGGTACACACAGGAAACACACCATCTCATAGAGGAGAGAAGGAAAAATGGTACACACAGGAAACACACTGTCACATAGAGGAGAGAAGGAAGAATGGTACACACAGGAAACACACCATCTCATAGAGGAGAGAAGGAAAAATGGTACACACAGGAAACACACTGTCACATAGAGGAGAGAAGGAAGAATGGTACACACAGGAAACACACTGTCACATAGAGGAGAGAAGAGAGAGAAGAATGGTACACACAGGAAACACACTCTCATAGAGAAGAGAAGGAAGAATGGAACACACAGGAAACACACTGTCACATAGAGGAGAGAAGAGAGAGAAGAATGGTACACACAGGAAACACTCTCATAGAGAAGAGAAGGAAGAATGGTGCACACAGGAAACACTCTCATAGAGAAGAGAAGGAAGAATGGTGCACACAGGAAACACTCTCATAGAGAAGAGAAGGAAGAATGGTACACACAGGAAACACTCTCATAGAGAAGAGAAGGAAGAATGGTACACACAGGAAACACTCTCATAGAGAAGAGAAGGAAGAATGGTACACACAGGAAACACTCTCATAGAGAAGAGAAGGAAGAATGGTACACACAGGAAACACTCTCACAGAGCAGAGAAGGAAGAATGGAACACACAGGAAACACTCTCATAGAGAAGAGAAGGAAGAATGGAACACACAGGAAACACTCTCATAGAGAAGAGAAGGAAGAATGGTACACACAGGAAACACTCTCATAGAGAAGAGAAGGAAGAATGGTACACACAGGAAACACTCTCATAGAGAAGAGAAGGAAGAATGGTACACACAGGAAACACACTCTCCTAGAGAAGAGAAGGAAGAATGGAACACACAGGAAACACTATCATAGAGAAGAGAAGGAAGAATGGTACACACAGGAAACACTCTCATAGAGAAGAGAAGGAAGAATGGTACACACAAGATACACACTCTCATAGAGAAGAGAAGGAAGAATGGTACACACAGGAAACACTCTCATAGAGGAGAGAAGGAAGAATGGTACACACAGGAAACACTCTCATAGAGAAGAGAAGGAAGAATGGTACACACAAGAAACACTCTCATAGAGAAGAGAAGGAAGAATGGTACACACAGGAAACACTCTCATAGAGAAGAGAAGGAAGAATGGTACACACAGGAAACACTCTCATAGAGAAGAGAAGGAAGGATGGTACACACAGGAAACACACTGTCACATAGAGAGAATAGAGAGAAGAATGGTACACACAGGAAACACACTGTCACATAGAGGAGAGAAGGAAGAATGGTACACACAGGAAACACTGTCACATAGAGGAGAGAAGGAAGAATGGTACACACAGGAAACACTGTCACATAGAGGAGAGAAGGAAGAATGGTACACACAGGAAACACTGTCACATAGAGGAGAGAAGGAAGAATGGTACACACAGGAAACACACTGTCACATAGAGGAGAGAAGGAAGAATGGTACACACAGGAAACACTCTCATAGAGAAGAGAAGGAAGAATGGTACACACAGGAAACACTCTCATAGAGAAGAGAAGGAAGGATGGTACACACAGGAAACACACTGTCACATAGAGAGAATAGAGAGAAGAATGGTACACACAGGAAACACACTGCCACATAGAGGAGAGAAGGAAGAATGGTACACACAGGAAACACACTGTCACATAGAGGAGAGAAGGAAGAATGGTACACACAGGAAACACTGTCACATAGAGGAGAGAAGGAAGAATGGTACACACAGGAAACACAATGTCACATAGAGAGAATAGAGAGAAGAATGGTACACACAGGAAACACACTGTCACATAGAGGAGAGAAGGAAGAATGGTACACACAGGAAACACACTGTCACATAGAGGAGAGAAGGAAGAATGGTACACACAGGAAACACTGTCACATAGAGAAGAGAAGGAAGAATGGTACACACAGGAAACACTCTCATAGAGAAGAGAAGGAAGGATGGTACACACAGGAAACACACTGTCACATAGAGAGAATAGAGAGAAGAATGGTACACACAGGAAACACACTGTCACATAGAGGAGAGAAGGAAGAATGGTACACACAGGAAACACACTGTCACATAGAGGAGAGAAGGAAGAATGGTACACACAGGAAACACACTGTCACATAGAGGAGAGAAGGAAGAATGGTACACACAGGAAACACACTGTCACATAGAGGAGAGAAGGAAGAATGGTACTGTAACAGTATTGATTTCTGACCTACAGCTAGCTATTTGTCTTCTATGTATAAAATGTGTACACATAAGCCATTTATTGCATTGTAAGACTTTCATTGTCCATCTTTGTAGGAACAAGCTGTTTGTTGTTAATAAGAAATTGTTCTCCTTTTCAGCTTACATAACAGGCCAGACAATAGGTCTATTCGTGGTCAACAAATAGATGTTTACCTTTGATTAAGTGGCCTAGACATCTAAAACATGCAAAGGTAAAGGGCTATTTGTCCTACATTAGAATTCAATACAACAATAGATTTCCTAATATTGTACAAGTGACCAGGGACTCCAATGACATGTGGATGGAGATATGATCCCTTGACCACCTCTCAGAATTCTGGGTTAAATAGAGGGTCATGTCAGACTGATAGCAGCCTCCATTGAGACCTGAGATTGGCAATAGGGTTCCTTTGACTGACGAGACCTAGGCGCTACGCAGCGACAGGAGGCTCCCTGGGACTACACCTTATGCTAGGACTGTGATTATCCTGTATAACTGCCTTAAGGAACGTGGATAAGTATATTTTAATTATTGTCAATGATATTGTAAATAAATGATTTGTTAAACTGTATTAGTGTTCCTGACTATCACTATACTTCCGATATAATAGTCCCACTGGGAACAAAATTTGGTGTCAGAAGCGGGATCGGAATAATTAATAGTGATCAGTGGACCTAATACAGTTGTTTTATGTGTGCCTCTGTCTCATTGTCGTATGAGGGAGGTATCGCATTGTATGTTTCTCTCTGATTCTTTGCTAGATGAGAGAGGTATTTTGTGATTTAGGAGTAGGAAATCACAGTGTATGTTTGTCTGTCCTGTATGTTTCTCTCTGTCTCATTCATATGAGAGAGGTTTTGTGATTTAGGAGTAGGAAATCACAGTGTATGTTTGTCTGTCCTGTATGTTTCCCTCTGTCTCATTCATATGAGAGAGGTTTTGTGATTTAGGAGTAGGAAATCACAGTGTATGTTTGTCTGTCCTGTATGTTTCTCTGTGTCTCATCCATATGAGAGAGGTTTTGTGATTTAGGAGTAGGAAATCACAGTGTATGTTTGTCTGTCCTGTATGTTTCCCTCTGTCTCATCCATATGAGAGAGGTTTTGTGATTTAGCAGTAGGAAATTACAGTGTATGTTTGTCTGTCCTGTATGTTTCCCTCTGTCTCATCCATATGAGAGAGGTTTTGTGATTTAGGAGTAGGAAATCACAGTGTATGTTTGTTTGTCCTGTATGTTTCTCTCTGTCTCATCCATATGAGAGAGGTTTTGTGATTTAGGAGTAGGAAATCACAGTGTATGTTTGTTTGTCCTGTATGTTTCCCTCTGTCTCATCCATATGAGAGAGGTTTGTGATTTAGGAGTAGGAAATCACAGTGTATGTTTGTCTGTCCTGTATGTTTCCCTCTGTCTCATCCATATGAGAGAGGTTTTGTGATTTAGGAGTAGGAAATCACAGTGTATGTTTGTCTGTCCTGTATGTTTCTCTCTGTCTCATCCATATGAGAGAGGTTTGTGATTTAGAAGCAGGAAATCACAGTGTATGTTTGTCTGTCCTGTATGTTTCCCTCTGTCTCATCCATATGAGAGAGGTTTTGTGATTTAGGAGTAGGAAATCACAGTGTATGTTTGTCTGTCCTGTATGTTTCTCTCTGTCTCATCCATATGAGAGAGGTTTTGTGATTTAGGAGTAGGAAATCACAGTGTATGTTTGTCTGTCCTGTATGTTTCTCTCTGTCTCATCCATATGAGAGAGGTTTTGTGATTTAGGAGTAGGAAATCACAGTGTATGTTTGTCTGTCCTGTATGTTTCCCTCCGTCTCATTCATATGAGAGAGGTTTTGTGATTTAGGAGTAGGAAATCACAGTGTATGTTTGTCTGTCCTGTATGTTTCTCTCTGTCTCATCCATATGAGAGAGGTTTTGTGATTTAGGAGTAGGAAATCACAGTGTATGTTTGTCTGTCCTGTATGTTTCCCTCTGTCTCATCCATATGAGAGAGGTTTTGTGATTTAGGAGTAGGAAATCACAGTGTATGTTTGTTTGTCCTGTATGTTTCCCTCTGTCTCATCCATATGAGAGAGGTTTTGTGATTTAGGAGTAGGAAATCACAGTGTATGTTTGTCTGTCCTGTATGTTTCTCTCTGTCTCATCCATATGAGAGAGGTTTTGTGATTTAGGAGTAGGAAATCACAGTGTATGTTTGTCTGTCCTGTATGTTTCTCTCTGTCTCATTCATATGAGAGAGGTTTTGTGATTTAGGAGTAGGAAATCACAGTGTATGTTTGTCTGTCCTGTATGTTTCCCTCTGTCTCATTCATATGAGAGAGGTTTGTGATTTAGGAGTAGGAAATCACAGTGTATGTTTGTCTGTCCTGTATGTTTCCCTCTGTCTCATCCATATGAGAGAGGTTTGTGATTTAGCAGTAGGAAATCACAGTGTATGTTTGTCTGTCCTGTATGTTTCCCTCTGTCTCATCCATATGAGAGAGGTTTTGTGATTTAGAAGTAGGAAATCACAGTGTATGTTTGTCTGTCCTGTATGTTTCCCTCTGTCTCATCCATATGAGAGAGGTTTTGTGATTTAGGAGTAGGAAATCACAGTGTATGTTTGTCTGTCCTGTATGTTTCTCTCTGTCTCATTCATATGAGAGAGGTTTTGTGATTTAGGAGTAGGAAATCACAGTGTATGTTTGTCTGTCCTGTATGTTTCTCTCTGTCTCATCCATATGAGAGAGGGTTTGTGATTTAGGCAGAGCCGGCCCTAGGTATAGGCAAACTAGGCAATTGCCTAGGGCATCTGGTGTGCCTAGGGGCATCAGCAGCTTCTGCTGATTAAAATGATATGCGGCATGCCTATATTCTGTGTGTAGCATTTCATATGCAGATACAGCCACAGTCGCACACAGTATATAGGCATGCTGCATATCATTTTAATCAGCAGAAACTGCTTGTGTATCCTAGCCACATAGCAATGCAAATAAGATGCATTTTCATAAAAAATAGGCACCCGACGTTAGCAGAGCTGCCAGATGATTCACGCTGGGAACTACATGTGTCATTATGTGTATAAGGGCACTAATAATGTGCGGCATATGTGTAAGGACAAATGTGCAAACTGTTCTTATTTAAAATACAGGGGGTAGGAAAAAAAAAAAAGGACTGCTATGGGTGGGGGGTGATGGTGCTGGGAAAGGGGTGCAGGGTCAGAGGCGGAACTAGTGGTGGTGCTATGGGGCACCAGCCAAAATCTTGCCTAGGGCATCATATTGGTTAGGGCCGGCTCTGGATTTAGCAGTAGGAAATCACAGTGTATGTTTGTCTGTCCTGTATGTTTCTCTCTGTCTCATTCATATGAGAGAGGTTTTGTGATTTAGGAGTAGGAAATCACAGTGTATGTTTGTCTGTCCTGTATGTTTCTCTCTGTCTCATTCATATGAGAGAGGTTTTGTGATTTAGGAGTAGGAAATCACAGTGTATGTTTGTCTGTCCTGTATGTTTCTCTCTGTCTCATCCATATGAGAGAGGTTTTGTGATTTAGGAGTAGGAAATCACAGTGTATGTTTGTCTGTCCTGTATGTTTCTCTCTGTCTCATCCATATGAGAGAGGTTTTGTGATTTAGGAGTAGGAAATCACAGTGTATGTTTGTCTGTCCTGTATGTTTCTCTCTGTCTCATCCATATGAGAGAGGTTTTGTGATTTAGGAGTAGGAAATCACAGTGTATGTTTGTCTGTCCTGTATGTTTCCCTCTGTCTCATCCATATGAGAGAGGTTTTGTGATTTAGGAGTAGGAAATTACAGTGTATGTTTGTCTGTCCTGTATGTTTCCCTCTGTCTCATCCATATGAGAGAGGTTTTGTGATTTAGGAGTAGGAAATCACAGTGTATGTTTGTCTGTCCTGTATGTTTCTCTCTGTCTCATCCATATGAGAGAGGTTTTGTGATTTAGGAGTAGGAAATCACAGTGTATGTTTGTCTGTCCTGTATGTTTCCCTCTGTCTCATCCATATGAGAGAGGTTTTGTGATTTAGCAGTAGGAAATCACAGTGTATGTTTGTCTGTCCTGTATGTTTCTCTCTGTCTCATCCATATGAGAGAGGTTTTGTGATTTAGGAGTAGGAAATCACAGTGTATGTTTGTCTGTCCTGTATGTTTCCCTCCGTCTCATCCATATGAGAGAGGTTTTGTGATTTAGGAGTAGGAAATCACAGTGTATGTTTGTTTGTCCTGTATGTTTCCCTCCGTCTCATTCATATGAGAGAGGTTTTGTGATTTAGGAGTAGGAAATCACAGTGTATGTTTGTTTGTCCTGTATGTTTCCCTCCGTCTCATTCATATGAGAGAGGTTTTGTGATTTAGGTAAAGAAATCAGTGTATGTGTGATCAGATACAGGATCACGATATATCAGAGTGCTTATATAAAAAAAAAACTGTTCTGTATAAATCAACAAAATGATGGCATGGTTTAAGGCTAAAACTGATAAAGTTAAGGGTGTAACTTTACCATCATGGGTGTCAAAATATGGACACTGGACCCCATGTATGCGTGAAGCATGCAAATATGTTACCTTGGTCCGTTTAGCGGACCCCAGAAATGCTGTGGTAAATATTGATTTAAGTAAAATGACAAAAGGTGAACGAGTACAATGTGCTCATGTATTATCTATGTGTGCTCAGGCTTTGTTTACAACAGAGGTAGAAATGGTTAAGTTAACTGATGAAAACACTGTATTGAAAGAACAACTAGCTGTCTTACGTACATGTATTAGAGAACAGGGAAAAGAGATTGAAACTGTAAAAGATAATGCCACCCAATATGTTGTAAATGTATTGAACCAGAAACAATTGAACAGGGGAAGGCAGACAGTTGACCCTTTACTGGTTAGAACTGTTGTAGAAGGAAACAATTGGGATGGACTGTGTAGAATAGACCCAGAGGAATTCACAGATGATGGTATTGAGTTTGAGGTGAATGGCAGAGAATTACGCCCGGTAACCACCTCCAAAGTAATATCACATAAGAAACAGAAAAAAGATAGAATAAATGTGTCAGGTAACACTGCATCAAACAGTGCAGAGAGTGAGGAGGAGTCAGAAAAAGAGGGTGATGACACCACCACAGAGACCCGTAATTATACCCCTAGTGAAATTACTGAGTTGGTTGCAAAATACAGGCAGCAAAAGGGACAGGGACTTTTGCAATGGGTCCTACAGATATGGGATAATGGAGGAGACTCTATTATGCTGAACACCACTGAAGCATTGGGGTTGGGTTCCATATGTGCAGATCCACGAGTCAGACGGCAGTTACAAAATCACAAAATTGGATTACGTGTCCGTTCTTTATTGCATAGGGTGAGAGAGGCAATAGCTACTGTGTATGACCATGCCTCTGATCTCATTCCCCTTGACCCTTGGCCAGATTTGTGTGCAGGGATTGAACGATTGAGAGTGCTGGCATGTATGACTGCTTTTCAGAAAAATGTGGGGGGGAGACAGGTTGAAGTTGATTGGGAAGGTCCTGATATGACCCATGTCACACAGCGTATGATGTCTTTCTTTCTACAATCAGCCCCACTGCATTTGAGAATGTCTTTGTTCACTCTTTTACCTGGCACAGCTAAGCAGGTTACTGTGTTTGAAATGATTACTGTGTTAGAACAGATGAGTTTACTGCAACCAAAGGGAGTAGCTCCAGACAAAGTAGTCCAAGCTAGGGCACTGGCCACCCCTGCTACCCAGTACAAAAGCAAGATGTGGCATGATAGACCCCCCAATAGATACAGACGTACACGTAATCAAATGTTTTTTGATCTGTTGAATGCCGGGGTCCCAAAAGATAAGATTGATGGCATTGGAAATGATGCTATGTTTGAAATGTGGAAAAAGATTCAGTCTAAGCTCAAAAGTGAACCAGTTAGTAGACAAAACAATGAAATGGGGGAGGGAAAGCTGGTACAGATTACACAACCCTTTACCCCCACAGCCAAAAGCCCTTATGCAGAGGCACAGGAAATGCTAAGGGAGGTGACCCAAGGGGGTGGGAACACTGGGACCTCCCCCTGGCCAATGTCACAGCCCCTATGAAGGGGGGGAGGGTCCCGGGAAGCAAAGATACCCTACAGTATTTGTTTAAAGAAACACCGGGACCGACGCCCTTTTGCTAATGTTAGCATACAGTGGAATCAAAACACACAAACACAGTGCGTAGCCCTGCTCGATACTGGTGCTGAGGTTTCCCTATTTCATCGGGCAGGCATCCTACATGACACCCCATCGGGCAAACATACATGGGTTGCTGTAGAGGGACTAGGAGTGCAGACATGGGCTGCCCGGGTACAGTGCAGACTCCAAATAGGGGACGGTCCCTACTTTGATGCTTCAGTGTTGGTTTCTGAGCTCCCCGACAACATAATTGGAATGGATATCTTGAGAGGACAGTCCATAGACACATCCTCTGGTAATTATGTTTTTGGGGGTTCTGTAAGAGCCTTCACGGTTTCTGCACTAAAGCCGGTAGTTAGAGGGAGTACAAAATGGTCACCCATACACATACCTTCTCCTGCACAGCCAGCTAACCTGAAGCAATACCACATACAAGGTGGTCTGAAGGAAATTGGGGACACTGTTCAGGCTCTGCTACAAGATGGAGTATTCTGTGAAGCACAAAGCATTAATGATCAAGTGTATCCCGTGAAAAAGCCAAATGGCTCATACAGACTGTCAATTGACTCTTGGCGACTAAACAAAGCGACACCACCCCTAGCTGCAGCAGTACCTTATATGATAACTTTGGTGGAACAAATCTCAAACACTAATGGACAAATAGCCTTACATGCTAGGGTGGATTTAGGAAATACTTTTGGTTCTGTACCCTTTGCAGCAGACAGTCAAGAATTTATGTGGTCTGCTGAACAAGAAGAGGTTTTTCAAATTGCAAAGCAAGCTATCACGGTGCATAATGTTCTGAGTCCACTACAGTCAGATCAGCCATTCTTTCTGGATGTAACTACCACAGAGCATGGAACGTCTCGGGGCTTATGGCAGGAAAATGCAATCAAGGGACAAAAGAAGAAGCCCATTGGATTCCGGGAAAAGCAGTTTTCCTCAGCACAAAGACAATACTCTCCCTTAGAAAAGACTTTTCTAGCTGCATATAATGCTCTCCAACATGTAGAGAGCACAACCAAACAACAGCCAATCGCAATACGTACAGACCTCCCTATTGCAGGATGGCTGAGGCAAGAAGGATTTGAATCACGTTCTGCTGTTGCACGGAAGCCCATGGTACAGAACTGGAAGTGGTACTTATCAGAGAGGGGAGGAGTAGCTTCTCAAGAGCCATCTCAAGTCACCCGCCACCTTACAGGAATTGTTATTTTCCAATCCGATAGCACTGAACAGCTACCCCCACCGTTGAAAGAAGAATCTCCAGTTTCAACTGCTGAACATTACTCCAGTTTAACAGATGAAGAGCAGAAGATTGCTTGGTTTAAAGTTGGCTCCTCTATCCTGACACAAAGGGGCCGAACTTGGACTGCCGCAACATTCCAATCTGTACTGGAGGAAGTTATATATGTGAATGGTGAAGGGGGACCCATCCAAAATGCAGAACTGCAAGCTGTACTGATGCTTCTACAAGAGACAGATGGTCTTTGGATAATCTACACTGACAGTTGGGCCCCGTATAAAGGTCTCACTATTTGGATGCCCTCATGGAAAGAAGAAGATTGGAGAACCCATTCCAAGACTTTATGGGATGGGCCTGAAATATGGAATCAAAATTGGAACTACAACTCCTGCAGGTCTATCTCAATTGTTCATGTAAATGCACACACAGGTTTCTCACCTAATGACACAGCTGATGCCCTTGTACAAATCAAATCAGCCACTCAATCACCAGTGGAGGAAGATGAAAAAATTTACATATACAATCTGGGATGGTGGGCGCATGAACAATGTGGACATAGTGGAGCAGAAAGAACCTATGATTGGGCAAAGGAGAACCATGTGTATTGGGTGTACCATATTCCATTTTATCCAAATGCAGCAGGATTAATAGGAAGAATGAATGGCCTCCTTAAGGAACAAATAAGCAATAGAATGCCCATGCACACTTTAAAGGGTTGGGACAGTGTCCTACAGGAGGCAGTATGCTGTTTGAATGAAAGGGTCCTTACAGGAACCATCCCCTTTCAGAGATTGTTAGAGCCCATGCCACCCAGGCCACCTCACTGTGTCATATTCAGAGCTAAGTATAAGCTCCTAATTGATAAGAACAATAGGGACAACCAGGTTAGGAAAAAGAAGGGGGAGATAGCAGCATTAAGGCAAGGAAAAACATACTATGTTCTGGTTAAAGGTGATGCTAACCCTGCCTATCATTTGTATCCAAGAGCATGCTGATAAGAAACTTAACAATTGTTTATTTTTCCCAACAGGTTGAACCAAGATGTATGCCGGCCTGAGGGAATCTCGCCCTGACCAAGGAGTATGGTGCTATGAATCAGGCACATTCTTGATGATAGTTGGATTCATCTTTTTGTTTTCTTTGGATCGTGTTTGAACAGCATACAGCAGACCAGACATTAACTTTGAAAGCGAACGTAAAAAGATCCAGTAGATCACTCTATGAACTGGATTCAGTTTGGGAGAAAAAGAATATTGGATCCGCACTCCCCAAATTCATCAAAACCTTTTGCATATGTAGCTACTCCTGTTGGCTTGAGAGAGATGAGCCAATGGGAGGATGGATGGAAATTTGACTGATAATAATATTGGACATAACACTTAATAATACATAGAAGCCAAGGGTGGATTGTAACAGTATTGATTTCTGACCTACAGCTAGCTATTTGTCTTCTATGTATAAAATGTGTACACATAGCCATTTATTGCATTGTAAGACTTTCATTGTCCATCTTTGTAGGAACAAGCTGTTTGTTGTTAATAAGAAATTGTTCTCCTTTTCAGCTTACATAACAGGCCAGACAATAGGTCTATTCGTGGTCAACAAATAGATGTTTACCTTTGATTAAGTGGCCTAGACATCTAAAACATGCAAAGGTAAAGGGCTATTTGTCCTACATTAGAATTCAATACAACAATAGATTTCCTAATATTGTACAAGTGACCAGGGACTCCAATGACATGTGGATGGAGATATGATCCCTTGACCACCTCTCAGAATTCTGGGTTAAATAGAGGGTCATGTCAGACTGATAGCAGCCTCCATTGAGACCTGAGATTGGCAATAGGGTTCCTTTGACTGACGAGACCTAGGCGCTACGCAGCGACAGGAGGCTCCCTGGGACTACACCTTATGCTAGGACTGTGATTATCCTGTATAACTGCCTTAAGGAACGTGGATAAGTATATTTTAATTATTGTCAATGATATTGTAAATAAATTATTTGTTAAACTGTATTAGTGTTCCTGACTCTCACTATACTTCCGATATAATAGTCCCACTGGGAACAGGTACACACAGGAAACACACTGTCACATAGAGGAGAGAAGAGAGAGAAGAATGGTACACACAGGAAACACACTGTCACATAGAGGAGAGAAGGAAGAATGGTACACACAGGAAACACACTGTCACATAGAGGAGAGAAGGAAGAATGGTACACACAGGAAACACACTGTCACATAGAGGAGAGAAGGAAGAATGGTACACACAGGAAACACTGTCACATAGAGGAGAGAAGGAAGAATGGTACACACAGGAAACACACTGTCACATAGAGGAGAGAAGGAAGAATGGTACACACAGGAAACACACTGTCACATAGAGGAGAGAAGGATGGCACACACAGGAAACACACTGTCACATAGAGAAGAGAGAGAAGAGGATACACACAGGAAACACTGTCACATAGAGGAGAGAAGGAAGAATGGTACACACAGGAAACACACTGTCACATAGAGGAGAGAAGGAAGGATGGCACACACAGGAAACACACTGTCACATAGAGAAGAGAAGAGAGAGAAGAGGATACACACAGGAAACACTGTCACATAGAGGAGAGAAGGAAGAATGGTACACACAGGAAACACACTGTCACATAGAGGAGAGAATAGAGGGAAGAATGGTACACACAGGAAACACACTGTCACATAGAGGAGAGAAGGAAGAATGGTACACACAGGAAACACTGTCACATAGAGGAGAGAAGAGAGAGAAGAATGGTACACACAGGAAACACACTGTCACATAGAGGAGAGAAGAGAGAGAAGAATGGTACACACAGGAAACACTGTCACATAGAGGAGAGAAGAGAGAGAAGAATGGTACACACAGGAAACACTGTCACATAGAGGAGAGAAGAGAGAGAAGAATGGTACACACAGGAAACACACTGTCACATAGAGGAGAGAAGGAAGAATGGTACACACAGGAAACACACTTTCACATAGAGGAGAGAAGGAAGGATGGTACACACAGGAAACACACTGTCACATAGAGGAGAGAAGGAAGGATGGTACACACAGGAAACACACTGTCACATAGAGGAGAGAAGGAAGAATGGTACACACAGGAAACACTCTCATAGAGGAGAGAAGGAAGAATGGTACACACAGGAAACACTGTCACATAGAGGAGAGAAGGAAGAATGGTACACACAGGAAACACACTGTCACATAGAGGAGAGAAGGAAGAATGGTACACACAGGAAACACACTGTCACATAGAGGAGAGAAGGAAGAATGGTACACACAGGAAACACACTGTCACATAGAGGAGAGAAGGAAGAATGGTACACACAGGAAACACACTGTCACATAGAGGAGAGAAGGAAGAATGGTACACACAGGAAACACACTGTCACATAGAGGAGAGAAGGAAGAATGGTACACACAGGAAACACACTGTCACATAGAGGAGAGAAGAATGGTACACACAGGAAACACACTGTCACATAGAGGAGAGAAGGAAGAATGGTACACACAGGAAACACTGTCACATAGAGGAGAGAAGAGAGAGAAGAATGGTACACACAGGAAACACACTGTCACATAGAGGAGAGAATAGAGAGAAGAATGGTACACACAGGAAACACACTGTCACATAGAGGAGAGAAGGAAGAATGGTACACACAGGAAACACACTGTCACATAGAGGAGAGAAGGAAGAATGGTACACACAGGAAACACACTGTCACATAGAGGAGAGAAGAAAGGATGGTACACACAGGAAACACACTGTCACATAGAGGAGAGAAGGAAGAATGGTACACACAGGAAACACTCTCATAGAGGAGAGAAGGAAGAATGGTACACACAGGAAACACACTGTCACATAGAGGAGAGAAGGAAGAATGGTACACACAGGAAACACTCTCATAGAGGAGAGAAGGAAGAATGGTACACACAGGAAACACTCTCATAGAGAAGAGAAGGAAGAATGGTACACACAGGAAACACTCTCATAGAGAAGAGAAGGAGGGATGGTACACACAGGAAACACACCGTCACATAGAGGAGAGAAGGGATGGTACACACAGGAAACACACCGTCACATAGAGGAGAGAAGGAAGAATGGAACACAGGAAACACACTGTCACATAGAGGAGAGAAGGAAGAATGGTACACACAGGAAACACTGTCACATAGAGAGAAGAGAGAGAAGAATGGTACACACAGGAAACACACTGTCACATAGAGGAGAGAATAGAGAGAAGAATGGTACACACAGGAAACACTGTCACATAGAGGAGAGAAGGAAGAATGGTACACACAGGAAACACACTGTCACATAGAGGAGAGAAGGAAGAATGGTACACAGGAAACACACTGTCACATAGAGGAGAGAAGGAAAAATGGTACACACAGGAAACACTGTCACATAGAGGAGAGAAGAGAGAGAAGAATGGTACACACAGGAAACACACTGTCACATAGAGGAGAGAATAGAGAGAAGAATGGTACACACAGGACACACTGTCACATAGAGGAGAGAAGGAAGAATGGTACACACAGGAAACACACTGTCACATAGAGGAGAGAAGTAAGAATGGTACACACAGGAAACACACTGTCACATAGAGGAGAGAAGGAAGAATGGTACACACAGGAAACACACTGTCACATAGAGGAGAGAAGGAAGAATGGTACACAGAGGAAACACACTGTCACATAGAGGAGAGAAGGAAGAATGGTACACACAGGAAACACACTGTCACATAGAGGAGAGAAGAATGGTACACACAGGAAACACACTGTCACATAGAGGAGAGAAGGAAGAATGGTACACACAGGAAACACTGTCACATAGAGGAGAGAAGAGAGAGAAGAATGGTACACACAGGAAACACACTGTCACATAGAGGAGAGAATAGAGAGAAGAATGGTACACACAGGAAACACACTGTCACATAGAGGAGAGAAGGAAGAATGGTACACACAGGAAACACACTGTCACATAGAGGAGAGAAGGAAGAATGGTACACACAGGAAACACACTGTCACATAGAGGAGAGAAGAAAGGATGGTACACACAGGAAACACACTGTCACATAGAGGAGAGAAGGAAGAATGGTACACACAGGAAACACTCTCATAGAGGAGAGAAGGAAGAATGGTACACACAGGAAACACACTGTCACATAGAGGAGAGAAGGAAGAATGGTACACACAGGAAACACTCTCATAGAGGAGAGAAGGAAGAATGGTACATACAGGAAACACTCTCATAGAGAAGAGAAGGAAGAATGGTACACACAGGAAACACTATCATAGAGAAGAGAAGGAGGTATGGTACACACAGGAAACACACCGTCACATAGAGGAGAGAAGGGATGGTACACACAGGAAACACACCGTCACATAGAGGAGAGAAGGAAGAATGGAACACAGGAAACACACTGTCACATAGAGGAGAGAAGGAAGAATGGTACACACAGGAAACACTGTCACATAGAGAGAAGAGAGAGAAGAATGGTACACACAGGAAACACACTGTCACATAGAGGAGAGAATAGAGAGAAGAATGGTACACACAGGAAACACTGTCACATAGAGGAGAGAAGGAAGAATGGTACACACAGGAAACACACTGTCACATAGAGGAGAGAAGGAAGAATGGTACACAGGAAACACACTGTCACATAGAGGAGAGAAGGAAGAATGGTACACACAGGAAACACTGTCACATAGAGGAGAGAAGAGAGAGAAGAATGGTACACACAGGAAACACACTGTCACATAGAGGAGAGAATAGAGAGAAGAATGGTACACACAGGAAACACTGTCACATAGAGGAGAGAAGGAAGAATGGTACACACAGGAAACACACTGTCACATAGAGGAGAGAAGGAAGAATGGTACACACAGGAAACACACTGTCACATAGAGGAGAGAAGGAAGAATGGTACACACAGGAAACACACTGTCACATAGAGGAGAGAAGGAAGAATGGTACACACAGGAAACACACTGTCACATAGAGGAGAGAAGAGAGAGAAGAATGGTACACACAGGAAACACACTGTCACATAGAGGAGAGAAGGAAGAATGGTACACACCGGAAACACTGTCACATAGAGGAGAGAAGAGAGAGAAGAATGGTACACACAGGAAACACACTGTCACATAGAGGAGAGAATAGAGAGAAGAATGGTACACACAGGAAACACTGTCACATAGAGGAGAGAAGGAAGAATGGTACACACAGGAAACACACTGTCACATAGAGGAGAGAAGGAAGAATGGTACACAGGAAACACACTGTCACATAGAGGAGAGAAGGAAGAATGGTACACACAGGAAACACTGTCACATAGAGGAGAGAAGAGAGAGAAGAATGGTACACACAGGAAACACACTGTCACATAGAGGAGAGAATAGAGAGAAGAATGGTACACACAGGAAACACTGTCACATAGAGGAGAGAAGGAAGAATGGTACACACAGGAAACACACTGTCACATAGAGGAGAGAAGGAAGAATGGTACACACAGGAAACACACTGTCACATAGAGGAGAGAAGGAAGAATGGTACACACAGGAAACACACTGTCACATAGAGGAGAGAAGGAAGAATGGTACACACAGAAACACACTGTCACATAGAGGAGAGAAGGAAGAATGGTACACACAGGAAACACACTGTCACATAGAGGAGAGAAGAGAGAGAAGAATGGTACACACAGGAAAACACACTGTCACATAGAGGAGAGAAGGAAGAATGGTACACACCGGAAACACTGTCACATAGAGGAGAGAAGAGAGAGAAGAATGGTACACACAGGAAACACACTGTCACATAGAGGAGAGAATAGAGAGAGAAATGTACACACAGGAAACACACTGTCACATAGAGGAGAGAAGGAAGGAATGGTACACACAGGAAACACACTGTCACATAGAGGAGAGAGGAAGAATGGTACACACAGGAACACACTGTCACATAGAGAAGAGAAGGAAGAATGGTACACACAGGAACACACTGTCACATAGAGGAGAGAAGAGAGAGAAGAATGGTACACACAGGAAACACACTGTCAGTGATCGCAAAAACGCGCTATAGCGCGTTTTTTACCCCAAAATGAGGACTGGGGACTCACTTTGTAAGAATGGGCGGGTCCCCGGGACGCGCTCTGTTGAAATTGCTCTCTGGCGCCCGATTGGTTACTAGCTGACTTTTCTCTGACCTTATTGGTCAGAAGTCAGCGGCGGCTGCTGCTGCTGCTGGGCGGGGAAGATGCGGTGCAGGGAGTCAGACAGGAACACGCTGAGAGGACTGACAGGAAGATGCAGCGCGGCGCTCCCGGGCTTGATCCACACTTCTCACCCTCTCCCCGGCTGCACTAGTCCACGGGAGGGGAGGGGAGAGGGGAGGGCCGCTAGATTACAGATGATACGGGAGATGCGGACGGAACCGCCGCAAGATGACATCACCCAGCAGAGTGACCCGCCACCTGTGAACAAATCCTGCTCAGAGCTGGCAGGGCAGAGGTAATTTAGCTGAGCCAGTGTGCGGGGGCCAGGCAGAAACTGAACAGCAGCAGGCTAATGCTGCCTTAACAGTGTCTGCCAGCCCAGTGTTTCCACCTTCCCTCCCCAACCAGCCCACTGTTTTCTCACTGCCCTCCCATCTAGAACCACGCTGTCAGTCCAGACACACTGATTCCCCTCCCTAACTCAGCCCAGTGTTACCTCCTCACACCCCTATATCTCTGCCCCCTCTACCTGGCGCAATGTGTATAACGTGCTCTGCCTGGCGCAGTGTGTGTAACGTGCTCTACCTGGCTCGGTGTGTATAACGTGCTCTACCTGGCTCGGTGTGTATAATGTGCTCTACCTGGCTCAGTGTGTATAACGTGCTCAGCCTGGCTCAGTGTGTATAACGTGCTCAGCCTGGCTCAGTGTGTATAACGTGCTCTGCCTGGCGCGGTGTGTATAACGTGCTCTACCTGCGCGCGGTGTGTATAACGTGCTCTACCTGGCGTAGTGTATAACGTGCTCTACTTGGCCAGTGTGTATAACGTGCTCTACCTGGCGCATTGTGTGTAACGTGCTCTACCTGGCGCAGTGTGTATAACGTGCTCTACCTGGCGCAGTGTGTGTAACGTGCTCTACCTGGAGCAGTGTGTGTAACATGCTGTACCTGGCGCAGTGTGTGTAACGTGCTCTACCTGGAGCAGTGTGTGTAACGTGCTGTACCTGGCGCAGTGTGTGTAACGTGCACTACCTGGCACAGTGTGTGTAACGTGCTCTACCTGGAGCAGTGTGTATAACGTGCTCTACCTGGCGCAGTATGTGTAACGTGCACTACCTGGCACAGTGTGTGTAACGTGCTCTACCTGGCTCAGTGTGTATAACGTGCTCTACCTGGTGCAGTGTGTGTAATGTGCTGTACCTGGCGCAGTGTGTGTAATAGCTCTACCTGGCGCAGTGTGTGAAACTTGCTCTACCTGGCGCAGTGTGTGTACGTGCACTACCTGGCACAGTGTGTGTAACGTGCTCTACCTGGCTCAGTGTGTATAACGTGCTCTACCTGCTCAGTGTGTATAACGTGCTCTACCTGGTGCAATGTGCATATTGTCAGCTACCTGGTGCAATATGTATAATATGCTCTGCCTGCGCTAAAGTATATAACGTGCTCTGCTGGCACTAATAACGTGCTCTGCCTGGCGCTAATAACGTGCTGTACCTGGAGCAATATGTATAAGGTGCTCTACCTGGTGCAGTGTGTATAGGAGGTTCTACCTGGTGCAATGTGTATAAGCGGCACTACTGTGTGGTATAATGTGATTTGGTACTATTATGTGGCCCACGCCCCTTCTCCATTAAGCATGCACCTAATTTTTTTTCGCGCGCCTTCGGCGCGCACTGCCTATGCTTAAGGTTCTGGGAGATGGAGAACCGATTCACTTTCTGCCAAGGGGCACCAAAATGTCTAGTTACAGCTCTGGTGCAGGGTGTCCTGCATGCTACACAGCCAGCAGCACTGTCACCCCCATCCCACCACCTTGCAACAAGATTAAGATTAATAAAAACCTTCATTCCGATGGGACCCAGAAAAGGACCGGTAGGACCCCAACTTTTAAAAGTGAGGGGTCCCTGGGACCCACTTTTTTTTGGCCTCAGCGCGATCACTGACTGTCACATAGAGGAGAGAAGAGAGAGAAGAATGGTACACACAGGAAACACACTGTCACATAGAGGAGAGAAGGAAGAATGGTACACACAGGAAACACACTGTCACATAGAGGAGAGAAGGAAGAATGGTACACACAGGAAACACACTGTCACATAGAGGAGAGAAGGAAGAATGGTACACACAGGAAACACACTGTCACATAGAGGAGAGAAGGAAGAATGGTACACACAGGAAACACACTGTCACAAAGAGGAGAGAAGGAAGAATGGTACACACAGGAAACACACTGTCACATAGAGAAGAGAAGAGAGAGAAGAATGGTACACACAGGAAACACTGTCACATAGAGGAGAGAAGGAAGAATGGTACACACAGGAAAACACACTGTCACATAGAGGAGAGAGGAGAGAAGAGGATACACACAGGAAACACACTGTCACATAGAGGAGAGAGGAGAGAAGAGGATACACACAGGAAACACACTGTCACATAGAGAAGAGAAGGAAGAATGGTACACACAGGAAACACTGTCACATAGAGGAGAGAATAGAGAGAAGAATGGTACACACAGGAAACACACTGTCACATAGAGGAGAGAAGAGAGAGAAGAATGGTACACACAGGAAACACTGTCACATAGAGGAGAGAAGGAAGAATGGTACACACAGGAAACACACTGTCACATAGAGGAGAGAAGAGAGAGAAGAATGGTACACAGGAAACACACTGTCACATAGAGGAGAGAAGAGAGAGAAGAATGGTACACAGGAAACACACTGTCACATAGAGGAGAGAAGGAAGGATGGTACACACAGGAAACACACTGTCACATAGAGGAGAGAAGGAAGGATGGTACACACAGGAAACACACTGTCACATAGAGGAGAGAAGGAAGAATGGTACACACAGGAAACACTGTCACATAGAGGAGAGAAGGAAGAATGGTACACACAGGAAACACTCTCATAGAGGAGAGAAGAATGGTACACACAGGAAACACTGTCACATAGAGAAGAGAAGGAAGAATGGTACACACAGGAAACACTCTCATAGAGGAGAGAAGAGAGAGAAGAATGGTACACACAGGAAACACACTGTCACATAGAGAAGAGAAGGAAGAATGGTACACACAGGAAACACACTGTCACATAGAGGAGAGAAGGAAGAATGGTACACACAGGAAACACACTGTCACATAGAGGAGAGAAGGAAGGATGGTACACAGGAAACACACTGTCACATAGAGAAGAGAAGGAAGAATGGTACACAGGAAACACACTGTCACATAGAGGAGAGAAGGAAGAATGGTACACACAGGAAACACACTGTCACATAGAGGAGAAGGGAACTGGTGACCGCAAAAGTTACCTTAACTTTCTTTTTTTCTTCGGGGTCCAAGGTTTCCACAGGGATAACCTTGGGTAGTCCCAAAGCAGTTGTAATAGGGAGTGAATGCACCTAAGCTGAAATGAGGACATTGCGGCCAAAGGTTGCATCCTGAGAGGCAAATGTATCAAAGGCCTAGACCTAAGAAACATGTGGGCAGCAGACCACACAGCAGCCTTGCAGAGGCACTAAGAGGATTGGCGCTGGGCCATGGATTTAACGAAGAATCCATTCGCACAGCCGATCGCAAGGAGATTGACAGGAAGAGGGCGTTTGTGGGTGTCAACTGACCGTTTTCTGGGAGTGTTTGGAAAAACACAGGCGTGTCCAAGCATTTGCAGGGAAGGTGTCTGACGTCAATTCCGGGACCAAAAAGACTGAAGTAATCATAGTGGCTGGGTCCAGACCTACTCAGAAATAGCACAGAACGTTTTTGTACCGCTCGGCTGCACATGCAATCGCACACTGGCAAAGCGAAAATACCCTCCCCTATAGGCGGCCACTATCTGCTCGCAGCACAGCAAAAAGTTGCTAGCGAGCAATCAACTCAGAATGACCCCCCTTGAGTGAAACTGAGTGTATTTCACCATGACGAAGACTGATACCATGGAGCTCAGGGTCTGCAGAAACTGTAATGCCGCAATCTTGTATGCTGACGTCTTGCAGCACTCTGAGGTGGAGCATCCTCTGAGATAGGGTGAGTGAGAATTTGGCCCAGTGGATTAGCCAACCATGGCTCTGCAGAAAGGACATTGTCATCTGGAGGTGACGTTCCAATAACTCCAGAGATTGTGCCAGAAGAAGGAGGCCATGCAAGTAAGGGAGGATTCGAATCACATACCATCAGCTTGGTGAACATCCTGTGAGCTGTAGACTGTACGAATGGTAGGGCTGGAATTGGAAATGCTGATGGAGAACAGCAAATCAGAAATACCGTTGATGACAGGGTGCTATAGGCACATGTAGGTATGCAGCATCCTGCATATCCGGGGAAACCATATAATCCCCAGGCTGCATAGCCAGGACAATGGAACGGAGAGACTCCATAAGGAACTTAGGTACTCTGAGGTACTTGTTCATCAGTTTTAGATTCAGAATGGGACGGTATGACCCATTTGGCTTCTCAACCAAAAAGAGTGTAGAATAGAACCCCTGACCTTATTGAGATCGTGGAACAGGGGTGATAACTCCTGACTGCAGTAAGGAGTGAATGACTTCCATCAGTGTCTGTGCTTTGGTCCTGCCTTGTGGATGAAAGAACCGAAAGTATAAAGTTTGAGCTCACCCTGAGGAAGCTGAAGGCAGGTGAGCGGTCTTAGATGTCTCTAGGTTTTTGATAATCTTGTCCAGTGCTGGTCCAAATAGGAACTCGCCCATCTATGGAAGGGCTTCCAGGGCATTCTTGGCATCCGAATCCACCTTCTATGAGCGGAGCCACACAATGTGGCGTACTGCAATGGAAACTGACGAAGCCTTAGAGGATAACAGCACTGTGTCCAGAGCCACTTCACCAACTTCACCAATATAGTAGGCTGCATCTCTGATGTTGGCAATGCAAGATGATTGTTCCGTGGTCAGATTGACCATGAAACTCCGTTCAAGGTCATCGGCCCAACTTTCAATGGCCCTAGCGACCCATGCTGTGGCAGTAGCAGGCCTGGCAGTCACCCCTGTAAGGGAGTACAAAGATTTAAGACAAGCATCCAATTGTCTATCCGGAGGCTCCTTAAGGGAGGACGCAGTAGGTATAGGTAGGATGCGTCACATGGGCATCAACCATAGGTGGATTCTCCCACTTTGCACAATCCCATGTGGGTAACGAGTAAAAGGAGCTGAGCTTTTTAGGAACTGTGAATTTCTTAGTAGTAGTTTTCCACGCCTCAGTTCTAACTTCTGTGAAGTGGTCCGAGTGTGGAAACTCAGCTAGTACCACCTTCTGCCGTTTGCGCAGAGGATTCTTTGTAATAGTGGTCCGTTCAGCGTCTTCGAGCTGAAGAGAAAATTTGACTGCCCTAATTAATGCTGCCACATTAAATTTAGGTTCAGCTGTGTCAGCAGGAACTGATGATTCTTTAGACTGTGAGAGTGGAGAAGACGGTGATAAAGGCACAGTACGTGGTAGTAACAGTAGGTGCAGGTAGTACGCCTTGCCCTTGTATTATGTTATGCAGCAGAGGAGCAGCCAGACTCTGAATAGAGGTAGAGAACAAATCCAACCATGGAGGATGGATGGGTGGGGCTACAATGGCCTGATACAGCACGGAAGGTGTAGTGGTTAGCATTACTGCCTCACAGCACTGAGGTCATGGGTTTGATTCCCACCATGGCCATAACTGTGTGGAGTTTGTATATTCTCCCCGTACATGCGTGGGTTTCCTCCGGGTGCTCCGGTTTCCTCCCACAAACCAAAAATATACTGGTAGGTCAACTGGATCCCAACACAAAATAACACTATAGTGAATGTGTGTGTGTACATGTGATAGGGAATATAGAGTGTAAGCTCCACTGGGGCAGGGACTGATGTGAATGAGTGTCACGGGCCGGTGGGAGCTCCACTGGGGCAGGGACTGATGTGAATGAGTGTCACGGGCCGGTGAGAGCTCCACTGGGGCAGGGACTGATGTGAATGAGTGTCACGGGCCGGTGGGAGCTCCACTGGGGCAGGGACTGATGTGAATGAGTGTCACGGGCCGGTGGGAGCTCCACTGGGGCAGGGACTGATGTGAATGAGTGTCACGGGCTGGTGGGGGTGTTGGAAAGACATCAATGGCATCCCCTGGACTGAGCATGGCGGCGGGGTATTAGGAGAGAGGCGCCCAGTGCATCCTGGGAGGCTCAAAAGCTTACTGTTCAGTGCCAGTCCTGGTCTCCACCTACATAACCCAAGGAAACCTTCTGGAGAACATAGACCCCGAAGAATAAAATACTGTAACGTATCATTCCATATACAGATACAGCCGCAGTCACACACAGAATATAGGCATGCTGCATATCCTATTACTTACACTGTAACATAGCATTCTGTATGCAGATACAGCCGCAGTCACACACAGAATATACACATGCTGCATATCCTATTACTTACACTGTAACGTAGCATTCTGTATGCAGATACAGCCGCAGTCACACACAGAATATACACATGCAGCATATCCTATTACTGGCACTGTAACGTATCATTCCATATGCAGATACAGCCGCAGTCACAGAATATACACATGCCGCATATCCTATTACTTACACTGTAACATAGCATTCCCTATGCAGATACAGCCGCAGTCACACAAAGAATATACACATGCAGCATATCCTATTACTGACACTGTAACGTATCATTCCTTATGCAGATAAAGCCGCGGTCGCACACAGAATATACACATGCAGCATATCGTATTACAGACACTGTAATGTAGTATTTTGTATGCAGATACAGCTGCAGTCACACATAGAATATAGACATGCTGCATATCCTATTACTGACACTGTAACATAGCATTCTGTATGCAGATACAGCCGCAGTCACACATAGAATATAGGCATGCTGCATATCCTATTACTGACACTGTAACGTAGCATTCTGTATGCAGATACAGCCGCAGTCACACATAGAATATAGGCATGCTGCATATCATATTACTGACACTGTAACGTAGCATTCTGTATGCAGATACAGCCGCAGTCACACACAGAATATAGACATGCCTCATATCCTATTACTGACACTGTAACGTAGCATTCTGTATGCAGATACAGCCGCAGTCACACATAGAATATAGGCATGCTGCATATCCTATTACTGACACTGTAACGTAGCATTCCGTATGAGATACAGCCGCAGTCACACACAGTATATACACATGCCACATATCCTATTACTAACACTGTAACGTAGCATTCCATATGCAGATACAGCCGCAGTCACACACAGAATATAGACATGCTACATATCTTATTATGGACACTGTAACGTAGCATTCTGTATGCAGATACAGCCGCAGTCACACATAGAATATAGGCATGCTGCATATCCTATTACTGACACTCTAACATAGCATTACATATGAGATACAGCCTTGGTCACACACAGAATATAGACATGCCACATATCATATTACTGACACTTTAACATAGTATTCCATATGCAGATACAGCTGCAGTCACACAGAGAATATAGGCATGCTGCATATCCTATTACTGACACTGTAACGTAGCATTCTGTATGCAGATACAACCGCAGTCACACACAGAATATAGACATGCCGCATATCATATTACTGACACTGTAACGTAGCATTCCGTATGCAGATACAGCCGCAGTCACACACAGAATATAGACATGCCGCATATCATATTACTGACACTGTAACGTAGCATTCCGCACGCAGATACAGCTGCAGTCACACAGAGAATATAGGCATACCGCATATCGTATTACTGACACTGTAACGTAGCATTCCGCACGCAGATACAGCCGCAGTCACACACAGAATATAGACATGCCACATATCATATTACTGACACTGTAACGTAGCATTCCATATGCAGATACAGCTGCAGTCACACAGAGAATATAGGCATGCCGCATATCATTTTGCTCAGCATAAACTGCCTGTGTGTCCTATTCACATCATTTTGTAAATAAGAAGCATTTTAATGGAAAAAGTTGCACGTAAAAACACTCAGCGCTACCGAGTCACGCCACAGCATGGAGTGACTGGTACAGCTGTTTAGCATGCAGGGAGGTTAGATGTAAGTGGACACATCGTGTGAAGCACATAATCGGATACACGGGGTCTCCTGTGCAGTAACAGGGAGGGGGGGGGGTGAAGCAGACATGGGCATGTTGCTGAAAGTTTCTGCGTCCAAAGATGCGCAGCCACTCACAGCGGAGGCCACACCCAGACTGAGAAACTGCGCCTGTCACAGCTACATGAAGGGAAATGAAGAGCCTGCAAGATCCCAGCCGGTGAGGATGTGGCCAGTGCCTGCACCATGCCGGCTGTTACATTTCCCACAGGACTCCACATTCCCAAGAACTACAACTGGGGTCCTGGAACAGTTCAATACAAGGCCCGCAGACTAGCCAGTGACACAGTGTTAGCTATGGCAGATCCATCATTAGACTGAATGATTTATTTCTTACACAGAATAAGGCTCATCGCCTTGTAGTAATAATACCCCCGGGTCACTCACATCACATACTTCTTTCCATAGAGCAGTCACCTTGTAGTAATAATACCCCCGGGTCACTCACATCACATACTTCTTTTCATAGAGCAGTCACCTTGTAGTAATAATACCCCCGGGTCACTCACATCAAATACTTCTTTCCATAGAGCAGTCACCTTGTAGTAATAACACCCCCGGGTCACTCACATCACATACTTCTTTCCATAGAGCAGTCACCTTGTAGTAATAATACCCCCGGGTCACTCACATCACATACTTCTTTCCATAGAGCAGTCACCTTGTAGTAATAATACCCCCAGGTCACTCACATCACATACTTCTTTCCATAGAGCAGTCCCCTTGTAGTAATAATACCCCCGGGTCACTCACATCACATACTTCTTTCCATAGAGCAGTCACCTTGTAGTAATAACACCCCCGGGTCACTCACATCACATACTTCTTTCCATAGAGCAGTCACCTTGTAGTAATAATACCCCCGGGTCACTCACATCACATACTTCTTTCCATAGAGCAGTCGCCTTGTAGTAATAATACCCCCAGGTCACTCACATCACATACTTCTTTCCATAGAGCAGTCGCCTTGTAGTAATAATACCCCCGGGTCACTCACATCACATACTTCTTTCCATAGAGCAGTCACCTTGTAGTAATAATACCCCCGGGTCACTCACATCACATACTTCTTTCCATAGAGCAGTCACCTTGTAGTAATAATACCCCCGGGTCACTCACATCACATACTTCTTTCCATAGAGCAGTCACCTTGTAGTAATAATACCCCCGGGTCACTCACATCACATACTTCTTTCCATAGAGCAGTCACCTTGTAGTAATAATACCCCCGGGTCACTCACATCACATACTTCTTTCCATAGAGCAGTCGCCTTGTAGTAATAATACCCCCGGGTCACTCACATCACATACTTCTTTCCATAGAGCAGTCGCCTTGTAGTAATAATACCCCCGGGTCACTCACATCACATACTTCTTTCCATAGAGCAGTCACCTTGTAGTAATAATACCCCCGGGTGACTCACATCACATACTTCTTTCCATAGAGCAGTCGCCTTGTAGTAATAATACCCCCGGGTCACTCACATCACATACTTCTTTCCATAGAGCAGTCACCTTGTAGTAATAATACCCCCGGGTCACTCACATCACATACTTCTTTCCATAGAGCAGTCGCCTTGTAGTAATAATACCCCCGGGTCACTCACATCACATACTTCTTTCCATAGAGCAGTCGCCTTGTAGTAATAATACCCCCAGGTCACTCACATCACATACTTCTTTCCATAGAGCAGTCACCTTGTAGTAATAATACCCCCGGGTCACTCACATCACATACTTCTTTCCATAGAGCAGTCGCCTTGTAGTAATAACACCCCCGGGTCACTCACATCACATACTTCTTTCCATAGAGCAGTCGCCTTGTAGTAATAATACCCCCGGGTCACTCACATCACATACTTCTTTCCATAGAGCAGTCGCCTTGTAGTAATAATACCCCCGGGTCACTCACATCACATACTTCTTTCCATAGAGCAGTCACCTTGTAGTAATAATACCCCCGGGTCACTCACATCACATACTTCTTTCCATAGAGCAGTCGCCTTGTAGTAATAATACCCCCAGTTCACTCACATCAAATACTTCTTTCCATAGAGCAGTCACCTTGTAGTAATAATACCCCCGGGTCACTCACATCACATACTTCTTTCCATAGAGCAGTCGCCTTGTAGTAATAATACCCCCGGGTCACTCACATCACATACTTCTTTCCATAGAGCAGTCACCTTGTAGTAATAATACCCCCGGGTCACTCACATCACATACTTCTTTCCATAGAGCAGTCACCTTGTAGTAATAATACCCCCAGGTCACTCACATCACATACTTCTTTCCATAGAGCAGTCACCTTGTAGTAATAATACCCCCGGGTCACTCACATCACATACTTCTTTCCATAGAGCAGTCACCTTGTAGTAATAATACCCCCGGGTCACTCACATCACATACTTCTTTCCATAGAGCAGTCACCTTGTAGTAATAATACCCCCGGGTCACTCACATCACATACTTCTTTCCATAGAGCAGTCACCTTGTAGTAATAATACCCCCGGGTCACTCACATCACATACTTCTTTCCATAGAGCAGTCACCTTGTAGTAATAATACCCCCGGGTCACTCACATCACATACTTCTTTCCATAGAGCAGTCACCTTGTAGTAATAATACCCCCGGGTCACTCACATCACATACTTCTTTCCATAGAGCAGTCACCTTGTAGTAATAATACCCCCGGGTCACTCACATCACATACTTCTTTCCATAGAGCAGTCACCTTGTAGTAATAATACCCCCGGGTCACTCACATCACATGCTTCTTTCCATAGAGCAGTCACCTTGTAGTAATAATACCCCCGGGTCACTCACATCACATACTTCTTTCCATAGAGCAGTCCCCTTGTAGTAATAATACCCCCGGGTCACTCACATCACATACTTCTTTCCATAGAGCAGTCGCCTTGTAGTAATAACACCCCCGGGTCACTCACATCACATACTTCTTTCCATAGAACAGTCGCCTTGTAGTAATAACACCCCCAGGTCACTCACATCACATACTTCTTTCCATAGAGCAGTCGCCTTGTAGTAATAATACCCCCGGGTCACTCACATCACATACTTCTTTCCATAGAGCAGTCGCCTTGTAGTAATAATACCCCCGGGTCACTCACATCACATACTTCTTTCCATAGAGCAGTCGCCTTGTAGTAATAATACCCCCGGGTCACTCACATCACATACTTCTTTCCATAGAGCAGTCACCTTGTAGTAATAATACCCCCGGGTCACTCACATCACATACTTCTTTCCATAGAGCAGTCGCCTTGTAGTAATAATACCCCCGGGTCACTCACATCACATACTTCTTTCCATAGAGCAGTCGCCTTGTAGTAATAATACCCCCAGGTCACTCACATCACATACTTCTTTCCATAGAGCAGTCACCTTGTAGTAATAATACCCCCGGGTCACTCACATCACATACTTCTTTCCATAGAGCAGTCGCCTTGTAGTAATAATACCCCCAGGTCACTCACATCAAATACTTCTTTCCATAGAGCAGTCGCCTTGTAGTAATAATACCCCCGGGTCACTCACATCACATACTTCTTTCCATAGAGCAGTCACCTTGTAGTAATAATACCCCCGGGTCACTCACATCACATACTTCTTTCCATAGAGCAGTCACCTTGTAGTAATAATACCCCCGGGTCACTCACATCACATACTTCTTTCCATAGAGCAGTCACCTTGTAGTAATAATACCCCCGGGTCACTCACATCACATACTTCTTTCCATAGAGCAGTCACCTTGTAGTAATAATACCCCCGGGTCACTCACATCACATACTTCTTTCCATAGAGCAGTCACCTTGTAGTAATAATACCCCCGGGTCACTCACATCACATACTTCTTTCCATAGAGCAGTCACCTTGTAGTAATAATACCCCCGGGTCACTCACATCACATACTTCTTTCCATAGAGCAGTCACCTTGTAGTAATAATACCCCCGGGTCACTCACATCACATACTTCTTTCCATAGAGCAGTCGCCTTGTAGTAATAATACCCCCGGGTCACTCACATCACATACTTCTTTCCATAGAGCAGTCGCCTTGTAGTAATAATACCCCCAGGTCACTCACATCAAATACTTCTTTCCATAGAGCAGTCACCTTGTAGTAATAATACCCCCAGGTCACTCACATCACATACTTCTTTCCATAGAACAGTCACCTTGTAGTAATAATACCCCCGGGTCACTCACATCACATACTTCTTTCCATAGAGCAGTCACCTTGTTGTAATAATACCCCCGGGTCACTCACATCACATACTTCTTTCCATAGAGCAGTCACCTTGTAGTAATAATACCCCCGGGTCACTCACATCACATACTTCTTTCCATAGAACAGTCACCTTGTAGTAATAATACCCCCGGGTCACTCACATCACATACTTCTTTCCATAGAGCAGTCACCTTGTAGTAATAATACCCCCGGGTCACTCACATCACATACTTCTTTCCATAGAGCAGTCACCTTGTAGTAATAATACCCCCGGGTCACTCACATCACATACTTCTTTCCATAGAGCAGTCACCTTGTAGTAATAATACCCCCGGGTCACTCACATCACATACTTCTTTCCATAGAGCAGTCGCCTTGTAGTAATAATACCCCCAGGTCACTCACATCAAATACTTCTTTCCATAGAGCAGTCGCCTTGTAGTAATAATACCCCCGGGTCACTCACATCACATACTTCTTTCCATAGAGCAGTCACCTTGTAGTAATAACACCCCCGGGTCACTCACATCACATACTTCTTTCCATAGAGCAGTCACCTTGTAGTAATAACACCCCCGGGTCACTCACATCACATACTTCTTTCCATAGAGCAGTCGCCTTGTAGTAATAACACCCCCGGGTCACTCACATCACATACTTCTTTCCATAGAGCAGTCGCCTTGTAGTAATAATACCCCCGGGTCACTCACATCACATACTTCTTTCCATAGAGCAGTCGCCTTGTAGTAATAATACCCCCGGGTCACTCACATCACATACTTCTTTCCATAGAGCAGTCACCTTGTAGTAATAATACCCCCGGGTCACTCACATCACATACTTCTTTCCATAGAGCAGTCGCCTTGTAGTAATAATACCCCCAGGTCACTCACATCAAATACTTCTTTCCATAGAGCAGTCACCTTGTAGTAATAATACCCCCGGGTCACTCACATCACATACTTCTTTCCATAGAGCAGTCGCCTTGTAGTAATAATACCCCCGGGTCACTCACATCACATACTTCTTTCCATAGAGCAGTCACCTTGTAGTAATAATACCCCCGGGTCACTCACATCACATACTTCTTTCCATAGAGCAGTCACCTTGTAGTAATAATACCCCCAGGTCACTCACATCACATACTTCTTTCCATAGAGCAGTCACCTTGTAGTAATAATACCCCCGGGTCACTCACATCACATACTTCTTTCCATAGAGCAGTCACCTTGTAGTAATAATACCCCCGGGTCACTCACATCACATACTTCTTTCCATAGAGCAGTCACCTTGTAGTAATAATACCCCCGGGTCACTCACATCACATACTTCTTTCCATAGAGCAGTCACCTTGTAGTAATAATACCCCCGGGTCACTCACATCACATACTTCTTTCCATAGAGCAGTCACCTTGTAGTAATAATACCCCCGGGTCACTCACATCACATACTTCTTTCCATAGAGCAGTCACCTTGTAGTAATAATACCCCCGGGTCACTCACATCACATACTTCTTTCCATAGAGCAGTCACCTTGTAGTAATAATACCCCCGGGTCACTCACATCACATACTTCTTTCCATAGAGCAGTCACCTTGTAGTAATAATACCCCCGGGTCACTCACATCACATACTTCTTTCCATAGAGCAGTCACCTTGTAGTAATAATACCCCCGGGTCACTCACATCACATACTTCTTTCCATAGAGCAGTCCCCTTGTAGTAATAATACCCCCGGGTCACTCACATCACATACTTCTTTCCATAGAGCAGTCGCCTTGTAGTAATAACACCCCCGGGTCACTCACATCACATACTTCTTTCCATAGAACAGTCGCCTTGTAGTAATAACACCCCCGGGTCACTCACATCACATACTTCTTTCCATAGAGCAGTCGCCTTGTAGTAATAATACCCCCGGGTCACTCACATCACATACTTCTTTCCATAGAGCAGTCGCCTTGTAGTAATAATACCCCCGGGTCACTCACATCACATACTTCTTTCCATAGAGCAGTCGCCTTGTAGTAATAATACCCCCGGGTCACTCACATCACATACTTCTTTCCATAGAGCAGTCACCTTGTAGTAATAATACCCCCGGGTCACTCACATCACATACTTCTTTCCATAGAGCAGTCGCCTTGTAGTAATAATACCCCCGGGTCACTCACATCACATACTTCTTTCCATAGAGCAGTCGCCTTGTAGTAATAATACCCCCAGGTCACTCACATCACATACTTCTTTCCATAGAGCAGTCACCTTGTAGTAATAATACCCCCGGGTCACTCACATCACATACTTCTTTCCATAGAGCAGTCGCCTTGTAGTAATAATACCCCCAGGTCACTCACATCAAATACTTCTTTCCATAGAGCAGTCGCCTTGTAGTAATAATACCCCCGGGTCACTCACATCACATACTTCTTTCCATAGAGCAGTCACCTTGTAGTAATAATACCCCCGGGTCACTCACATCACATACTTCTTTCCATAGAGCAGTCGCCTTGTAGTAATAATACCCCCAGGTCACTCACATCAAATACTTCTTTCCATAGAGCAGTCGCCTTGTAGTAATAATACCCCCGGGTCACTCACATCACATACTTCTTTCCATAGAGCAGTCACCTTGTAGTAATAATACCCCCGGGTCACTCACATCACATACTTCTTTCCATAGAGCAGTCACCTTGTAGTAATAATACCCCCGGGTCACTCACATCACATACTTCTTTCCATAGAGCAGTCACCTTGTAGTAATAATACCCCCAGGTCACTCACATCACATACTTCTTTCCATAGAGCAGTCACCTTGTAGTAATAATACCCCCAGGTCACTCACATCACATACTTCTTTCCATAGAGCAGTCACCTTGTAGTAATAATACCCCCGGGTCACTCACATCACATACTTCTTTCCATAGAGCAGTCACCTTGTAGTAATAATACCCCCGGGTCACTCACATCACATACTTCTTTCCATAGAGCAGTCACCTTGTAGTAATAATACCCCCGGGTCACTCACATCACATACTTCTTTCCATAGAGCAGTCACCTTGTAGTAATAATACCCCCGGGTCACTCACATCACATACTTCTTTCCATAGAGCAGTCACCTTGTAGTAATAATACCCCCGGGTCACTCACATCACATACTTCTTTCCATAGAGCAGTCACCTTGTAGTAATAATACCCCCGGGTCACTCACATCACATACTTCTTTCCATAGAGCAGTCGCCTTGTAGTAATAATACCCCCAGGTCACTCACATCACATACTTCTTTCCATAGAGCAGTCACCTTGTAGTAATAATACCCCCAGGTCACTCACATCACATACTTCTTTCCATAGAACAGTCACCTTGTAGTAATAATACCCCCGGGTCACTCACATCACATACTTCTTTCCATAGAGCAGTCACCTTGTAGTAATAATACCCCCGGGTCACTCACATCACATACTTCTTTCCATAGAGCAGTCCCCTTGTAGTAATAATACCCCCGGGTCACTCACATCACATACTTCTTTCCATAGAGCAGTCACCTTGTAGTAATAATACCCCCGGGTCACTCACATCACATACTTCTTTCCATAGAGCAGTCGCCTTGTAGTAATAATACCCCCAGGTCACTCACATCACATACTTCTTTCCATAGAGCAGTCACCTTGTAGTAATAATACCCCCGGGTCACTCACATCACATACTTCTTTCCATAGAGCAGTCGCCTTGTAGTAATAACACCCCCGGGTCACTCACATCACATACTTCTTTCCATAGAACAGTCGCCTTGTAGTAATAACACCCCCGGGTCACTCACATCACATACTTCTTTCCATAGAGCAGTCGCCTTGTAGTAATAACACCCCCGGGTCACTCACATCACATACTTCTTTCCATAGAGCAGTCGCCTTGTAGTAATAATACCCCCGGGTCACTCACATCACATACTTCTTTCCATAGAGCAGTCGCCTTGTAGTAATAATACCCCCGGGTCACTCACATCACATACTTCTTTCCATAGAGCAGTCACCTTGTAGTAATAATACCCCCGGGTCACTCACATCACATACTTCTTTCCATAGAGCAGTCACCTTGTAGTAATAATACCCCCGGGTCACTCACATCACATACTTCTTTCCATAGAGCAGTCACCTTGTAGTAATAATACCCCCGGGTCACTCACATCACATACTTCTTTCCATAGAGCAGTCACCTTGTAGTAATAATACCCCCGGGTCACTCACATCACATACTTCTTTCCATAGAGCAGTCACCTTGTAGTAATAATACCCCCGGGTCACTCACATCACATACTTCTTTCCATAGAGCAGTCACCTTGTAGTAATAATACCCCCGGGTCACTCACATCACATACTTCTTTCCATAGAGCAGTCGCCTTGTAGTAATAATACCCCCGGGTCACTCACATCACATACTTCTTTCCATAGAGCAGTCGCCTTGTAGTAATAATACCCCCAGGTCACTCACATCAAATACTTCTTTCCATAGAGCAGTCACCTTGTAGTAATAATACCCCCAGGTCACTCACATCACATACTTCTTTCCATAGAACAGTCACCTTGTAGTAATAATACCCCCGGGTCACTCACATCACATACTTCTTTCCATAGAGCAGTCACCTTGTTGTAATAATACCCCCGGGTCACTCACATCACATACTTCTTTCCATAGAGCAGTCACCTTGTAGTAATAATACCCCCGGGTCACTCACATCACATACTTCTTTCCATAGAACAGTCACCTTGTAGTAATAATACCCCCGGGTCACTCACATCACATACTTCTTTCCATAGAGCAGTCACCTTGTAGTAATAATACCCCCGGGTCACTCACATCACATACTTCTTTCCATAGAGCAGTCACCTTGTAGTAATAATACCCCCGGGTCACTCACATCACATACTTCTTTCCATAGAGCAGTCACCTTGTAGTAATAATACCCCCGGGTCACTCACATCACATACTTCTTTCCATAGAGCAGTCACCTTGTAGTAATAATACCCCCGGGTCACTCACATCACATACTTCTTTCCATAGAACAGTCGCCTTGTAGTAATAACACCCCCGGGTCACTCACATCACATACTTCTTTCCATAGAGCAGTCGCCTTGTAGTAATAACACCCCCGGGTCACTCACATCACATACTTCTTTCCATAGAGCAGTCGCCTTGTAGTAATAACACCCCCGGGTCACTCACATCACATACTTCTTTCCATAGAGCAGTCACCTTGTAGTAATAATACCCCCGGGTCACTCACATCACATACTTCTTTCCATAGAGCAGTCACCTTGTAGTAATAATACCCCCGGGTCACTCACATCACATACTTCTTTCCATAGAGCAGTCACCTTGTAGTAATAATACCCCCGGGTCACTCACATCACATACTTCTTTCCATAGAGCAGTCGCCTTGTAGTAATAATACCCCCAGGTCACTCACATCACATACTTCCTTCCATAGAGCAGTCACCTTGTAGTAATAATACCCCCGGGTCACTCACATCACATACTTCTTTCCATAGAGCAGTCACCTTGTAGTAATAATACCCCCGGGTCACTCACATCACATACTTCTTTCCATAGAGCAGTCACCTTGTAGTAATAATACCCCCGGGTCACTCACATCACATACTTCTTTCCATAGAGCAGTCGCCTTGTAGTAATAATACCCCCGGGTCACTCACATCACATACTTCTTTCCATAGAGCAGTCACCTTGTAGTAATAATACCCCCGGGTCACTCACATCACATACTTCTTTCCATAGAGCAGTCACCTTGTAGTAATAATACCCCCGGGTCACTCACATCACATACTTCTTTCCATAGAGCAGTCACCTTGTAGTAATAATACCCCCGGGTCACTCACATCACATACTTCTTTCCATAGAGCAGTCACCTTGTAGTAATAATACCCCCGGGTCACTCACATCACATACTTCTTTCCATAGAGCAGTCACCTTGTAGTAATAACACCCCCGGGTCACTCACATCACATACTTCTTTCCATAGAGCAGTCACCTTGTAGTTATAATACCCCCGGGTCACTCACATCACATACTTCTTTCCATAGAGCAGTCACCTTGTAGTAATAACACCCCCGGGTCACTCACATCACATACTTCTTTCCATAGAGCAGTCACCTTGTAGTAATAATACCCCCGGGTCACTCACATCACATACTTCTTTCCATAGAGCAGTCACTGGCCGTGTCCTGACATTTCCACAATGACCATAAATAGGAGAAGACAATACAACAAGTTGGGTGCTGCTATAATTACAGACTTGTCCCATAGGGGATCCGGTCTGAAGATCGACACTGTCTAGGTCGACAATGTTTAGGTCGACCACTATAGGTCGACAGTCACTAGGTCGACAGGGTTGAAAGGTCGACATGAGGTTTTCACTTTTTTTTTACTTTTTTATACTTAACGATCCACGTGGACTACGATTGGAACGGTAATCTGTGCTGAGCAAAGTGACGCACCTTGTCCGAAGCATGGCGAGCGAAATGAGCCATACGAGGGGACACGGTGCACTAATTGGGGTTCCCGGTCACTCTACGAAGAAAACGACACACTCAAAAAAAAACCTCATGTCGACCTAGTGACGCACTGTTTGTCTAGTGATACTCAGTATTGCTTCATACAGCAACATATTTATCCTCATGAATGCCTGAAATGCAGTCAGTGATCCCATATGGTCTAATAGGAGGAAATGCCGGTCTGCATCTTCTTCCAGCACATGTACAAGGCATTCATTCTGTGCGTGTTTTGGTGACGTCTAAATGTCGTCTTACACGTGAAGCATTTTCCACATTCCACACACGCGTGAGGCTTCTCCTTGGCGTGGCTAAGTTGGTGTTTGGTGAGGTGAGCGCTGCGGCTGAAACCTTTACCGCACTCTGGGCAGCTGAGGGACGATTTAGCCAGGTGGATCTTGCGGTGACGCTGGAAGTCAGAGCTGCGGAGGAAGCTCTTGTCGCATTCTGCGCAGGTATAAGGCCGCTCCCCTGTGTGGGTTCTGTTGTGGATCACCAGTGTGGAGCTGCGGCTGAAACTCTTCCCACAGTCTAGACAGGTATAAGGTTTCTCCCCACTGTGGATCCTCTGGTGGTTGACCAAGTGTGGGTGCTGGATGAAGCTTTTGCCGCAGTCTAGGCACATGTATGGTTTCTCCCCAGTGTGTGTCCTCATATGCATGGTGAGGTAGGTACAGCGGCTGAAACACTTGCCACACTCGCTGCAGGTGTAAGGTTTCTCCCCTGTGTGTGACCTGTGGTGGTTTTTGTACTCGGAGATTTGGATGAATCTTTTTCCACAGTCACTGCACATATATGGTCTCTCTCCGGTGTGTGTCTTCATGTGGCGCAGATGAGCTGATTTACATGGGCTACCTTTACCACAGTCACCACATACGAACGCAGCTGGTTTGGGTGGAGCTCTCTGTTGCTTTCTAGGAGACTTTGCCATTTTCTGAAGTTTCTCCACTTTGATATTATCACTTGGAGGCCATTCAAATGTCTTCTCTACATCAGCTTTCTCATGGTCATTTTTCCTTTCATCAGAAGTGGTCTCCAATGTGTCTACACTTGGCTCGGTGTTCATAGCTGCTCGTCCTTCTGTACTGGTGATATATTAACGCTCAATAATGTCAAGATGTCACAGGTAGACACATAGTTCCTCCACCTGCAAAAGACAAGCCCATTACCGTATTTAGGAATATGGGGGGTAATTCCAAGTTGATTGCAGCAGGATTTTTGATAGCAATTGGGCAAAACCATGTGCACGGCAGGGGAGGCAGATATAACATGCGCAGAGAGAGTTAGATTTGGGTGTGGTGTGTTCAATCTGAAATCTAAATTGCAGTGTAAAAATAAAGCAGCCAGTATTTACCCTGCACAAAAATAAAATAACCCACCCACATCTAACTCTCTCTGCACATGTTACATCTGCCTCGCCTGCAGTGCACATGGTTTTGCCCAACTGCTAAAAAATTTCCTGCTGCGATCAACTTGGAATTACCCCCATGGTTGTACAATCTCAGCACTAGCATGGAGAGAGAACCTTGTCTCATTTCTACATTTTCCAAAATCTCTCTAACTCTACTGGACCTTCTCTTCCAAGAAACATTGTATGTCACCTGGAAATATGACATGACAGTGATGTCACCCCCATCAATGTGACCAAGACTCTAAGCTCCACATTCACGGATCTCGCCTTATTACACTTGTAGTACCTTCTTCCCTGGAGCAAACATCATACCCCGGTGCCCCCTGAGGGTAATAACAGTAACTACTTCATAAGAACATGAAATAGGGGCCTGGCAAGAAAGAGAAGTTGTTCTGTCTTCTCCAATGACTCACCCCATCTCTGAACCAGATGCCCCAGTCTTCCCCAAGGCTTGGGGTACACAATCCCTAAATGTTTGTATATTCCTCTTGTATGACTTTCTGGGGACTTTGTGGTTCACTATTGTACCATGTGTTCACTAAGTCCATCTTATTGTGCATTTTATTGTAGGGTTAGTTAGGTGCTCCCAAACTAGAACCTCTGTAAAGAAAGATTTCATTAGAACCTGAATTTCTACAAGCTATAGGCTATAATGTCTAACACAAAACAATACATTCAATAACAGAAAATAAAGAGGGAAATAGCACACAGGCAAGAGCAGGGTGATGGTCCGTTGGCCAGCGGGAACAGGGTGATGGCCCGCTGACTCTCAACAACAGGGTGGCGGCCCGCTGGACAGTGAGAATAGGGCGATGGCCCCCGGACTAACAGGAACAGGATAGCAACACGTGGCAGGGCTCGGATGGGGACCACTGCTTTTGAAGTCTAATATCTCCAGTTCTCCAGGGCCGATTTTCAAAAATCTGGTACCCCTGGAAAAAGGGGACCATCAGCTAACAGCCTAGGGCCCTTATACTCCTGGGGCCCTTGGGCAACTGCCCATTGAGCCCATACGAAAAGACAGCCCTGCCATTAACATAACAAAGGAGGTTTTATATTTGTAGATACTGTGCGCCTTGTACAGTCGAATCCAAACCTATATCCCTGAAATACCGGACACTGGCCCTTTAAGACTACAAGACACAGAATGTATCAGGGCTATGAATCTGGTATACTTAGTGTTCCGGATTTCACCTTTATGTCCACAGGGTGTAATCAGGCGACGCACACACTTCCATTTACATGAAAGCTGTTATCAGACACTTACAATCACGTTACATTTAATGAAATATCAATACTGTTTCCTGGATATAACTATTAGATGCTTGCTGCCAAACCTAAGATATGGAGGCTCGATGGAAAACCTGGCCCACAGAACATCTCCTGATGCCAGACTGTGACAGCGGGAAAGTTACCGAGAAGCTTCCAAGAGAATCCTATAGTATGAAATAATGGTGTAAAAGACAGAGGGTCTCTTTACTAAGCCTTGGATGAAGATAAAGTACCAGCCAATCAGCTCCTATCTGCCATGCCAGAGGCTGGGTGTGAAAATGACAGGAGCTGATTGGCTGGTACTTTATCTCCATCCAAGGCTTAGTAAATAGACCCTGTGACCAGATGCCTCCGAGAGACCTCACCACCCCACGTACCACGGTCATAGAACGGGTTTAGGTCGCACAGGATCCGGCCAATTAGGGGATTCCCGCTTATCGTCAGTAACCAGACTCCTCCTTCCCATGGCGTCTGCTCTGTATGCGTCGGCACACACTGTCTTACCACACCTGTGTGGCGTAGATGTATCCCCACTGGTCGCTTCACCAAGCTTTTGCATGGAAGCTGGCAGGAGGCGGAGCTTGGAGACGCTGGGTGTACCCAAAAAGCCGGAGAACGGGGCTATGTTTGGCATACCCCTGCTGGTCACAAGATGAAGCCGTCTTCTTGAGGCAAAAGATGTTTATTCACTCAAATAGCCTTAAAAAAAAAGACTCTTCCCTATTTCTAGGGGCAACAGCAATACAGCAAGATGTTCACAGCAGAAGAAGATGGTATAATACCTGTTACACAGGGCAGCTGCCTCCTTTTATCTTACTCCAATACACATACCACAAGGGGTAAGCCCGCCCTGTTGTTCTCAACCAATCATTGTACAATCATGTGCTGTGAATGCCTTGGTCACATGCACAGCTACCATTATCCTCTATGGACAGTGGGGAGTGGTCACTCTCCTTTGATCGTCCCCCCTAGGGGATTTGGTAGCCTCCCCGGAGTCGTTCTGTCTAGGGCTGGGGGAAGATTTCCTGCCTAAACTACTTCCTGGAATCTGCCAGAGGACCCAGCTCACCATCACTAGCCTGGATTCGAGATCCAGAGATGGGCACCCTAGATCTCCGGCCAGGGATTCCTGCCCACCGAGAGTGATCCCTATGGAGCTCCAGGAGAATACTCAGCTTGTTTTAAAGCTGTTTCCCTGCTACCTTTCAATGCAGCTCCCAAATTAGAGGCTACCTGGGACGGCATTCCGTTTATGTGGGAGAGGACTGGGGAAATCCAGCAGCCTGCACACATTCCTGGATTCCCCCCGGGACCCAAACACCAAGTGTATGTTATACACTTTACACACTGTGCCCTGTGCACTGCAGTGCCTCACAATATATATTAATACATTTACATACAGCCCAACGCTGGGCTCTCCTAGCCCTGCAGCCTGACTGCTAGGGCTCTTCCAGTGCTGGAGGTATGGGGTCTGGCTTCCTCCGTCCTCCAGCATGTCTCCACACAGCCGGACATTGGGGTCCAGGGAGCTGGCTCTCCCTTTCATCCCCAGTGCAGCACTTAACTCTGTGGCCTCGTCGCAGACTCCAGAGTTGTTTCGGGCTGCGGCGCACCCCCCTTCAGCCCTGCGGCCGCTTGTGAGCCGATGCCTTCCTGAAGCCCTGCAGCTCGGGTGGTCGTCCCGGCCGCCGCGGCTCTCTGTCTCCCTGCAGCACTGAGGCGCCAGAAACGTAGCTCCCGGACCTCAGCGCCCAGCTCACAGTATCTCCTCCCGCCACACAGGGAGCCGGCTAACCCAATCCCCCATGTGCAGCACACTCTGGCCGGCCATGGCTCCTTCCTACCCCTGGCGCACTGAGAGGTTATCATGTACCGCTGCAGGCGCCGGGAGCAGAACTCCCGGACCCCATCGGCCGGCACTGAGCGCTGTAGCAGGCTCCCCCTTCTCCCCCAGCGCAGCGCACCGGTGGTTGACACACAAGCTGCCACGGTCGCCGGAGAGGGTCCAGGTCGCGGCAGAGCAGCATAATAATAAAAAAATAAAATTTTTCATAAACGGCGCCTAGTGCCTATAACATTTCAAATATGGCGCCTAGCGCCAGTGCCGTTTATAAAGTTGCGCCAAGTGCCATTGTCGCATTTGAAATGACGCCGGGCATGGAGAGTTAACCCCTTCAGTGCCGTGGCCGCCATTACCCATGTGGCTGGGGGGTCCCCGGCCACACTCCTACTCCCCAATTCGAGCGGGAAAACCAGGGAGCCATGCCCTAACGATTTGGCTCCTGGTCCTGCAGTCTCTTGGTGTGAAGGTGATGCTACCTGGGGGGCTTAGGCTCCGGCCTAGACAGTTCATCCCTATTATGGGGGGCCGTTTTTTGTGGGTACACAATGTTCAAATAGTTGACAAGAAGTCCAAATCTCCACCACAACAGTTTTCCCCAATGAAGTTTGCAACTACCTAACAGGTGAGTGGTAAGTCACCACTGTGGGGGGCCGATTGCACCAATAGTGCCAAAATGGGTAGAATGTACACACAAGTGCCACCCATGGTGTCCTAACTGTGGCGTACCCCACCTCCCACCATAGCAGTAAACAGGCTACAGGGTGATCCTGCCATTGCGGTTCCTCCAATGACTGGAATGCCAACTCACAAGTGGGTGCAAAGTCCACTGACTTGGAAATGCCCTTCCTCCCTGTAAGGGACGTCACTACCGAATTAAAGTCGGTGACAACATGTCCGTAGTGCCTTACAGGTTCTAAGGTCAGTACCTATCTGGGTGATGTGGGTCGGGGACAGCCTCTGGTTGCCTCCACCCCCTCTGGCTTGGGCCTACCCCTGTCTCCTCCCACACGGTGCCCCAGGCACTGCAGCTCTGTTTTTCCTATCTGGCATCTGTCTGTCCTAGCTGTCAGACCTGCCCTCCAATCCTCCTATGTCGACCTATGACTCGGGAAACCTACCCTGTCACCTAGGTCTGCTCTTACCTCCTTGTCTGCTACCTGTGCCACAGTGATGGCGGCCAGACCACCAGCCTCTGGATCCCGTGTGGCATCCACTACAGGGAGGCTGCGTGTCTTCCCCGATCTACTGTGCACAGGCAGGGGACCTGCTATGTCCACAGCAACTTGCTGTAAAGGTTCTCCTTTGGGCAGAGGCCCAGAGACAACACAACCGCTGGAGTGCCCCAGCTGCCAACGCATGGCACCAGCCTTACAGTTGGTCTGGGCGTCATCCGACATTCCAGACCAGGGTAAGCTCTGTGTCAGGCACTTCAGGGTATGGTCTATCTCTAGGTGGTAGTCCAAAGGGGTTTCGTGGGCAACCGACACCGGTTGCGCAGAAAAGTCCCCTGTGCGGGCCTAGTTGGACACGTTGCCAAGCTGTTCTATCCCCTCCCACTTTCCTGGCTACCCTATACCTTAACCCTTCCCACCAGGTCACACTTCCTGCCCCAACCTTATCAAGGCCGCTGCCAGAGTGGCGCCTCATGCCTTTCAGGGATGGGTCAGAGAGCTGAGCCTCCCTAAACTCCTGCCTGTGGCCCTCAATCTCTCCTAAATTGGGACACACTACAGGGGGATCTAGGTGGAGACTACTAGGGTCAGTCTGGTAGGGGTCAGTCACAGAAAGGTCAGTGTGGTTTCTCATACCCACCGCCGGAGTTGGCAAACCATTAGGGTCAGGAGGATCATTGGGCACCCCCACAGGATCAAACGAGCTGGAACCAACATCATCTGCATTGCCGTAGGCATACCATAGGCAAAAGGCATGCGGGGTCGATGTGCTGACCTAGCAGCTGTAATCTTTTCCTCTGGGCTGGGCTGTAGTAGCTGATGTAAACTGTGGATGGGGAACTTGACTCCGGGGGATGACGCCAGCAAAAGTGGTGACGATTCCACCACCCAGATGATTTCCTAGGACCACATCAGTTGGGAGACCATCCATGACGGCAACTTCTCGCAACTCTTGTCCAGCTCCTGCTCCCCAGTCCAGGTAGACTCTTGCCATGGGAACCTCTCTCTCCGTTCCATCTGCCAGGGTGACCTTGGCAGTGGACCCTGCAATACTGCTGCAGGATCTATAAGGTGGGGGCTCACCACAGTGATTGAGGCCCCAGAGTCTCTTAGGCCTTCCCCCTGCAGGTGTCCCACGTGGACCGGCTGCAGGTGCCTCCACATATTATGTAGGGGCTGTTTGGCCATGCAGGTGACTCTCTCCGCAGAGTGCACCTGTCTCTCGCCACACTCCATCGGACTGACTGGAGGGGGAACAGTCTCTGTAGGCTCATCTCCTCTCGTCAAACAAGCGAGCCGGGCTCCAACACTCGGATTTGGGGCACGAGTCTGGGGTGCTTGGGATGCAGGACAGTTCATCCTCAGATGTCCGATTTTCCCACAGCTGTAGCACTTCTTCTCCAGTCGTGGCACCGATGATCTCTGATCAGTTGCAGGGACGCTGCAGTGCGGTTGCTGGGTTGGAGGACGCTTGTCTTTGGGGGTGATGAGCTGAAGAGGGGGGTCCCCCTGATGGTACAGTCTTTTGGAGCTGGCTGCTGGCTGGGCGCTTCTGCCCCTGTGGCCGAATTGCCACATACTTGTCGGCTAACTGGGCAGCCATCTTTAAGCTGGGTGGCTCCCGGTCTAGCACCCACTCCTTCACTTCTGGGGCGCACCTGCGATAGAACTGCTTCCTGCAGATCAGGTCGATTAGTGCGTCCCATGTAGTGGCTTCAGAATCCTCCACCCACTTCACCACGTACTGCCGCAGCTGGGTGGCGAACTGCTCATGGGTGCTGCTAGGATTCTTATGCAAGTACTGGAATGATGAAGAATCGATGGAGGAGGCCTTTGCAACTTCGTCGTAATCCACACAGTCCTCCGTGGCCACTCCTCGATAGGCCTCTCTATGCAGAGTGGTCACAAGGTGTCTCACCCACTCCGATTTGGGTAAATCATGTAGTTTGCGTAAATGTCCATCAATGTCCGCATTACTGTCTGCAATCTTGGCAAACTGTGTACATCCCGTTTTGGATGAAGCAGCAGGCAACGGCTGCCAGGGTACCACGGTTTGTGATGGCCGCTCCGCATGCCACATCCGAATGACAAGCATGTGTTCTTGATCCATTGCACTTTCCCCCAAATTCCGCTAGCTGATCCACTAGGGTATCCACGCCGCCCCCCTGGGACTTTGGATCTCTGGCCCTGCTAGGGATAGCTGGGAAACATGGCTGCTGTAAGAGGGGGCAGGACTTGTGGGTCTCGCCGGGTCCATATGAAGGTTCGCTGTTGGGCCGTCCTCTTCGATGCTGACGCCTTCAGCACTCTCTACCTCTGCCCGACATAACTACTCCAAGCTTATGATGCATTGGGAGGGATCTCCACACTCTTATCCCGACACACGATCTCCAGATCGCCCCTAGACATTCCGCTGAAGAACGCCATCTTATGAGTTCTCCTGCACTGCAGTTACTCCTCTCCTAAGTAACTCGGCTTCTCCAATTGGGTGACCGAAAAGCCACCTGGGATTATCCCACCAATTTCTGTGACTGGACACCTCCGAGTGCCCTCACGACCTCGCATCTCGCAGTCACAGAACGGCTTAAGGTCGCACACGACCTGGCCAATTAGAAGTTTCCCACTTACCATCAGTAACCGCCTGTTACTGACTCAACCCACTGCGCAGTGGGCGGGTACTATGCCGACACCACCAGACTCCTCCTTCCTGTGGTGCATGGAACCACGGTTCTGCTCTGTATGCGTCGACACACTGTCTTACCACACCTGTGTGGCGTAGACGGATCCACACTGGTCGCTTCACCAAGCCTTTGCACGGTAGCTGGTGGAAGGCGGAGCTTGGAGGTGCTGGGTGTACCCAAAACAGCCGGAGAACGGGGTTATGTTTGGCATACCCCTGCTGGTCACAAGATGAAGCGGTCGTCTTGAGGCAAAAGATGTTTTTTCGCTCAAAATAAGCCCTCAAAAAAAGCCCTCCCTGTTCCCAGGGGAACAGCAATACAATACATAAATGTATGTGTGTGTATATATGTGTATACATATGTATGTAGGTGTGTGTATATGTATGTATGTATGTGTGTATATGTATGCATATGTATGTATGTATGTATGTATGTGTATATGTATGTGTGTGTGTGTATGTGTATATATGTATGTATGTATGTATGTATGTGTGTGTGTGTATGTATGTCTATATATGTATGTGTGTGTATATGTGTATATATGTATGTATGTGTGTGTACGTACGTACGTACGTACGTACGTACGTACAGATGGTGCCCTCCTCGTCTATGCCTTTAAAAGGATTAACTGAGCCAGGGCAGTCGGACTTAATCCCCTGATGTATTGTTCACTCTGTATTGTATTGCAGCTGAGAACAATAGATGAAAGGCTTATGCTAATAAACCATGGTGGACCTATGTGTATATGTATGTATGCGTATATGTATGTGTATATGTGTGTATATGTATGTATGTATGTATGTATGTATGCGTATATGTATGTGTATATGTGTGTATGTATGTGTATATGTATGTGTATATGTGTGTATATGTGTGTGTGTGTGTGTGTGTGTGTATGTATGTGTATATGTGTGTATATGTATGTGTGTATGTATGTATGTGTATATGTATGTGTATATGTATGTGTGTGTATGTATGTGTATATGTATGTGTGTGTATATGTATGTGTATATGTATGTGTGTGTATGTATGTGTATATGTATGTGTGTATATGTGTGTGTGTATATGTATGTGTGTATGTATGTGTATATGTGTGTATATGGATGTGTGTGTATGTATGTGTATATGTGTGTGTATGTATGTATGTATGTATGTATGTATGCGTATATGTATGTATGTATGTGTATATGTATGTATGTATATGTGTGTATATGTATGTGTGTATGTATGTGTGAATGTATGTGTATATGTGTGTGTATATGTATGTGTATATGTGTGTATATGTATGTGTGAATGTATGTGTATATGTGTGTATGTATGTGTGTATATGTGTGTGTGTGTGTGTATGGATGTATGTGTGTATGTGTATATGTATATGTGTGTGTGTATGTATGTGTGTGTGTATGTATGTGTATGTGTGTGTGTGTGTGTGTGTGTGTGTATATGTATGGTTGTGTATATTTTCTCTTTGTGATCAGGACCAGGTAGTGACAGTACGAGAGGGCAGTAGATAACTTTCGTCCTTACAGCACCTAAATGTTTTATCCTATCTCCGTTTGTTTGAGGTTATTTTGTTTCATCTCTGCACCACTGGATGCTCGCCACAGGTTACTATTCCAAATATCTTGTGACATGGACCCAGGGGCTTATGGGAAAGGTCCTCTCCATGAAGGGAAACTAGATGCTACCATGTGTGTGTGTGTGTGTGTATATATGCGTATGTATGTGTGTATGTATGTGTATATGTGTGTATGTATGTGTATATGCGTATGTATGTGTGTGTGTATGTATGGATGTATGTGTATATGTGTGTGTGTGTGTGCGTGTGTATGGATGTATGTGTGTATGGTTGTATGTGACTGTGTGTATGTATGGATGTATGTGTGTATGGTTGTATGTGACTGTGTGTATGTATGGATGTATGTGTGTATGGTTGTATGTGACTGTGTGTGTGTATGTATGGATGTATGTGTGTATGGCTGTATGTGACTGTGTGTATGTATGGATGTATGTGTGTATGGTTGTATGTGACTGTGTGTATGTATGTATGGATGTATGTGTGTATGGTTGTATGTGACTGTGTGTATGTATGGATGTATGTGTGTACGTACGTACGTACGTACGTATATGTGCATGGATTTATGTATGTGTGTGTATGTATGTGTATACGTGTATGTATAGATGTATGTGTGTGTGTGTGTATGTATGTGTATATGTGTGTATATGTGTTCGTTTGTGTATGTATGGATGTATGTGTATACGTGTGTGTATATGTATGTATGTGTGTATGTATGTATGTATATATGTGTGTATATGTGTGTGTATGTATGTGTATATATGTATGTATAAGTGTATGTATGTATGTATATATGTATGTGTATGTATACACGGGCAGTACGGATGGTGTAATGGTAAGCATTACTGCCTCACAGCACTGAGGTCATGGGTTCGATTCCCACCATGTATGGAGTTTGTATATTTTCCCCGTACTTGCGTGGGTTTCCTCCGGGTACTCCGGTTTCCTCCCACAATCCTAATATATACTGGAAGGTTACTGGTCTCCCAACACAAATTATCCCTAGTGTGAATGTGTGTACATGTGATAGGGAATATAGAGTGTAAGCTCACTGGGGCAGAGACTGATGTGACTGGCCAAATATTCTCTGTACAGCGCTGCGGAATATGTGTGCGCTATATAAATAACTGGTAATAATAAAAATAATAATAAGTATGTATGTGTGTATGTAAGTGTATATGTGTGTATGTATGTATGTAAGTGTATACGTGTGTATGTATGTGTGTGTGTGTGTGTGTATATATGTGTGTGTATGTGTATATATGTATGTATGTATATATATGTATGTATATATGTGTGTGTGTGTGTGTGTGTGTGTGTGTGTGTGTATATGTATGTATATGTGTGTGTTTGTATATGTGTCTAGCAGTGGGGATGAGTAGATTGCGGTGTCTCTGCATGTGTATACACCAGACACACCTGCACCTCATCACTCATTGTTGGGTATATCCCAGGGACACAGCAGCACTACAACGCCCAGCATGCCCGGATTACGCTGCAGGATAAAGAGACTCTGCTCGGGAGCTGAGCAGCAGTAGGCCAGCACCTCTCCCCCACGTGACTAGAGTGCGAGCTCCTGGGGTCACACACACAGAATTGGATCTTACCCTGCAGCTTCCAGTCAGCCCTGACAGACAGCGGCCGCACTGCATCCTGGGACTTGTGGTCCTGAGTCCAACGGCGACTGTCTGCTTCCTGCGCTGGAGCTCGTCCCAGGAACTACAAATCCCGGCAGCCCCCGCGCCCGATGCGGATACCGGGAGTGACCTCAGCGCTAGTTCTGTCACGTGACTGTCAGCGGCCGCAATAATAATAACACATGGCGGCTCCGTCACTGGGGAGGGAGGGGCTACTGCCTGTGTGCACCTGCGGTAGGGATGGCCATCGGTGAGTTCGCCATCGATGGTTGCAATCGATGGCGAGACTGTGAGTGGCCATCGATGGTCACTAACTATGCTGAGGGAGACCATCGATGGTTTCACTCATCGACGGCCATCCCTGTTATGTCTGTTAATGACCCGCAGGCCAATCACAGAGCGGGGACGGGGCGTCACGGGTGCTGGGGGCGGAGCTTAGCTCCCTCACCCAGCATCTTTAAACAGAAAAACAACAACAACTATTTGTTTAGGCTAAGCCATCGATGGTGAGAAACCATATGGTTCTCTCCCATCGATGGCAAAACTATTCAACATCGGCCGTAAACCATCTTTGATTAGGCATCATCGATGGTCGATGGCCATACCTAACCTGCGGCGGGGAGGGAGGGGGTTACTGGCTCAGCCGGTGTCTGGTCCGCCCTGGCTGAGATCCGTGGAGCACCTTGGCTTCCGGGACGTGTCTGTGAGGATCCTCGGCCGCGTCTTCCACCTTGGCACGGTGTGTTGGAGGCCTCAGGTTGGGAGGAGGCGGAATGACAGCGTTCCTGATGATGGCGGGCGAGGATGTGTGTTCTTCCCCTGGTGAAGGGATTGATGATTTCACTCCTGCGATCCCTGACGGTTCGGAGTTGGGTACGCAGGCGGTGGCGCGGGGCGTTGTCCTTACATGTGTCATTGCAGACATCGTTCCCTGAGACTTCATACCTGTCTGGTCTGACTGAAGAGTGGAAACCGGCGGATAAAACGTTTTCCTCTTCAGTTTATCCCCTTCCAGCGGATCATGTGACTGAGTGGAATCGTCTCCCGAAGCGGGTGCCCACGTGGCGCGTTTAGCTCATGGCTCTTCCGCATTTGGCGTCCTTTAAAGATCAGCTGCTTATTTCTAGCCCTCTTATTGGTTCTAGGGCAGTTATCCGTCCTGTGCCGGCCTCCTTATCCGTCCTGTGCCGGCCTCCTTATCCGTCCTGTGCCGGCCTCCTTATCTGTCCTGTGCCGGCCTCCTTATCCATCCTGTGCCGGCATCTTTATCCGTCCTGTGCTGGCCTCCTTATCCGTCCTGTGCTGGCCTCCTTATCCGTCCTGTGCTGGCCTCCTTATCTGTCCTGTGCCGGCCTCCTTATCCATCCTGTGCCGGCATCTTTATCCGTCCTGTGCCGGCCTCCTTATCCGTCCTGTGCCGGCATCTTTATCCGTCCTGTGCCGGCCTCCCTATCCGTCCTGTGCCGGCCTCCTTATCCGTTCTGTGCCGGCCTCCTTATCCGTTCTGTGCCGGCATCTTTATCCGTCCTGTGCTGGCCTCCTTATCCGTTCTGTGCCGGCATCTTTATCCGTCCTGTGCTGGCCTCCCTATCTGTCCTGTGCTGGCCTCCCTATCTGTCCTGTGCCGGCCTCCTTATCCGTCCTGTGCCGGCATCTTTATCCGTCCTGTGCCGGCCTCCTTATCCATCCTGTGCCGGCCTCCTTATCCATCCTGTGCCGGCCTCCTTATCCGTCCTGTGCCGGCCTCCTTATCCGTCCTGTGCCGGCATCTTTATCCGTCCTGTGCTGGCCTCCCTATCCGTCCTGTGCTGGCCTCCTTATCCGTCCTGTGCTGGCCTCCTTATCCGTCCTGTGCTGGCCTCCTTATCCGTCCTGTGCTGGCCTCCTTACCCGCCCTGTGCTGGCCTCCTTATCCGTCCTGTGCCGGCCTCCTTATCCGTCCTGTGCCGGCCTCCTTATCCGTCCTGTGCCGGCCTCCTTATCCGTCCTGTGCCGGCCTCCTTATCCGTCCTGTGCCGGCCTCCTTATCCGTCCTGTGCCGGCCTCCTTATCCGTCCTGTGCCGGCCTCCTTATCCGTCCTGTGCTGGCCTCCTTATCCGTCCTGTGCTGGCCTCCTTACCCGTCCTGTGCTGGCCTCCTTACGCGTCCTGTGCTGGCCTCCTTATCCGTCCTGTGCTGGCCTCCTTATCCGTCCTGTGCTGGCCTCCTTATCCGTCCTGTGCCGGCCTCCTTATCCATCCTGTGCCGGCATCTTTATCCGTCCTGTGCCGGCCTCCTTATCCGTCCTGTGCCGGCCTCCTTATCCGTCCTGTGCTGGCCTCCTTATCCGTCCTGTGCTGGCCTCCTTATCCATCCTGTGCCGGCATCTTTATCCGTCCTGTGCCGGCCTCCTTATCCGTCCTGTGCCGGCCTCCTTATCCGTCCTGTGCCGGCCTCCTTATCCGTCCTGTGCCGGCCTCCTTACCCGTCCTGTGCCGGCCTCCTTATCCGTCCTGTGCTGGCCTCCTTATCCGTCCTGTGCTGGCCTCCTTACCCGTCCTGTGCTGGCCTCCTTACGCGTCCTGTGCTGGCCTCCTTATCCGTCCTGTGCTGGCCTCCTTATCCGTCCTGTGCCGGCCTCCTTATCCGTCCTGTGCCGGCCTCCTTATCCGTCCTGTGCCGGCCTCCTTACCCGTCCTGTGCCGGCCTCCTTATCCGTCCTGTGCCGGCCTCCTTATCCGTCCTGTGCCGGCCTCCTTATCCGTCCTGTGCCGGCCTCCTTATCCGTCCTGTGCCGGCCTCCTTATCCGTCCTGTGCCGGCCTCCTTATCCGTCCTGTGCCGGCCTCCTTATGCGTCCTGTGCCGGCCTCCTTATCCGTCCTGTGCTGGCCTCCTTATCCGTCCTGTGCTGGCCTCCTTATCCGTCCTGTGCTGGCCTCCTTATCCGTCCTGTGCTGGCCTCCTTATCCGTCCTGTGCTGGCCTCCTTATCCGTCCTGTGCTGGCCTCCTTATCCGTCCTGTGCCGGCCTCCTTATCCGTCCTGTGCCGGCCTCCTTACGCGTCCTGTGCCGGCCTCCTTATCCGTGCTGTGCTGGCCTCCTTATCCGTCCTGTGCTGGCCTCCTTATCCGTCCTGTGCTGGCCTCCTTATCCGTCCTGTGCTGACCTCCTTATCCGTCCTGTGCTGGCCTCCTTATCCGTCCTGTGCTGGCCTCCTTATTCGTCCTGTGCTGTCCTCCTTATTCGTCCTGTGCTGGCCTCCTTATCCGTCCTGTGCTGGCCTCCTTACCCGTCCTGTGCTGGCCTCCTTATTCGTCCTGTGCTGGCCTCCTTATCCGTCATGTGCTGTCCTCCTTATCCGTCCTGTGCTGGCCTCCTTATCCGTCCTGTGCTGGCCTCCTTATCCGTCCTGTGCTGGCCTCCTTACCCGTCATGTGCTGTCCTCCTTATCCGTCCTTACGGGCCTCCTTATTCGTCCTGTGCTGGCCTCCTTATCCGTCATGTGCTGTCCTCCTTATCCGTCCTGTGCTGGCCTCCTTATCCGTCCTGTGCTGGCCTCCTTATCCGTCCTGTGCTGGCCTCCTTATCCGTCCTGTGCTGGCCTCCTTATCCGTCCTGTGCTGGCCTCCTTATCCGTCCTGTGCTGGCCTCCTTATCCGTCCTGTGCTGGCCTCCTTATTCGTCCTGTGCTGGCCTCCTTATCCGTCCTGTGCTGGCCTCCTTATCCGTCCTGTGCTGGCCTCCTTATCCGTCATGTGCTGTCCTCCTTATTCGTCCTGTGCTGGCCTCCTTGCCCGTCCTGTGCTGGCCTCCTTGCCCGTCCTGTGCTGGCCTCCTTGCCCGTCCTGTGCTGGCCTCCTTATCCGTCCTGTGCTGGCCTCCTTATCCGTCCTGTGCTGGCCTCCTTATCCGTCCTGTGCTGGCCTCCTTATCCGTCATGTGCTGTCCTCCTTATTCGTCCTGTGCTGGCCTCCTTATCCGTCCTGTGCTGGCCTCCTTATCCGTCCTGTGCTGGCCTCCTTACCCGTCCTGTGCTGGCCTCCTTACCCGTCCTGTGCTGGCCTCCTTACCCGTCCTGTGCTGGCCTCCTTATCCGTCCTGTGCCGGCCTCCTTATCCGTCCTGTGCCGGCCTCCTTATCCGTCCTGTGCCGGCCTCCTTATTCGTCCTGTGCCGGCCTCCTTATCCGTCCTGTGCCGGCCTCCTTATCCGTCCTGTGCCGGCCTCCTTATTCGTCCTGTGCCGGCCTCCTTATCCGTCCTGTGCCGGCCTCCTTATCCGTCCTGTGCCGGCCTCCTTATTCGTCCTGTGCCGGCCTCCTTATCCGTCCTGTGCCGGCCTCCTTATTCGTCCTGTGCCGGCCTCCTTATCCGTCCTGTGCCGGCCTCCTTATCCGTCCTGTGCCGGCCTCCTTATTCGTCCTGTGCCGGCCTCCTTATTCGTCCTGTGCCGGCCTCCTTATTCGTCCTGTGCCGGCCTCCTTATCCGTCCTGTGCTGGCCTCCTTATCCGTCCTGTGCCGGCCTCCTTATTCGTCCTGTGCCGGCCTCCTTATCCGTCCTGTGCTGGCCTCCTTATCGGTCCTGTGCTGTCCTCCTTATCCATCCTGTGCTGTCCTCCTTATCCGTCCTGGCCTCCTTATCCGTCCTGTGCTGGCCTCCTTATCCGTCCTGTGCTGGCCTCCTTACCCGTCCTGTGCTGGCCTCCTTATCGGTCCTGTGCTGGCCTCCTTATCCGTCCTGTGCCGGCTTCCTTATCCGTCCTGTGCTGGCCTCCTTATCCGTCCTGTGCCGGCCTCCCTATCCGTCCTGTGCTGGCCTCCTTATCCGTCCTGTGCTGGTCTCCTTATTCGTCCTGTGCTGTCCTCCTTATCCGTCCTGTGCTGTCCTCCTTATCCGTCCTGTGCCGGCCTCCTTATCCGTCCTGTGCTGGCCTCCTTATCCGTCCTGTGCCGGCCTCCTTATCCGTCCTGTGCCGGCCTCCTTATCCGTCCTGTGCTGGCCTCCTTACCCGTCATGTGCTGGCCTCCTTATCCGTCCTGTGCTGGCCTCCTTATCCGTCCTGTGCTGGCCTCCTTATTCGTCCTGTGCTGGCCTCCTTATCCGTCCTGTGCTGGCCTCCTTATCCGTCCTGTGCTGGCCTCCTTACCCGTCCTGTGCTGGCCTCCTTACCCGTCCTGTGCCGGCCTCCTTACCCGTCCTGTGCCGGCCTCCTTATCCGTCCTGTGCCGGCCTCCTTATCGGTCCTGTGCTGGCCTCCTTATCGGTCCTGTGCTGTCCTCCTTATCGGTCCTGTGCTGTCCTCCTTATCGGTCCTGTGCTGGCCTCCTTATCCGTCCTGTGCTGGCCTCCTTATCCGTCCTGTGCTGGCCTCCTTATCCGTCCTGTGCCGGCCTCCTTATCCGTCCTGTGCTGGCCTCCTTATCCGTCCTTCCGACTTCTACAGAAGGATCAGATTTTCACTGATGTCTGGTTCTTTATCTAGAAGTTTGGACCTTTTTGCGAGGTCTGTTTTGAAGCCACCGTTAGGTCTGCTGGTAGCACCGTGGGGTCATAATCGTCTTTCCTCGGCTCCCTTTGAACCATTGCATTTTGTGGAACATAAGTTTGTCACTTGGGAGTTGGTCTTTCTTACGCCGTTCCTCAGCTCTGCGGGATTGCGAGTTGGGCGCTTTCTCTTTTCTCATCTCACAATGACAGGGCGGTTTTGCGAAAGTTTTCTTAGTTAGTTTTATGGGCCTAATTTAATGTTGAACTGAAGTACAAACGCTTTTGTAGTTGCCGATAATCAATACACTACGCATGCGCAAAATTTTCACATCGCATGTCCGCCGCTTTATTTGCGCTCGGAATAGAGGAAAAAATCGCCTCTGATAAATTATTCTACAAAATAACAACCTCTCCACTAAACAATGCTAGAAAGGCGTGGCGGAGGAGTGTCTGTGGGCGGTCTCCGTGAGTTACAGATCTGGGCGTGTAACTGGGGCGTGTGGTGGGAGCGTGTACCTGGGTCCGGGGCAGTGCAACTGGGGCATGTGGTGGGAGCGTGTACCTGGGTCCAGGGCGGTGTAACTGGGGCGTGTGGTGGGAGCGTGTACCTGGGTCCAGGGCGGTGTAACTGGGGCGTGTGGTGGGAGCGTGTACCTGGGTCCGGGGCGGTGTAACTGGGGCGTGTGGTGGGAGCGTGTACCTGGATCCAGGGCGGTGTAACTGGGGCGTGTGGTGGGAGCGTGTACCTGGGTCCGGGGCGGTGTAACTGGGGCGTGTGGTGGGAGCGTGTACCTGGGTCCAGGGCGGTGTAACTGGGGCGTGTGGTGGGAGCGTGTACCTGGGTCCGGGGCGGTGTAACTGGGGCGTGTGGTGGGAGCGTGTACCTGGATCCAGGGCGGTGTAACTGGGGCGTGTGGTGGGAGCGTGTACCTGGGTCCGGGGCGGTGTAACTGGGGCGTGTGGTGGGAGCGTGTACCTGGGTCCGGGGCGGTGTAACTGGGGCGTGTGGTGGGAGCGTGTTCCTGGGTCCGGGGCGGTGTAACTGGGGTGTGTGGTGGGAGCGTGTACCTGGGTCCGGGGCGGTGTAACTGGGGCGTGCAGTGGGAGCGTGTACCTGGGTCCGGGGCGGTGTAACTGGGGTGTGTGGTGGGAGCGTGTACCTGGGTCCGGGGCGGTGTAACTGGGGCGTGTGGTGGGATCGTGTACCTGGGTCCGGGGCGGTGTAACTGGGGCGTGTGGTGGGAGCGTGTACCTGGGTCCGGGGCGGTGTAACTGGAGCGGTGTAACTGGGGTGTGTGGTGGGAGCGTGTACCTGGATCCAGGGCGGTGTAACTGGGGCGTGTGGTGGGAGCGTGTACCTGGGTCCGGGGCGGTGTAACTGGGGCGTGTGGTGGGAGCGTGTACCTGGGTCCAGGGCGGTGTAACTGGGGCGTGTGGTGGGAGCGTGTACCTGGGTCCGGGGCGGTGTAACTGGGGCGTGTGGTGGGAGCGTGTACCTGGGTCCGGGGCAGTGCAACTGGGGCATGTGGTGGGAGCGTGTACCTGGGTCCGGGGCAGTGCAACTGGGGCATGTGGTGGGAGCGTGTACCTGGGTCCGGGGCGGTGTAACTGGGGCGTGTGGTGGGAGCGTGTACCTGGGTCCAGGGCGGTGTAACTGGGGCGTGTGGTGGGAGCGTGTACCTGGGTCCGGGGCGGTGTAACTGGGGCGGTGTAACTGGGGTGTGTGGTGGGAGCGTGTACCTGGATCCAGGGCGGTGTAACTGGGGCGTGTGGTGGGAGCGTGTACCTGGGTCCGGGGCGGTGTAACTGGGGCGTGTGGTGGGAGCGTGTACCTGGGTCCAGGGCGGTGTAACTGGGGCGTGTGGTGGGAGCGTGTACCTGGGTCCGGGGCGGTGTAACTGGGGCGTGTGGTGGGAGCGTGTACCTGGGTCCGGGGCGGTGTAACTGGGGCGTGTGGTGGGAGCGTGTACCTGGGTCCAGGGCGGTGTAACTGGGGCGTGTGGTGGGAGCGTGTACCTGGGTCCGGGGCGGTGTAACTGGGGTGTGTGGTGGGAGCGTGTACCTGGATCCAGGGCGGTGTAACTGGGGCGTGTAGTGGGAGCGTGTACCTGGGTCCGGGGCGGTGTAACTGGGGCGTGTGGTGGGAGCGTGTACCTGGGTCCGGGGCGGTGTAACTGGGGCGTGTGGTGGGAGCGTGTACCTGGGTCCAGGGCGGTGTAACTGGGGCGTGTAGTGGGAGCGTGTACCTGGGTCCGGGGCGGTGTAATTGGGGCGTGCGGTGGGAGCGTGTACCTGGGTCCAGGCCGGTGTAACTGGGGCGTGTGGTGGGAGCGTGTACCTGGGTCCGGGGCGGTGTAACTGGGGCGTATAGTGGGAGTGTGTACCTGGGTCCAGGGCGGTGTAACTGGGGCGTGTGGTGGGAGCGTGTACCTGGGTCCAGGGCCGTGTAACTGGGGCGTGTGGTGGGAGCGTGTACCTGGGTCCAGGGCGGTGTAACTGGGGCGGTGTAACTGGGGTGTGTGGTGGGAGCGTGTACCTGGGTCCAGGGCGGTGTAACTGGGGCGTGTAGTGGGAGCGTGTACCTGGGTCCAGGGCGGTGTAACTGGGGCGTGTGGTGGGAGCGTGTACCTGGGTCCAGGGCGGTGTAACTGGGGCGTGTAGTGGGAGCGTGTACCTGGGTCCGGGGCGGTGTAATTGGGGCGTGCGGTGGGAGCGTGTACCTGGGTCCGGGGCGGTGTAACTGGGGCGTGTGGTGGGAGCGTGTACCTGGGTCCAGGGCGGTGTAACTGGGGCGTGTAGTGGGAGCGTGTACCTGGGTCCAGGGCCGTGTAACAGGGCGTGTGGTGGGAGCGTGTACCTGGGTCCAGGGCGGTGTAACTGGGGCTTGTGGTGGGAGCGTGTACCTGGGTCCGGGGCGGTGTAACTGGGTGTGTGGTGGGAGCGTGTACCTGGGTCCAGGGTCGTGTAACAGGGCGTGTGGTGGGAGCGTGTACCTGGGTCCGGGGCGGTGTAACTGGGGCGTGTGGTGCGAGCGTGTACCTGGGTCCAGGGCGGTGTAACTGGGGCGTGTGGTGGGAGCGTGTACCTGGGTCCGGGGCAGTGCAACTGGGGCGTGTGGTGGGAGCGTGTACCTGGGTCCGGGGCGGTGTAACTGGGGCGTGTGGTGGGAGCGTGTACCTGGGTCCAGGGCGGTGTAACTGGGGCGTGTGGTGGGAGCGTGTACCTGGGTCCGGGGCGGTGTAACTGGGGTGTGTGGTGGGAGCGTGTACCTGGATCCAGGGCGGTGTAACTGGGGCGTGTGGTGGGAGCGTGTACCTGGGTCCGGGGCGGTGTAACTGGGGCGGTGTAACTGGGGTGTGTGGTGGGAGCGTGTACCTGGGTCCAGGGAGGTGTAACAGGGCGTGTGGTGGGAGCGTGTACCTGGGTCCGGGGCGGTGTAACTGGGGCGTGTGGTGGGAGCGTGTACCTGGGTCCGGGGCGGTGTAATTGGGGAGTGCGGTGGGAGCGTGTACCTGGGTCCGGGGCGGTGTAACTGGGGCGTGTGGTGGGAGCGTGTACCTGGGTCCAGGGCGGTGTAACTGGGGCGTGTGGTGGGAGCGTGTACCTGGATCCAGGGCGGTGTAACTGGGGCGTGTGGTGGGAGCGTGTACCTGGGTCCGGGGCGGTGTAACTGGGGCGTGTGGTGGGAGCGTGTACCTGGGTCCGGGGCGGTGTAACTGGGGCGTGTGGTGGGAGCGTGTACCTGGGTCCAGGGCAGTGCAACTGGGGCGTGTGGTGGGAGCGTGTACCTGGGTCCAGGGCCGTGTAACAGGGCGTGTGGTGGGAGCGTGTACCTGGGTCCGGGGCGGTGTAACTGGGGCGTGTGGTGGGAGCGTGTACCTGGGTCCGGGGCGGTGTAACTGGGGCGTATAGTGGGAGTGTGTACCTGGGTCCGGGGCGGTGTAACTGGGGCGTGTGGTGGGAGCGTGTATCTGGGTCCAGGGCGGTGTAACTGGGGCGTGTGGTGGGAGCGTGTACCTGGGTCCGGGGCAGTGCAACTGGGGCGTGTGGTGGGAGCGTGTACCTGGGTCCAGGGCGGTGTAACTGGGGCGGTGTAACTGGGGTGTGTGGTGGGAGCGTGTACCTGGGTCCAGGGAGGTGTAACTGGGGCGGTGTAACTGGTGTGTGTGGTGGGAGCGTGTACCTGGTCCAGGGCGGTGTAACTGGGGCGTGTGGTGGGAGCGTGTACCTGGGTCCGGGGCGGTGTAATTGGGGCGTGCAGTGGGAGCGTGTACCTGGGTCCGGGGCGGTGTAACTGGGGCGTGTGGTGGGAGCGTGTACCTGGGTCCAGGGCGGTGTAACTGGGGCGTGTAGTGGGAGCGTGTACCTGGGTCCAGGGCGGTGTAACTGGGGCGTGTGGTGGGAGCGTGTACCTGGGTCCAGGGCCGTGTAACAGGGCGTGTGGTGGGAGCGTGTACCTGGGTCCGGGGCGGTGTAACTGGGGCGTGTGGTGGGAGCGTGTACCTGGGTCCGGGGCGGTGTAACTGGGGCGTATAGTGGGAGCGTGTACCTGGGTCCAGGGCCGTGTAACAGGGCGTATGGTGGGAGCGTGTACCTGGGTCCAGGGCGGTGTAACGGGCGTGTGGTGGGAGCGTGTACCTGGGTCCAGGGCCGTGTAACAGGGCGTGTGGTGGGAGCGTGTACCTGGGTCCGGGGCGGTGTAACTGGGGCGTGTGGTGGGAGCGTGTACCTGGGTCCGGGGCGGTGTAACTGGGGCGTGTGGTGGGAGCGTGTACCTGGGTCCAAGGCGGTGTAACTGGGCCGTGTGGTGGGAGCGTGTACCTGGGTCCAGGGCGGTGTAACTGGGGCGTGTGGTGGGAGCGTGTACCTGGATCCAGGGCGGTGTAACTGGGGCGTGTGGTGGGAGCGTGTACCTGGGTCCGGGGCGGTGTAACTGGGGCGTGTGGTGGGAGCGTGTACCTGGGTCCGGGGCGGTGTAACTGGGGCGTGTGGTGGGAGCGTGTACCTGGGCCCGGGGCGGTGTAACTGGGGCGTGTAGTGGGAGTGTGTACCTGGGTCCGGGGCGGTGTAACTGGGGCGTGTGGTGGGAGCGTGTACCTGGGTCCAGGGCGGTGCAACTGGGGCGTGTGGTGGGAGCGTGTACCTGGGTCCGGGGCGGTGTAACTGGGGCGTGTGGTGGGAGCGTGTACCTGGGTCCGGGGCGGTGTAACTGGGGCGTGTGGTGGGAGCTTGTACCTGGGTCCGGGGAGGTGCAACTTGGGCGTGTGGTGGGAGTGTGTACCTGGGTCCGGGGCGGTGTAACTGGGGCGTGTGGTGGGAGTGTGTACCTGGGTCCGGGGCGGTGTAACTGGGGCGTGTGGTGGGAGCGTGTACCTGGGTCCAGGGCGGTGTAACTGGGGCGTGTGGTGGGAGCGTGTACCTGGGACCAGGGCGGTGTAACTGGGGCGTGTGGTGGGAGCGTGTACCTGGGACCGGGGCGGTGTAACTGGGGCGTGTGGTGGGAGCGTGTACCTGGGTCCAGGGCGGTGTAACTGGGGCGTGTGGTGGGAGCGTGTACCTGGGTCCAGGGCCGTGTAACAGGGCGTGTGGTGGGAGCGTGTACCTGGGTCCAGGCCGGTGTAACTGGGGCGTGTGGTGGAAGCGTGTACCTGGGTCCGGGGCGGTGTAACTGGGGCGTATAGTGGGAGTGTGTACCTGGGTCCAGGGCGGTGTAACTGGGGCGTGTGGTGGGAGCGTGTACCTGGGTCCAGGGCCGTGTAACTGGGGCGTGTGGTGGGAGCGTGTACCTGGGTCCAGGGCGGTGTAACTGGGGCGGTGTAACTGGGGTGTGTGGTGGGAGCGTGTACCTGGGTCCAGGGCGGTGTAACTGGGGCGTGTAGTGGGAGCGTGTACCTGGGTCCAGGGCGGTGTAACTGGGGCGTGTGGTGGGAGCGTGTACCTGGGTCCAGGGCGGTGTAACTGGGGCGTGTAGTGGGAGCGTGTACCTGGGTCCGGGGCGGTGTAATTGGGGCGTGCGGTGGGAGCGTGTACCTGGGTCCGGGGCGGTGTAACTGGGGCGTGTGGTGGGAGCATGTACCTGGGTCCAGGGCGGTGTAACTGGGGCGTGTAGTGGGAGCGTGTACCTGGGTCCAGGGCCGTGTAACAGGGCGTGTGGTGGGAGCGTGTACCTGGGTCCAGGGCGGTGTAACTGGGGCTTGTGGTGGGAGCGTGTACCTGGGTCCGGGGCGGTGTAACTGGGTGTGTGGTGGGAGCGTGTACCTGGGTCCAGGGTCGTGTAACAGGGCGTGTGGTGGGAGCGTGTACCTGGGTCCGGGGCGGTGTAACTGGGGCGTGTGGTGCGAGCGTGTACCTGGGTCCAGGGCGGTGTAACTGGGGCGTGTGGTGGGAGCGTGTACCTGGGTCCGGGGCAGTGCAACTGGGGCGTGTGGTGGGAGCGTGTACCTGGGTCCGGGGCGGTGTAACTGGGGCGTGTGGTGGGAGCGTGTACCTGGGTCCAGGGCGGTGTAACTGGGGCGTGTGGTGGGAGCGTGTACCTGGGTCCGGGGCGGTGTAACTGGGGTGTGTGGTGGGAGCGTGTACCTGGATCCAGGGCGGTGTAACTGGGGCGTGTGGTGGGAGCGTGTACCTGGGTCCGGGGCGGTGTAACTGGGGCGGTGTAACTGGGGTGTGTGGTGGGAGCGTGTACCTTGGTCCAGGGAGGTGTAACAGGGCGTGTGGTGGGAGCGTGTACCTGGGTCCGGGGCGGTGTAACTGGGGCGTGTGGTGGGAGCGTGTACCTGGGTCCGGGGCGGTGTAATTGGGGAGTGCGGTGGGAGCGTGTACCTGGGTCCGGGGCGGTGTAACTGGGGCGTGTGGTGGGAGCGTGTACCTGGGTCCAGGGCGGTGTAACTGGGGCGTGTGGTGGGAGCGTGTACCTGGATCCAGGGCGGTGTAACTGGGGCGTGTGGTGGGAGCGTGTACCTGGGTCCGGGGCGGTGTAACTGGGGCGTGTGGTGGGAGCGTGTACCTGGGTCCGGGGCGGTGTAACTGGGGCGTGTGGTGGGAGCGTGTACCTGGGTCCAGGGCAGTGCAACTGGGGCGTGTGGTGGGAGCGTGTACCTGGGTCCAGGGCCGTGTAACAGGGCGTGTGGTGGGAGCGTGTACCTGGGTCCGGGGCGGTGTAACTGGGGCGTATAGTGGGAGTGTGTACCTGGGTCCGGGGCGGTGTAACTGGGGCGTGTGGTGGGAGCGTGTATCTGGGTCCAGGGCGGTGTAACTGGGGCGTGTGGTGGGAGCGTGTACCTGGGTCCGGGGCAGTGCAACTGGGGCGTGTGGTGGGAGCGTGTACCTGGGTCCAGGGCGGTGTAACTGGGGCGGTGTAACTGGGGTGTGTGGTGGGAGCGTGTACCTGGGTCCAGGGAGGTGTAACTGGGGCGGTGTAACTGGTGTGTGTGGTGGGAGCGTGTACCTGGTCCAGGGCGGTGTAACTGGGGCGTGTGGTGGGAGCGTGTACCTGGGTCCGGGGCGGTGTAATTGGGGCGTGCTGTGGGAGCGTGTACCTGGGTCCGGGGCGGTGTAACTGGGGCGTGTGGTGGGAGCGTGTACCTGGGTCCAGGGCGGTGTAACTGGGGCGTGTAGTGGGAGCGTGTACCTGGGTCCAGGGCGGTGTAACTGGGGCGTGTGGTGGGAGCGTGTACCTGGGTCCAGGGCCGTGTAACAGGGCGTGTGGTGGGAGCGTGTACCTGGGTCCGGGGCGGTGTAACTGGGGCGTGTGGTGGGAGCGTGTACCTGGGTCCGGGGCGGTGTAACTGGGGCGTATAGTGGGAGCGTGTACCTGGGTCCAGGGCCGTGTAACAGGGCGTATGGTGGGAGCGTGTACCTGGGTCCAGGGCGGTGTAACTGGGGCGTGTGGTGGGAGCGTGTACCTGGGTCCAGGGCCGTGTAACAGGGCGTGTGGTGGGAGCGTGTACCTGGGTCCGGGGCGGTGTAACTGGGGCGTGTGGTGGGAGCGTGTACCTGGGTCCGGGGCGGTGTAACTGGGGCGTGTGGTGGGAGCGTGTACCTGGGTCCAAGGCGGTGTAACTGGGCCGTGTGGTGGGAGCGTGTACCTGGGTCCAGGGCGGTGTAACTGGGGCGTGTGGTGGGAGCGTGTACCTGGATCCAGGGCGGTGTAACTGGGGCGTGTGGTGGGAGCGTGTACCTGGGTCCGGGGCGGTGTAACTGGGGCGTGTGGTGGGAGCGTGTACCTGGGTCCGGGGCGGTGTAACTGGGGCGTGTGGTGGGAGCGTGTACCTGGGTCCGGGGCGGTGTAACTGGGGCGTGTAGTGGGAGTGTGTACCTGGGTCCGGGGCGGTGTAACTGGGGCGTGTGGTGGGAGCGTGTACCTGGGTCCGGGGCGGTGTAACTGGGGCGTGTGGTGGGAGCGTGTACCTGGGTCCAGGGCGGTGCAACTGGGGCGTGTGGTGGGAGCGTGTACCTGGGTACGGGGCGGTGTAACTGGGGCGTGTGGTGGGAGCGTGTACCTGGGTCCGGGGCGGTGTAACTGGGGCGTGTGGTGGGAGCTTGTACCTGGGTCCGGGGAGGTGCAACTTGGGCGTGTGGTGGGAGTGTGTACCTGGGTCCGGGGCGGTGTAACTGGGGCGTGTGGTGGGAGTGTGTACCTGGGTCCGGGGCGGTGTAACTGGGGCGTGTGGTGGGAGCGTGTACCTGGGTCCAGGGCGGTGTAACTGGGGCGTGTGGTGGGAGCGTGTACCTGGGACCAGGGCGGTGTAACTGGGGCGTGTGGTGGGAGCGTGTACCTGGGACCGGGGCGGTGTAACTGGGGCGTGTGGTGGGAGCGTGTACCTGGGTCCAGGGCGGTGTAACTGGGGCGTGTGGTGGGAGCGTGTACCTGGGTCCAGGGCGGTGTAACTGGGGCGTGTGGTGGGAGCGTGTACCTGGGACCGGGGCGGTGTAACTGGGGCGTGTGGTGGGAGCGTGTACCTGGGACCGGGGCGGTGTAACTGGGGCGTGTGGTGGGAGCGTGTACCTGGGACCGGGGCGGTGTAACTGGGGCGTGTGGTGGGAGCGTGTACCTGGGTCCGGGGCGGTGTAACTGGGGCGTGCGGTGGGAGCGTGTACCTGAGTCCAGGGCGGTGTAACTGGGGCGTGCAGTGGGAGCGTGTACCTGGGTCCGGGGCGGTGTAACTGGGGCGTGTGGTGGGAGCGTGTACCTGGGTCCAGGGCGGTGTAACTGGGGCGTGCAGTGGGAGCGTGTACCTGGGTCCGGGGTGGTGTAACTGGGGCGTGTGGTGGGAGTGTGTACCTGGGTCCAGGGCGGTGTAACTGGGGCGTGCGGTGGGAGCGTGTACCTGGGTCCGGGGTGGTGTAACTGGGGCGTGTGGTGGGAGCGTGTACCTGGGTCCGGGGCGGTGTAATTGGGGCGTGCGGTGGGAGCGTGTACCTGGGTCCAGGGCGGTGTAACTGGGGCGTGTGGTGGGAGCGTGTACCTGGGTCCAGGGCGGTGTAACTGGGGCGTGTAGTGGGAGCGTGTACCTGGGTCCGGGGCGGTGTAATTGGGGCGTGCGGTGGGAGCGTGTACCTGGGTCCGGGGCGGTGTAACTGGGGTGTGTGGTGGGAGCGTGTACCTGGGTCCAGGGCCGTGTAACAGGGCGTGTGGTGGGAGCGTGTACCTGGGTCCAGGGCGGTGTAACTGGGGCGTGTAGTGGGAGCGTGTACCTGGGTCCAGGGCCGTGTAACAGGGCGTGTGGTGGGAGCGTGTACCTGGGTCCAGGCCGGTGTAACTGGGGCGTGTGGTGGGAGCGTGTACCTGGGTCCGGGGCGGTGTAACTGGGGCGTATAGTGGGAGTGTGTACCTGGGTCCAGGGCGGTGTAACTGGGGCGTGTGGTGGGAGCGTGTACCTGGGTCCAGGGCCGTGTAACTGGGGCGTGTGGTGGGAGCGTGTACCTGGGTCCAGGGCGGTGTAACTGGGGCGGTGTAACTGGGGTGTGTGGTGGGAGCGTGTACCTGGGTCCAGGGCGGTGTAACTGGGGCGTGTAGTGGGAGCGTGTACCTGGGTCCAGGGCGGTGTAACTGGGGCGTGTGGTGGGAGCGTGTACCTGGGTCCAGGGCGGTGTAACTGGGGCGTGTAGTGGGAGCGTGTACCTGGGTCCGGGGCGGTGTAATTGGGGCGTGCGGTGGGAGCGTGTACCTGGGTCCGGGGCGGTGTAACTGGGGCGTGTGGTGGGAGCGTGTACCTGGGTCCAGGGCGGTGTAACTGGGGCGTGTAGTGGGAGCGTGTACCTGGGTCCAGGGCCGTGTAACAGGGCGTGTGGTGGGAGCGTGTACCTGGATCCAGGGCGGTGTAACTGGGGCTTGTGGTGGGAGCGTGTACCTGGGTCCGGGGCGGTGTAACTGGGTGTGTGGTGGGAGCGTGTACCTGGGTCCAGGGTCGTGTAACAGGGCGTGTGGTGGGAGCGTGTACCTGGGTCCGGGGCGGTGTAACTGGGGCGTGTGGTGCGAGCGTGTACCTGGGTCCAGGGCGGTGTAACTGGGGCGTGTGGTGGGAGCGTGTACCTGGGTCCGGGGCAGTGCAACTGGGGCGTGTGGTGGGAGCGTGTACCTGGGTCCGGGGCGGTGTAACTGGGGCGTGTGGTGGGAGCGTGTACCTGGGTCCAGGGCGGTGTAACTGGGGCGTGTGGTGGGAGCGTGTACCTGGGTCCGGGGCGGTGTAACTGGGGTGTGTGGTGGGAGCGTGTACCTGGATCCAGGGCGGTGTAACTGGGGCGTGTGGTGGGAGCGTGTACCTGGGTCCGGGGCGGTGTAACTGGGGCGGTGTAACTGGGGTGTGTGGTGGGAGCGTGTACCTGGGTCCAGGGAGGTGTAACAGGGCGTGTGGTGGGAGCGTGTACCTGGGTCCGGGGCGGTGTAACTGGGGCGTGTGGTGGGAGCGTGTACCTGGGTCCGGGGCGGTGTAATTGGGGAGTGCGGTGGGAGCGTGTACCTGGGTCCGGGGCGGTGTAACTGGGGCGTGTGGTGGGAGCGTGTACCTGGGTCCAGGGCGGTGTAACTGGGGCGTGTGGTGGGAGCGTGTACCTGGATCCAGGGCGGTGTAACTGGGGCGTGTGGTGGGAGCGTGTACCTGGGTCCGGGGCGGTGTAACTGGGGCGTGTGGTGGGAGCGTGTACCTGGGTCCGGGGCGGTGTAACTGGGGCGTGTGGTGGGAGCGTGTACCTGGGTCCAGGGCAGTGCAACTGGGGCGTGTGGTGGGAGCGTGTACCTGGGTCCAGGGCCGTGTAACAGGGCGTGTGGTGGGAGCGTGTACCTGGGTCCGGGGCGGTGTAACTGGGGCGTGTGGTGGGAGCGTGTACCTTGGTCCGGGGCGGTGTAACTGGGGCGTATAGTGGGAGTGTGTACCTGGGTCCGGGGCGGTGTAACTGGGGCGTGTGGTGGGAGCGTGTATCTGGGTCCAGGGCGGTGTAACTGGGGCGTGTGGTGGGAGCGTGTACCTGGGTCCGGGGCAGTGCAACTGGGGCGTGTGGTGGGAGCGTGTACCTGGGTCCAGGGCGGTGTAACTGGGGCGGTGTAACTGGGGTGTGTGGTGGGAGTGTGTACCTGGGTCCAGGGAGGTGTAACTGGGGCGGTGTAACTGGTGTGTGTGGTGGGAGCGTGTACCTGGTCCAGGGCGGTGTAACTGGGGCGTGTGGTGGGAGCGTGTACCTGGGTCCAGGGCGGTGTAATTGGGGCGTGCAGTGGGAGCGTGTACCTGGGTCCGGGGCGGTGTAACTGGGGCGTGTGGTGGGAGCGTGTACCTGGGTCCAGGGCGGTGTAACTGGGGCGTGTAGTGGGAGCGTGTACCTGGGTCCAAGGCGGTGTAACTGGGGCGTGTGGTGGGAGCGTGTACCTGGGTCCAGGGCCGTGTAACAGGGCGTGTGGTGGGAGCGTGTACCTGGGTCCGGGGCGGTGTAACTGGGGCGTGTGGTGGGAGCGTGTACCTGGGTCCGGGGCGGTGTAACTGGGGCGTATAGTGGGAGCGTGTACCTGGGTCCAGGGCCGTGTAACAGGGCGTATGGTGGGAGCGTGTACCTGGGTCCAGGGCGGTGTAACTGGGGCGTGTGGTGGGAGCGTGTACCTGGGTCCAGGGCCGTGTAACAGGGCGTGTGGTGGGAGCGTGTACCTGGGTCCGGGGCGGTGTAACTGGGGCGTGTGGTGGGAACGTGTACCTGGGTCCGGGGCGGTGTAACTGGGGCGTGTGGTGGGAGCGTGTACCTGGGTCCAAGGCGGTGTAACTGGGCCGTGTGGTGGGAGCGTGTACCTGGGTCCAGGGCGGTGTAACTGGGGCGTGTGGTGGGAGCGTGTACCTGGATCCAGGGCGGTGTAACTGGGGCGTGTGGTGGGAGCGTGTACCTGGGTCCGGGGCGGTGTAACTGGGGCGTGTGGTGGGAGCGTGTACCTGGGTCCGGGGCGGTGTAACTGGGGCGTGTGGTGGGAGCGTGTACCTGGGTCCGGGGCGGTGTAACTGGGGCGTGTAGTGGGAGTGTGTACCTGGGTCCGGGGCGGTGTAACTGGGGCGTGTGGTGGGAGCGTGTACCTGGGTCCAGGGCGGTGCAACTGGGGCGTGTGGTGGGAGCGTGTACCTGGGTCCGGGGCGGTGTAACTGGGGCGTGTGGTGGGAGCGTGTACCTGGGTCCGGGGCGGTGTAACTGGGGCGTGTGGTGGGAGCTTGTACCTGGGTCCGGGGAGGTGCAACTTGGGCGTGTGGTGGGAGTGTGTACCTGGGTCTGGGGCGGTGTAACTGGGGCGTGTGGTGGGAGTGTGTACCTGGGTCCGGGGCGGTGTAACTGGGGCGTGTGGTGGGAGCGTGTACCTGGGTCCAGGGCGGTGTAACTGGGGCGTGTGGTGGGAGCGTGTACCTGGGACCAGGGCGGTGTAACTGGGGCGTGTGGTGGGAGCGTGTACCTGGGACCGGGGCGGTGTAACTGGGGCGTGTGGTGGGAGCGTGTACCTGGGTCCAGGGCGGTGTAACTGGGGCGTGTGGTGGGAGCGTGTACCTGGGTCCAGGGCGGTGTAACTGGGGCGTGTGGTGGGAGCGTGTACCTGGGACCGGGGCGGTGTAACTGGGGCGTGTGGTGGGAGCGTGTACCTGGGTCCAGGGCGGTGTAACTGGGGCGTGCGGTGGGAGCATGTACCTGGGTCCGGAGCGGTGTAACTGGGGCGTGTGGTGGGAGCGTGTACCTGGGTCCAGGGCGGTGTAACTGGGGCGTGCGGTGGGAGCATGTACCTGGGTCAGGGGCGGTGTAACTGGGGCGTGCGGTGGGAGCGTGTACCTGAGTCCAGGGCGGTGTAACTGGGGCGTGTGGTGGGAGCGTGTACCTGGGTCCAGGGCGGTGTAACTGGGGCGTGTGGTGGGAGCGTGTACCTGGGTCCAGGGCGGTGTAACTGGGGCGTGCAGTGGGAGCGTGTACCTGGGTCCGGGGCGGTGTAACTGGGGCGTGTGGTGGGAGTGTGTACCTGGGTCCAGGGCGGTGTAACTGGGGCGTGTGGTGGGAGCGTGTACCTGGGTCCGGGGCGGTGTAACTGGGGTGTGTGGTGGGAGCGTGTACCTGGATCCAGGGCGGTGTAACTGGGGCGTGTGGTGGGAGCGTGTACCTGGGTCCGGGGCGGTGTAACTGGGGTGTGTGGTGGGAGCGTGTACCTGGGTCCAGGGAGGTGTAACAGGGCGTGCAGTGGGAGCGTGTACCTGGGTCCGGGGCGGTGTAACTGGGGCGTGTGGTGGGAGCGTGTACCTGGGTCCAGGGCGGTGTAACTGGGGCGTGTAGTGGGAGCGTGTACCTGGGTCCAGGGCGGTGTAACTGGGGCGTGTGGTGGGAGCGTGTACCTGGGTCCAGGGCCGTGTAACAGGGCGTGTGGTGGGAGCGTGTACCTGGGTCCGGGGCGGTATAACTGGGGCGTGTGGTGGGAGCGTGTACCTGGGTCCGGGGCGGTGTAACTGGGGCGTATAGTGGGAGCGTGTACCTGGGTCCAGGGCCGTGTAACAGGGCGTATGGTGGGAGCGTGTACCTGGGTCCAGGGCGGTGTAACTGGGGCGTGTGGTGGGAGCGTGTACCTGGGTCCAGGGCCGTGTAACAGGGCGTGTGGTGGGAGCGTGTACCTGGGTCCGGGGCGGTGTAACTGGGGCGTGTGGTGGGAGCGTGTACCTGGGTCCGGGGCGGTGTAACTGGGGCGTGTGGTGGGAGCGTGTACCTGGGTCCAAGGCGGTGTAACTGGGCCGTGTGGTGGGAGCGTGTACCTGGGTCCAGGGCGGTGTAACTGGGGCGTGTGGTGGGAGCGTGTACCTGGATCCAGGGCGGTGTAACTGGGGCGTGTGGTGGGAGCGTGTACCTGGGTCCGGGGCGGTGTAACTGGGGCGTGTGGTGGGAGCGTGTACCTGGGTCCGGGGCGGTGTAACTGGGGCGTGTGGTGGGAGCGTGTACCTGGGTCCGGGGCGGTGTAACTGGGGCGTGTAGTGGGAGTGTGTACCTGGGTCCGGGGCGGTGTAACTGGGGCGTGTGGTGGGAGCGTGTACCTGGGTCCAGGGCGGTGCAACTGGGGCGTGTGGTGGGAGCGTGTACCTGGGTCCGGGGCGGTGTAACTGGGGCGTGTGGTGGGAGCGTGTACCTGGGTCCGGGGCGGTGTAACTGGGGCGTGTGGTGGGAGCTTGTACCTGGGTCCGGGGAGGTGCAACTTGGGCGTGTGGTGGGAGTGTGTACCTGGGTCCGGGGCGGTGTAACTGGGGCGTGTGGTGGGAGTGTGTACCTGAGTCCGGGGCGGTGTAACTGGGGCGTGTGGTGGGAGCGTGTACCTGGGTCCGGGGCGGTGTAACTGGGGCGGTGTAACTGGGGTGTGTGGTGGGAGCGTGTACCTGGGTCCAGGGAGGTGTAACAGGGCGTGTGGTGGGAGCGTGTACCTGGGTCCGGGGCGGTGTAACTGGGGCGTGTGGTGGGAGCGTGTACCTGGGTCCGGGGCGGTGTAATTGGGGAGTGCGGTGGGAGCGTGTACCTGGGTCCGGGGCAGTGTAACTGGGGCGTGTGGTGGGAGCGTGTACCTGGGTCCAGGGCGGTGTAACTGGGGCGTGTGGTGGGAGCGTGTACCTGGATCCAGGGCGGTGTAACTGGGGCGTGTGGTGGGAGCGTGTACCTGGGTCCGGGGCGGTGTAACTGGGGCGTGTGGTGGGAGCGTGTACCTGGGTCCGGGGCGGTGTAATTGGGGCGTGCAGTGGGAGCGTGTACCTGGGTCCGGGGCGGTGTAACTGGGGCGTGTGGTGGGAGCGTGTACCTGGGTCCAGGGCGGTGTAACTGGGGCGTGTAGTGGGAGCGTGTACCTGGGTCCAGGGCGGTGTAACTGGGGCGTGTGGTGGGAGCGTGTACCTGGGTCCAGGGCCGTGTAACAGGGCGTGTGGTGGGAGCGTGTACCTGGGTCCGGGGCGGTGTAACTGGGGCGTGTGGTGGGAGCGTGTACCTGGGTCCGGGGCGGTGTAACTGGGGCGTATAGTGGGAGCGTGTACCTGGGTCCAGGGCCGTGTAACAGGGCGTATGGTGGGAGCGTGTACCTGGGTCCAGGGCGGTGTAACTGGGGCGTGTGGTGGGAGCGTGTACCTGGGTCCAGGGCCGTGTAACAGGGCGTGTGGTGGGAGCGTGTACCTGGGTCCGGGGCGGTGTAACTGGGGCGTGTGGTGGGAGCGTGTACCTGGGTCCGGGGCGGTGTAACTGGGGCGTGTGGTGGGAGCGTGTACCTGGGTCCAAGGCGGTGTAACTGGGCCGTGTGGTGGGAGCGTGTACCTGGGTCCAGGGCGGTGTAACTGGGGCGTGTGGTGGGAGCGTGTACCTGGATCCAGGGCGGTGTAACTGGGGCGTGTGGTGGGAGCGTGTACCTGGGTCCGGGGCGGTGTAACTGGGGCGGTGTAACTGGGGTGTGTGGTGGGAGCGTGTACCTGGGTCCAGGGAGGTGTAACAGGGCGTGTGGTGGGAGCGTGTACCTGGGTCCGGGGCGGTGTAACTGGGGCGTGTGGTGGGAGCGTGTACCTGGGTCCAGGGCGGTGTAATTGGGGAGTGCGGTGGGAGCGTGTACCTGGGTCCGGGGCAGTGTAACTGGGGCGTGTGGTGGGAGCGTGTACCTGGGTCCAGGGCGGTGTAACTGGGGCGTGTGGTGGGAGCGTGTACCTGGATCCAGGGCGGTGTAACTGGGGCGTGTGGTGGGAGCGTGTACCTGGGTCCGGGGCGGTGTAACTGGGGCGTGTGGTGGGAGCGTGTACCTGGGTCCGGGGCGGTGTAATTGGGGCGTGCAGTGGGAGCGTGTACCTGGGTCCGGGGCGGTGTAACTGGGGCGTGTGGTGGGAGCGTGTACCTGGGTCCAGGGCGGTGTAACTGGGGCGTGTAGTGGGAGCGTGTACCTGGGTCCAGGGCGGTGTAACTGGGGCGTGTGGTGGGAGCGTGTACCTGGGTCCAGGGCCGTGTAACAGGGCGTGTGGGGGGAGCGTGTACCTGGGTCCGGGGCGGTGTAACTGGGGCGTGTGGTGGGAGCGTGTACCTGGGTCCGGGGCGGTGTAACTGGGGCGTATAGTGGGAGCGTGTACCTGGGTCCAGGGCCGTGTAACAGGGCGTATGGTGGGAGCGTGTACCTGGGTCCAGGGCGGTGTAACTGGGGCGTGTGGTGGGAGCGTGTACCTGGGTCCAGGGCCGTGTAACAGGGCGTGTGGTGGGAGCGTGTACCTGGGTCCGGGGCGGTGTAACTGGGGCGTGTGGTGGGAGCGTGTACCTGGGTCCGGGGCGGTGTAACTGGGGCGTGTGGTGGGAGCGTGTACCTGGGTCCAAGGCGGTGTAACTGGGCCGTGTGGTGGGAGCGTGTACCTGGGTCCAGGGCGGTGTAACTGGGGCGTGTGGTGGGAGCGTGTACCTGGATCCAGGGCGGTGTAACTGGGGCGTGTGGTGGGAGCGTGTACCTGGGTCCGGGGCGGTGTAACTGGGGCATGTGGTGGGAGCGTGTACCTGGGTCCGGGGCGGTGTAACTGGGGCGTGTGGTGGGAGCGTGTACCTGGGTCCGGGGCGGTGTAACTGGGGCGTGTGGTGGGAGCGTGTACCTGGGTCCGGGGCGGTGTAACTGGGGCGTGTGGTGGGAGCGTGTACCTGGGTCCAGGGCGGTGCAACTGGGGCGTGTGGTGGGAGCGTGTACCTGGGTCCGGGGCGGTGTAACTGGGGCGTGTGGTGGGAGCGTGTACCTGGGTCCGGGGCGGTGTAACTGGGGCGTGTGGTGGGAGCTTGTACCTGGGTCCGGGGAGGTGCAACTTGGGCGTGTGGTGGGAGTGTGTACCTGGGTCCGGGGCGGTGTAACTGGGGCGTGTGGTGGGAGTGTGTACCTGGGTCCGGGGCGGTGTAACTGGGGCGTGTGGTGGGAGCGTGTACCTGGGTCCAGGGCGGTGTAACTGGGGCGTGTGGTGGGAGCGTGTATCTGGGACCAGGGCGGTGTAACTGGGGCGTGTGGTGGGAGCGTGTACCTGGGACCGGGGCGGTGTAACTGGGGCGTGTGGTGGGAGCGTGTACCTGGGACCGGGGCGGTGTAACTGGGGCGTGTGGTGGGAGCGTGTACCTGGGTCCAGGGCGGTGTAACTGGGGCGTGTGGTGGGAGCGTGTACCTGGGTCCAGGGCGGTGTAACTGGGGCGTGTGGTGGGAGCGTGTACCTGGGACCGGGGCGGTGTAACTGGGGCGTGTGGTGGGAGCGTGTACCTGGGACCGGGGCGGTGTAACTGGGGCGTGTGGTGGGAGCGTGTACCTGGGACCGGGGCGGTGTAACTGGGGCGTGTGGTGGGAGCGTGTACCTGGGTCCGGGGCGGTGTAACTGGGGCGTGTGGTGGGAGCGTGTACCTGGGTCCGGGGCGGTGTAACTGGGGCGTGCGGTGGGAGCATGTACCTGGGTCCGGGGCGGTGTAACTGGGGCGTGCGGTGGGAGCGTGTACCTGAGTCCAGGGCGGTGTAACTGGGGCGTGCAGTGGGAGCGTGTACCTGGGTCCGGGGCGGTGTAACTGGGGCGTGTGGTGGGAGCGTGTACCTGGGTCCGGGGCGGTGTAACTGGGGCGTGTGGTGGGAGCGTGTACCTGGGTCCGGGGCGGTGTAACTGGGGCGTGTGGTGGGAGCGTGTACCTGGGTCTGGGGCGGTGTAACTGGGGCGTGTGGTGGGAGCGTGTACCTGGGTCTGGGGCGGTGTAACTGGGGCGTGTGGTGGGAGCGTGTACCTGGGTCCGGGGCGGTGTAACTGGGGCGTGTGGTGGGAGCGTGTACCTGGGTCCGGGGCGGTGTAACTGGGGCGTGTGGTGGGAGCGTGTACCTGGGTCTGGGGCGGTGTAACTGGGGCGTGTGGTGGGAGCGTGTAACTGGGTCCGGGGCGGTGTAACTGGGGCGTGCAGTGGGAGCGTGTACCTGGGTTCGGGGCGGTGTAACTGGGGCGTGCGGTGGGAGCGTGTACCTGAGTCCAGGGCGGTGTAATTGGGGCGTGCGGTGGGAGCGTGTACCTGGGTCCGGGGCGGTGTAATTGGGGCGTGCGGTGGGAGCGTGTACCTGGGTCCAGGGCGGTGTAACTGGGGCGTGTGGTGGGAGCGTGTAACTGGGGCGTGTGGTGGGAGCGTGTACCTGGGTCTGGGGCGGTGTAACTGGGGCGTGTGGTGGGAGCGTGTACCTGGGTCCGGGGCTGTGTAACTGGGTCGTGTGGTGGGAGCGTGTACCTGGGTCCGGGGCGTTGTAACTGGGGCGTGTGGTGGGAGCGTGTAACTGGGGCGTGTGGTGGGAGCGTGTACCTGGGTCCGGGGCGGTGTAACTGGGGCGTGTGGTGGGAGCGTGTACCTGGGTCCGGGGCGGTGTAACTGGGGCGTGTGGTGGGAGCGTGTAACTGGGGCGTGTGGTGGGAGCGTGTACCTGGGTCCAGGGCGGTGTAACTGGGGCGTGCAGTGGGAGCGTGTACCTGGGTCCAGGGCGGTGTAACTGGGGCGTGCGGTGGGAGCATGTACCTGGGTCCGGGGCGGTGTAACTGGGGCGTGTGGTGGGAGCGTGTACCTGAGTCCAGGGCGGTGTAACTGGGGCGTGCAGTGGGAGCGTGTACCTGGGTCCAAGGCGGTGTAACTGGGCCGTGTGGTGGGAGCGTGTACCTGGGTCCGGGGCGGTGTAAATGGGGCGTGTGGTGGGAGCGTGTACCTGGGTCCAGGGCGGTGTAACTGGGGCGTGTGGTGGGAGCGTGTACCTGGATCCAGGGCGGTGTAACTGGGGCGTGTGGTGGGAGCGTGTACCTGGGTCCGGGGCGGTGTAACTGGGGCGGTGTAACTGGGGTGTGTGGTGGGAGCGTGTACCTGGGTCCAGGGAGGTGTAACAGGGCGTGTGGTGGGAGCGTGTACCTGGGTCCGGGGCGGTGTAACTGGGGCGTGTGGTGGGAGCGTGTACCTGGGTCCGGGGCGGTGTAATTGGGGAGTGCGGTGGGAGCGTGTACCTGGGTCCGGGGCAGTGTAACTGGGGCGTGTGGTGGGAGCGTGTACCTGGGTCCAGGGCGGTGTAACTGGGGCGTGTGGTGGGAGCGTGTACCTGGATCCAGGGCGGTGTAACTGGGGCGTGTGGTGGGAGCGTGTACCTGGGTCCGGGGCGGTGTAACTGGGGCGTGTGGTGGGGAGCGTGTACCTGGGTCCGGGGCGGTGTAATTGGGGCGTGCAGTGGGAGCGTGTACCTGGGTCCGGGGCGGTGTAACTGGGGCGTGTGGTGGGAGCGTGTACCTGGGTCCAGGGCGGTGTAACTGGGGCGTGCAGTGGGAGCGTGTACCTGGGTCCAGGGCGGTGTAACTGGGGCGTGCGGTGGGAGCATGTACCTGGGTCCGGGGCGGTGTAACTGGGGCGTGTGGTGGGAGCGTGTACCTGAGTCCAGGGCGGTGTAACTGGGGCGTGCAGTGGGAGCGTGTACCTGGGTCCAAGGCGGTGTAACTGGGCCGTGTGGTGGGAGCGTGTACCTGGGTCCAGGGCGGTGTAACTGGGGCGTGTGGTGGGAGCGTGTACCTGGATCCAGGGCGGTGTAACTGGGGCGTGTGGTGGGAGCGTGTACCTGGGTCCGGGGCGGTGTAACTGGGGCGGTGTAACTGGGGTGTGTGGTGGGAGCGTGTACCAGGGTCCAGGGAGGTGTAACAGGGCGTGTGGTGGGAGCGTGTACCTGGGTCCGGGGCGGTGTAACTGGGGCGTGTGGTGGGAGCGTGTACCTGGGTCCGGGGCGGTGTAATTGGGGGAGTGCGGTGGGAGCGTGTACCTGGGTCCGGGGCAGTGTAACTGGGGCGTGTGGTGGGAGCGTGTACCTGGGTCCAGGGCGGTGTAACTGGGGCGTGTGGTGGGAGCGTGTACCTGGATCCAGGGCGGTGTAACTGGGGCGTGTGGTGGGAGCGTGTACCTGGGTCCGGGGCGGTGTAACTGGGGCGTGTGGTGGGAGCGTGTACCTGGGTCCGGGGCGGTGTAATTGGGGCGTGCGGTGGGAGCGTGTACCTGGGTCCGGGGCGGTGTAACTGGGGCGTGTGGTGGGAGCGTGTACCTGGGTCCAGGGCGGTGTAACTGGGGCGTGTAGTGGGAGCGTGTACCTGGGTCCAGGGCGGCTGTAACTGGGGCGTGTGGTGGGGAGCGTGTACCTGGGTCCAGGGCCGTGTAACAGGGCGTGTGGTGGGAGCGTGTACCTGGGTCCGGGGCGGTGTAACTGGGGTGCGTGTGGTGGGAGCGTGTACCTGGGTCCGGGGCGGTGTAACTGGGGGCGTATAGTGGGAGCGTGTACCTGGGTCCAGGGCCGTGTAACAGGGCGTATGGTGGGAGCGTGTACCTGGGTCCAGGGCGGTGTAACTGGGGCGTGTGGTGGGAGCGTGTACCTGGGTCCAGGGCCGTGTAACAGGGCGTGTGGTGGGAGCGTGTACCTGGGTCCGGGGCGGTGTAACTGGGGCGTGTGGTGGGAGCGTGTACCTGGGTCCGGGGCGGTGTAACTGGGGCGTGTGGTGGGAGCGTGTACCTGGGTCCAAGGCGGTGTGTAACTGGGCCGTGTGGTGGGAGCGTGTACCTGGGTCCAGGGCGGTGTAACTGGGGCGTGTGGTGGGAGCGTGTACCTGGGTCCGGGGCGGTGTAACTGGGGCGTGTGGTGGGAGCGTGTACCTGGGTCCGGGGCGGTGTAACTGGGGCGTGTGGTGGGAGCGTGTACCTGGGTCCGGGGCGGTGTAACTGGGGCGTGTAGTGGGAGTGTGTACCTGGGTCCGGGGCGGTGTAACTGGGGCGTGTGGTGGGAGCGTGTACCTGGGTCCAGGGCGGTGCAACTGGGGCGTGTGGTGGAGAGCGTGTACCTGGGTCCGGGGCGGTGTAACTGGGGCGTGTGGTGGGAGCGTGTACCTGGGTCCGGGGCGGTGTAACTGGGGCGTGTGGTGGGAGCTTGTACCTGGGTCCGGGGAGGTGCAACTTGGAGCGTGTGGTGGGAGCGTGTACCTGGGTCCGGGGCGGTGTAACTGGGACGTGTGGTGGGAGTGTGTACCTGGGTCCGGGGCGGTGTAACTGGGGCGTGTGGTGGGAGCGTGTACCTGGGTCCAGGGCGGTGTAACTGGGGCGTGTGGTGGGAGCGTGTATCTGGGACCAGGGCGGTGTAACTGGGGCGTGTGGTGGGAGCGTGTACCTGGGACCGGGGCGGTGTAACTGGGGCGTGTGGTGGGAGCGTGTACCTGGGACCGGGGCGGTGTAACTGGGGCGTGTGGTGGGAGCGTGTACCTGGGTCCAGGGCGGTGTAACTGGGGCGTGTGGTGGGAGCGTGTACCTGGGTCCAGGGCGGTGTAACTGGGGCGTGTGGTGGGAGCGTGTACCTGGGACCGGGGCGGTGTAACTGGGGCGTGTGGTGGGAGCGTGTACCTGGGACCGGGGCGGTGTAACTGGGGCGTGTGGTGGGAGCGTGTACCTGGGACCGGGGCGGTGTAACTGGGGCGTGTGGTGGGAGCGTGTACCTGGGTCCGGGGCGGTGTAACTGGGGCGTGCGGTGGGAGCGTGTACCTGGGTCCGGGGCGGTGTAACTGGGGCGTGTGGTGGGAGCGTGTACCTGGGTCCAGGGCGGTGTAACTGGGGCGTGCGGTGGGAGCATGTACCTGGGTCCGGGGCGGTGTAACTGGGGCGTGCGGTGGGAGCGTGTACCTGGGTCCGGGGCGGTGTAATTGGGGCGTGCGGTGGGAGCGTGTACCTGGGTCCGGGGCGGTGTAACTGGGGCGTGCGGTGGGAGCGTGTACCTGGGTCCGGGGCGGTGTAACTGGGGCGTGTGGTGGGAGCGTGTACCTGGGACCGGGGCGGTGTAACTGGGGCGTGTGGTGGGAGCGGTGTTACCTGGGTCCAGGGCCGTGTAACAGGGCGTATGGTGGGAGCGTGTACCTGGGTCCAGGGCGGTGTAACTGGGGCGTGTGGTGGGAGCGTGTACCTGGGTCCAGGGCGGTGTAACTGGGGCGTGTGGTGGGAGCGTGTAACTGGGGCGTGTGGTGGGAGCGTGTACCTGGGTCTGGGGCGGTGTAACTGGGGCGTGTGGTGGGAGCGTGTACCTGGGTCCGGGGCGGTGTAACTGGGGCGTGTGGTGGGAGCGTTGTACCTGGGTCCGGGGCGTTGTAACTGGGGCGTGTGGTGGGAGCGTGTAACTGGGGCGTGTGGTGGGAGCGTGTACCTGGGTCCGGGGCGGTGTAACTGGGGCGTGTGGTGGGAGCGTGTACCTGGGTCCGGGGGCCGGTGTAACTGGGGCGTGTGGTGGGAGCGTGTAACTGGGGCGTGTGGTGGGAGCGTGTACCCTGGGTCCAGGGCGGTGTAACTGGGGCGTGCAGTGGGAGCGTGTACCTGGGTCCAGGGCGGTGTAACTGGGGCGTGCGGTGGGAGCATGTACCTGGGTCCGGGGCGGTGTAACTGGGGCGTGTGGTGGGAGCGTTGTACCTGAGTCCAGGGCGGTGTAACTGGGGCGTGCAGTGGGAGCGTGTACCTGGGTCCGGGGCGGTGTAACTGGGGCGTGTGGTGGGAGCGTGTACCTGAGTCCAGGGCGGTGTAATTGGGGCGTGCAGTGGGAGCGTGTACCTGGGTCCGGGGCGGTGTAACTGGGGTGTGTGGTGGGAGCGTGTACCTGGGTCCAGGGCGGTGTAACTGGGGGCGTGCGGTGGGAGCGTGTACCTGGTTCCAGGGCGGTGTAACTGGGGTGTGTGGTGGGAGCGTGTACCTGGGTCCAGGGCGGTGTAACTGGGGCGTGTGGTGGGAGCATGTACCTGGGTCCAGGGCGGTGTAACTGGGGCGTGCGGTGGGAGCGTGTACCTGGGTCCGGGGCGGTGTAACTGGGGCGTGTGGGTGGGAGCGTGTACCTGGGTCCAGGGCGGCGTAACTGGGGCGTGTGGTGGGAGCGTGTACCTGGGTCCAGGGCGGCGTAACTGGGGCGTGTGGTGGGAGCGTGTACCTGGGTCTGGGGCGGTGTAACTGGGGCGTGTGGTGGGAGCGTGTACCTGGGTCCGGGCGGTGTAACTGGGGCGTGCAGTGGGAGCGTGTACCTGGGTTCAGGGCGGTGTAACTGGGGCGTTGCGGTGGGAGCGTGTACCTGAGTCCAGGGCGGTGTAATTGGGGCGTGCGGTGGGAGCGTGTACCTGGGTCCGGGGCGGTGTAATTGGGGCGTGCGGTGGGAGCGTGTACCTGGGTCCGGGGCGGTGTAACTGGGGCGTGCGGTTGGGAGCGTGTACCTGGGTCTGGGGCGGTGTAACTGGGGCGCGTGTGGTGGGAGCGTGTACCTGGGTCTGGGGCGGTGTAACTGGGGCGTGTGGTGGGAGCGTGTACCTGGGTCCGGGGCGGTGTAACTGGGGGCGTGTGGTGGGAGCGTGTACCCTTAGTCCGGGGCGGTGTAACTGGGGCGTGTGGTGGGAGCGTGTACCTTGGTCCGGGGCGGTGTAACTGGGGCGTGTGGTGGGAGCGTTGTACCTGGGTCTGGGGCGGTGTAACTGGGGCGTGTGGTGGGAGCGTGTACCTGGGTCCGGGGCGGTGTAACTGGGGCGTGCAGTGGGAGCGTGTACCTGGGTTCAGGGCGGTGTAACTGGGGCGTGCGGTGGGAGCGTGTACCTGAGTCCAGGGCGGTGTAATTGGGGCGTGCGGTGGGAGCGTGTACCTGGGTCCGGGGCGGTGTAATTGGGGCGTGCGGTGGGAGCGTGTACCTGGGTCCGGGGCGGTGTAACTGGGGCGTGCGGTGGGAGCGTGTACCTGGGTCTGAGGCGGTGTAACTGGGGCGTGTGGTGGGAGCGTGTACCTGGGTCCGGGGCGGTGTAACTGGGGCGTGTGGTGGGAGCGTGTACCTGGGACCGGGGCGGTGTAACTGGGGCGTGTGGTGGGAGCGTGTACCTGGGTCCAGGGCGGTGTAACTGGGGCGTGTGGTGGGAGCGTGTAACTGGGGCGTGTGGTGGGAGCGTGTACCTGGGTCCGGGGCGGTGTAACTGGGGCGTGTGGTGGGAGCGTGTACCTGGGTCCGGGGCGTTGTAACTGGGGCGTGTGGTGGGAGCGTGTAACTGGGGCGTGTGGTGGGAGCGTGTACCTGGGTCCGGGGCGGTGTAACTGGGGCGTGTGGTGGGAGCGTGTACCTGGGTCCGGGGCGGTGTAACTGGGGCGTGTGGTGGGAGCGTGTAACTGGGGCGTGTGGTGGGAGCGTGTACCTGGGTCCAGGGCGGTGTAACTGGGGCGTGCAGTGGGAGCGTGTACCTGGGTCCAGGGCGGTGTAACTGGGGCGTGCGGTGGGAGCATGTACCTGGGTCCGGGGCGGTGTAACTGGGGCGTGTGGTGGGAGCGTGTACCTGAGTCCAGGGCGGTGTAACTGGGGCGTGCAGTGGGAGCGTGTACCTGGGTCCGGGGCGGTGTAACTGGGGCGTGTGGTGGGAGCGTGTACCTGGGTCCAGGGCGGTGTAACTGGGGCGTGCAGTGGGAGCGTGTACCTGGGTCCGGGGCGGTGTAACTGGGGCGTGTGGTGGGAGCGTGTACCTGAGTCCAGGGCGGTGTAATTGGGGCGTGCAGTGGGAGCGTGTACCTGGGTCCGGGGCGGTGTAACTGGGGTGTGTGGTGGGAGCGTGTACCTGGGTCCAGGGCGGTGTAACTGGGGCGTGCGGTGGGAGCATGTACCTGGGTCCAGGGCGGTGTAACTGGGGCGTGCGGTGGGAGCGTGTACCTGGGTCCGGGGCGGTGTAACTGGGGCGTGTGGTGGGAGCGTGTACCTGGGTCCAGGGCGGCGTAACTGGGGCGTGTGGTGGGAGCGTGTACCTGGGTCCAGGGCGGCGTAACTGGGGCGTTTGGTGGGAGCGTGTACCTGGGTCCGGGGCGGTGTAACTGGGGCGTGTGGTGGGAGCGTGTACCTGGGTCCGGGGCGGTGTAACTGGGGCGTGTGGTGGGAGCGTGTAACTGGGTCCGGGGCGGTGTAACTGGGGCGTGTGGTGGGAGCGTGTACCTTGGTCCGGGGCGGTGTAACTGGGGCGTGTGGTGGGAGCGTGTACCTGGGTCCGGGGCGGTGTAACTGGGGCGTGTGGTGGGAGCGTGTACCTGGGTCCGGGGCGGTGTAACTGGGGCGTGTGGTGGGAGCGTGTACCTGGGTCCGGGGCGGTGTAACTGGGGCGTGCGGTGGGAGCGTGTACCTGGGTCCAGGGCGGTGTAATTGGGGCGTGTGGTGGGAGCGTGTACCTGGGTCCGGGGCGGTGTAATTGGGGCGTGCGGTGGGAGCGTGTACCTGGGTCCGGGGCGGTGTAACTGGGGCGTGCAGTGGGAGCGTGTACCTTGGTCTGGGGCGGTGTAACTGGGGCGTGTGGTGGGAGCGTGTACCTGGGTCCGGGGCGGTGTAACTGGGGAGTGTGGTGGAAGCGTGTACCTGGGTCTGGGGCGGTGTAACTGGGGCGTGTGGTGGGAGCGTGTACCTGGTTCCAGGGCGGTGTAACTGGGGCGTGTGGTGGGAGCGTGTAACTAGGGCGTGTGGTGGGAGCGTGTACCTGGGTCTGGGGCGGTGTAACTGGGGCGTGTGGTGGGAGCGTGTACCTGGGTCCGGGGGGGCGGTGTAGTGGGAGCGTGTACCTGGGTCCGGGGGGCGGTGTAACTGGGGCGTGTGGTGGGAGCGTGTACCTGGGTCCGGGGCGGTGTAACTGGGGCGTGTGGTGGGAGCGTGTACCTGGGTCCGGGGCGGTGTAACTGGGGCGTGTGGTGGGAGCGTGTACCTGGGTCCGGGGCGGTGTAACTGGGGCGTGTGGTGGGAGCGTGTTCCTGGGTCCGGGGCGGTGTAACTGGGGCGTGTGGTGGGAGCGTGTACCTGGGTCCGGGGCGGTGTAACTGGGGCGTGTGGTGGGAGCGTGTACCTGGGTCCGGGGCGGTGTAAATGGGGCGTGTGGTGGGAGAGTGTACCTGGGTCCGGGGCGGTGTAACTGGGGCGTGTGGTGGGAGCGTGTACCTGGGTCCGGGGCGGTGTAATTGGGGCATGCGGTGGGAGCGTGTACCTGGGTCCGGGGCGGTGTAACTGGGGCGTGCAGTGGGAGCGTGTACCTGGGTCTGGGGCGGTGTAACTGGGGCGTGTGGTGGGAGCGTGTACCTGGGTCCGGGGCGGTGTAACTGGGGCGTGTGGTGGAAGCGTGTACCTGGGTCTGGGGCGGTGTAACTGGGGCGTGTGGTGGGAGCGTGTACCTGGTTCCAGGGCGGTGTAACTGGGGCGTGTGGTGGGAGCGTGTAACTGGGGCGTGTGGTGGGAGCGTGTACCTGGGTCTGGGGCGGTGTAACTGGGGCGTGTGGTGGGAGCGTGTACCTGGGTCCGGGGCGGTGTAACTGGGGCGTGTGGTGGGAGCGTGTACCTGGGTCCAGGGCGGTGTAACTGGGGCGTGTGGTGGGAGCGTGTACCTGGGTCTGGGGCGGTGTAACTGGGGCGTGTGGTGGGAGCGTGTACCTGGGTCCGGGATGGTGTAACTGGGGCGTGTGGTGGGAGCGTGTACCTGGGTCCGGGGGGCGGTGTAGTGGGAGCGTGTACCTGGGTCCGGGGGGCGGTGTAACTGGGGCGTGTGGTGGGAGCGTGTACCTGGGTCCGGGGCGGTGTAACTGGGGCGTGTGGTGGGAGCGTGTACCTGGGTCCGGGGCGGTGTAACTGGGGCGTGTGGTGGGAGCGTGTACCTGGGTCCGGGGCGGTGTAACTGGGGCGTGTGGTGGGAGCGTGTTCCTGGGTCCGGGGCGGTGTAACTGGGGCGTGTGGTGGGAGCGTGTACCTGGGTCCGGGGCGGTGTAACTGGGGCGTGTGGTGGGAGCGTGTACCTGGGTCCGGGGCGGTGTAAATGGGGCGTGTGGTGGGAGCGTGTACCTGGTTCCAGGGCGGTGTAATTGGGGGCGTGTGGTGGGAGTGTGTACCTGGGTCCGGGGCGGTGTAAATGGGGCGTGTGGTGGGAGCGTGTACCTGGTTCCAGGGCGGTGTAACTGGGGCGTGTGGTGGGAGCGTGTAACTGGGGCGTGTGGTGGGAGCGTGTACCTGGGTCCGGGGCGGTGTAACTGGGGCGTGTGGTGGGAGCGTGTACCTGGTTCCAGGGCGGTGTAATTGGGGCGTGTGGTGGGAGCGTGTACCTGGGTCCGGGGCGGTGTAAATGGGGCGTGTGGTGGGAGCGTGTACCTGGTTCCAGGGCGGTGTAACTGGGGCGTGTGGTGGGAGCGTGTAACTGGGGCGTGTGGTGGGAGCGTGTACCTGGGTCCAGGGCGGTGTAACTGGGGCGTGGGGTGGGAGCGTGTACCTGGGTCCAAGGCGGTGTAACTGGGGCGTGTGGTGGGAGCGTGCACCTGGGTCCGGGGGGGTGTAACTGGGGCGTGTGGTGGGAGCGTGTACCTGGGTCCAGGGCGGTGTAACTGGGGCGTGCAGTGGGAGCGTGTACCTGGGTCCGGGGCGGTGTAACTGGGGCGTGTGGTGGGAGCGTGTACCTGGGTCCGGGGCGGTGTAACTGGGGCGTGTGGTGGGAGCGTGTACCTGGGTCCGGGGCGGTGTAACTGGGGCGTGTGGTGGGAGCGTGTACCTGGGTCCGGGGCGGTGTAAATGGGGCGTGTGGTGGGAGCGTGTACCTGGGTCCGGGGCGGTGTAAATGGGGCGTGTGGTGGGAGCGTGTACCTGGGTCCGGGGCGGTGTAACTGGGGCGTGTGGTGGGAGCGTGTACCTGGGTCCGGGGCGGTGTAACTGGGGCGTGCAGTGGGAGCGTGTACCTGGGTCCGGGGCGGTGTAACTGGGGCGTGTGGTGGGAGCGTGTACCTGGGTCCGGGACGGTGTAACTGGGGCGTGTGGTGGGAGCGTGTACCTGGGTCCGGGGCGGTGTAACTGGGGCGTGTGGTGGGAGCGTGTACCTGGGTCCGGGGCGGTGTAAATGGGGCGTGTGGTGGGAGCGTGTACCTGGGTCCGGGGCGGTGTAAATGGGGCGTGTGGTGGGAGCGTGTACCTGGGTCCGGGGCGGTGTAACTGGGGCGTGCAGTGGGAGCGTGTACCTGGGTCCGGGGCGGTGTAACTGGGGCGTGTGGTGGGAGCGTGTACCTGGGTCCGGGGCGGTGTAACTGGGGCGTGTGGTGGAAGCGTGTACCTGGGTCCAGGCACGGATACAGAGGGGGGCGGTGGGGGCGATCGCCCCCCCTAGCACACTTCTGCCTACAGACAATCTGTCTGTGAAGTCCTGCTCCTTAACCCCTTCCTATCTCAGCTGGCCGTCAGCTATAGTCAGTCAGCTATAGTCAGTGGTGTGAGTCGCAGCAGCTCACAGCGGGTGCCCCTTCCTCCTCACTCACCCTTTTGGCCTGCACGGCAGTTAATCAATCAACATAGTTTGTTGATTGAGACTGCTTTCATCTCCCCAGCGTCTCCTTGCTGATAACAGATCCAGGAAGTGTGGCTGTGTGTTGGGGGCGTGGCTTCACTTATAAGACAGGCTAGTGGGCTAATACAAACAGTATACTATAGTGTGTTTACTTTTTTCCACACTGAGAGCATGCTGCATTCCTGCACCCAGAGACCAGCCAGAGGGACTTTCCTGCCAATCTGTGCCATTGACCAGCCTGTGGAAAAGGGACCATCTTACCAGCCTGTTGCAGAGGAACCAGCCAGTAAGAGATCTTCTTGCCATATTCCCTAGGCAGGGTATTACAGGTTGAGTCTCACATATGTGCGATACAGTAGAACAGAGGATGTCTGTAGTAGATGCACTTATAGGTTTTAAAATATTCCTTGTATTTCATAATATTAAACATTACATATCATGTCCTGTCAGTGAAATACTAAAATAATAGAGAGATGCGTGTAAAAGTACAGAAAATGTGTATAAAAATGCTATACAAGAAATATGGTGTATGCTAATCTGTCCTCTATTTGGTTACTTTCTCATAACACCATACTCCTTCTACAAGGTATCAACTCGGAATTGTCCTCACCGTGTAATTCCCCTACAAGGTGCCCTCACTATAGCCTCACAAATGAGTATTAACGTCTTCAAGTTCCTGTATAGCATTGGTCCTATAATGTGCATCAGTTTATATATCAGTGGGAGAGATCCCTTGATTATAAATGGCACCCTAATAGCTGGTAGGGATATATTGCAAGATAAGCAGGTAAAGGATTTGTTAGTGGGTGTTTGGTATAATAATCACTTCTACAACACATCAAATCAAAGTCCCCCAATATAACATCTATCCAAATCCCTAGAAATATTTCAATTGCTTGATATGGTGCGTCCTCGGGAGCCTCACTCTCTTATAACTGATGTCATTACAGACAAGGGGCCTAATTCACACCTGATCACTGCTGTGCATTTTCTCACAGCAGCCGTTCAGGTTTGAACTGCACATATACGCTGGTGCATGCCAGACAGCCAGGCAGAGGCGGACGCTGGGCAGGAGGGTGCGGGCCGGTGGCGTTTTGCTGCCTTTTTAGGGGTGCGGTCCAGGCAACGCAGGTGTGCCCGGACCGTGCGGGGGGCAGGCTGCTGCGTGACGTCACACGCAGCCGCTGTGACCCGGTCAGTGACTAGTAGCTCCCTGCCTGTGCGCAGGAGCTGCGCTGGTAGGGAGCTACTCATCAAGTACAAAAGCATTGCCGCTGTGCGATGGTTTTGAACTTGTACGGTGGGGAGTCAGACATGCGGGGCGGACTAGCCTTGTGCTGGGTCCCCCCCCCCCCCCCCCCCCGCATGTCTGAGTAACTGATCGTAGCTGCACGGCTACGATCAAGTTTGAATTATGCCAATGTCTTGTCACTACTGTTGCCACAAATGCCGTATTTTGATGGCCCTCTATTATACCATCTATATGTTCATCATAATTTATGACACGTCATGTACAGTTGTGATACCTACAGTATACAAAGTTGTAATTCCCTAATATTGGGTTATAGCAAAAAAATATTAAATTAAAGCAGAATGTCTGGATTAATTATGATTGACTTATTCTATATCAGCACCTCATATTAACATGAGAAACATTAACAATCTGATAATAGATTTATAAAATAGACAATCCTAGCACTGCGCACAAGCAGAAAAAAAGCAGCTCGGTGAGCTCAATATTTTACTTAAAGGTATCCTCACATCTTCACCAAATATGTGCCAAAAAAAGGTTGAATAGAAGTTATCCAGCGCTACTGCATACAGTATGTAGGTCATTCATAAATATACCACTTCAGATACAGCAGATGTCATATCTCACAGTATACTTCTTATTAGGCTCATTCAGATATACCCCAAAATGTAAGAGATAAGCAATTATAGTGAAAACACTGTTTAATAATTGTAAGATTTAATATGAGAAAAACGAAAACATATAAACTCCACACAGATCACATGTATTTCCAAGTGGCCAAATTTTGACAATTCCAGCTAGACATGAACTGTTATTTAAGCAGTTCAGAATGCACTTGAAACAGTGCAAGTCCTGGGTTCTCCCACTGGTGCAGGCTCAGGTTTTGGCTGAAATTTACAATTATTAAACAGTACTTCACTATATTTGCTTATCCCTTTCATTGGAGATAGCTGAATGAGCCTAATAAGAAGTATGACATCCGCTGTATCTGAAGTGGTATATTTATGAACAACCTACATATGCAGTAGCACTGGCTAAATTCTATACAACAATGTGATAATACCTATAATTCCTTAAATTAATTGTATCAATCAGATAACTATGGTATACTTGCAACATTTTTCTGGAAAAAAAAGGGTGGTGGGGGGATTTCCCCAAACCTATGTGGCACATAGATGCAAAAGGGATTTTAATCTACAGGTGAACTCCTGCGAGTATTACGTACTCTCACTTAATCCTGGTTAGTCTCAAACTCCATTATTGGACAATTACAAATGTGGAATTCATCTATTAGGGTTGGCAAGTGTTGAGTACTGTGTGGGATTATCAAATAATTGGTCTAACCCCCCCAAGACTCTGTGCCTAAAATCCCCTTGGTACTATTCAGCAGTTCCCCCTTATTATAATAATATAACAGGGTATTATAATGTGTCTTCCCTTCCTGGTTCAGTAACACCTAGTATGCCAGTTGGTTACCATTTGTATCCATAAAAGTTGCTAGTATCCCAAAGAAAGGAATTATAGGTATTATCACATTGTTACTGTTTCTCATTTTAATATAATGCGCTTATATAGATTCAGTCAATCATCAAGGTTTATGATAATACTGTATTTCATAACGACGTTGACATATAAACCTTGATGATTGACTGTCTCTATATCAGTACCTCATATTAAGATGAGAAATAGCTGCAAAATAATTACTCCAGACATTTTGTTTATATTTAATTTTCTTTTGCTATACCCCAATATTAGGGGATTATAACTTTTTATACTGTAGGTATCACAATTGTACATGACGTGTCATACATTATGATGAACATAAGGAGGGATTTGGATAGATGTCATATTGGGCAACTTTGCTTTGATGTGTTGTAGAAGTGATTATTATACCTAACATCCACTAACAAATCCTTTACCTGCAATTATACCTATTTGTGTGATGGATGAATTTGGACGGGAGAGGGGAGGAGTCAAGATGGGAGGGGTCAAGATGAGAGGGGTGGAGTCAAGACGAGAGAGGGGAGGAGTCGGGACTGGAGAGGGGAGGGGTCAAGATTAAACCGTAAACCGCCCCCCCCTAAAAGAAAAGTCTAGATCCGACCCTGCCTGGGTCCGGGGCGGTGTAACTGGGGCGTGTGGTGGGAGCGTGTAACTGGGGCGTGTGGTGGGAGCGTGTACCTGGTTCCAGGGCGGTGTAACTGGGGCGTGTGGTGGGAGCGTGTAACTGGGGCGTGTGGTGGGAGCGTGTACCTGGGTCTGGGGCGGTGTAACTGGGGCGTGTGGTGGGGAAGCGTGTACCTGGGTCCGGGGCGGTGTAACTGGGGCGTGTGGTGGGAGCGTGTACCTGGGTCCGGGGGGCGGTGTAACTGGGGCGTGTGGTGGGAGCGTGTACCTGGGTCCGGGGCGGTGTAACTGGGGCGTGTGGTGGGAGCGTGTACCTGGGTCCGGGGCGGTGTAACTGGGGCGTGCGGTGGGAGCGTGTACCCTGGGTCCAGGGCGGTGTAATTGGGGCGTGTGGTGGGAGCGTGTACCTGGGTCCGGGGCGGTGTAATTGGGGCGTGCGGTGGGAGCGTGTACCTGGGTCCGGGGCGGTGTAACTAGGGCGTGCAGTGGGAGCGTGTACCTGGGTCTGGGGCGGTGTAACTGGGGCGTGTGGTGGGAGCGTGTACCTGGGTCCGGGGCGGTGTAACTGGGGCGTGTGGTGGAAGCGTGTACCTGGGTCTGGGGCGGTGTAACTGGGGCGTGTGGTGGGAGCGTGTACCTGGTTCCAGGGCGGTGTAACTGGGGCGTGTGGTGGGAGCGTGTAACTGGGGCGTGTGGTGGGAGCGTGTACCTGGGTCTGGGGCGGTGTAACTGGGGCGTGTGGTGGGAGCGTGTACCTGGGTCCGGGCGTGTGGTGGGAGCGTGTACCTGGGTCCAGGGCGGTGTAACTGGGGCGTGTGGTGGGAGCGTGTACCTGGGTCTGGGGCGGTGTAACTGGGGCGTGTGGTGGGAGCGTGTACCTGGGTCCGGGGCGGTGTAACTGGGGCGTGTGGTGGGAGCGTGTACCTGGGTCCGGGGGGCGGTGTAGTGGGAGCGTGTACCTGGGTCCGGGGGGCGGTGTAACTGGGGCGTGTGGTGGGAGCGTGTACCTGGGTCCGGGGCGGTGTAACTGGGGCGTGTGGTGGGAGCGTGTACCTGGGTCCGGGGCGGTGTAACTGGGGCGTGTGGTGGGAGCGTGTACCTGGGTCCGGGGCGGTGTAACTGGGGCGTGTGGTGGGAGCGTGTTCCTGGGTCCGGGGCGGTGTAACTGGGGCGTGTGGTGGGAGCGTGTACCTGGGTCCGGGGCGGTGTAACTGGGGCGTGTGGTGGGAGCGTGTAACTGGGGCGTGTGGTGGGAGCGTGTACCTGGGTCTGGGGCGGTGTAACTGGGGCGTGTGGTGGGAGCGTGTACCTGGGTCCGGGGCGGTGTAACTGGGGCGTGTGGTGGGAGCGTGTACCTGGTTCCAGGGCGGTGTAACTGGGGCGTGTGGTGGGAGCGTGTAACTGGGGCGTGTGGTGGGAGCGTGTACCTGGGTCTGGGGCGGTGTAACTGGGGCGTGTGGTGGGAGCGTGTACCTGGGTCCGGGGCGGTGTAACTGGGGCGTGTGGTGGGAGCGTGTACCTGGGTCCAGGGCGGTGTAACTGGGGCGTGTGGTGGGAGCGTGTACCTGGGTCTGGGGCGGTGTAACTGGGGCGTGTGGTGGGAGCGTGTACCTGGGTCCGGGACGGTGTAACTGGGGCGTGTGGTGGGAGCGTGTACCTGGGTCCTGGGGGCGGTGTAGTGGGAGCGTGTACCTGGGTCCGGGGGGCGGTGTAACTGGGGCGTGTGGTGGGAGCGTGTACCTGGGTCCGGGGCGGTGTAACTGGGGCGTGTGGTGGAGCGTGTACCTGGGTCCGGGGCGGTGTAACTGGGGCGTGTGGTGGGAGAGTGTACCTGGGTCCGGGGCGGTGTAACTGGGGCGTGTGGTGGGGAGCGTGTTCCTGGGTCCGGGGCGGTGTAACTGGTGCGTGTGGTGGGAGCGTGTACCTGGGTCCGGGGCGGTGTAACTGGGGCGTGTGGTGGGAGCGTGTACCTGGGTCCGGGGCGGTGTAACTGGGGCGTGTGGTGGGAGCGTGTACCTGGGTCCGGGGCGGTGTAACTGGGGCGTGTGGTGGGAGCGTGTACCTGGGTCCGGGGCGGTGTAACTGGGGCGTGTGGTGGGAGCGTGTACCTGGGTCCGGGGCGGTGTAATGGGGCGTGTGGTGGGAGCGTGTACCTGGGTCCGGGGCGGTGTAACTGGGGCGTGTGGTGGGAGCGTGTACCTGGGTTCAGGGCGGTGTAACTGGGGCGTGCGGTGGGAGCGTGTACCTGGGTCCGGGGCGGTGTAACTGGGGCGTGCGGTGGGAGCGTGTACCTGGGTCCGGGGCGGTGTAACTGGGGCGTGTGGTGGGAGCGTGTACCTGGGTCCGGGGCGGTGTAACTGGGGCGTGCGGTGGGAGCGTGTACCTGGGTCCGGGGCGGTGTAACTGGGGCGTGCGGTGGGAGCGTGTACCTGGGTCCGGGGCGGTGTAACTGGGGCGTGTGGTGGGAGCGTGTACCTGGGTCCGGGGCGGTGTAACTGGGGCGTGTGGTGGAAGCGTGTACCTGGGTCCGGGGCGGTGTAACTGGGGCGTGTGGTGGGAGCGTGTACCTGGTTCCGGGGCGGTGTAACTGGGGCGTGTGGTGGGAGCGTGTAACTGGGGCGTGTGGTGGGAGCGTGTACCTGGGTCTGGGGCGGTGTAACTGGGGCGTGTGGTGGGAGCGTGTACCTGGGTCCGGGACGGTGTAACTGGGGCGTGTGGTGGGAGCGTGTAACTGGGGCGTGTGGTGGGAGCGTGTACCTGGGTCCGGGGCGGTGTAACTGGGGCGTGTGGTGGGAGCGTGTACCTGGGTCTGGGGCGGTGTAACTGGGCGTGTGGTGGGAGCGTGTACCTGGGTCCGGACGGTGTAACTGGGGCGTGTGGTGGGAGCGTGTACCTGGGTCTGGGGCGGTGTAACTGGGGCGTGTGGTGGGAGCGTGTACCTGGGTCCGGGACGGTGTAACTGGGGCGTGTGGTGGGAGCGTGTACCTGGGTCCGGGGGGCGGTTGTAGTGGGAGCGTGTACCTGGGTCCGGGGGGCGGTGTAACTGGGGCGTGTGGTGGGAGCGTGTACCTGGGTCCGGGGCGGTGTAACTGGGGCGTGTGGTGGGAGCGTGTACCTGGGTCCGGGGCGGTGTAACTGGGGCGTGTGGTGGGAGCGTGTACCTGGGTCCGGGGCGGTGTAACTGGGGCGTGTGGTGGGAGCGTGTTCCTGGGTCCGGGGCGGTGTAACTGGGGCGTGTGGTGGGAGCGTGTACCTGGGTCCGGGGCGGTGTAACTGGGGCGTGTGGTGGGAGCGTGTACCTGGGTCCGGGGCGGTGTAAATGGGGCGTGTGGTGGGAGCGTGTACCTGGGTCCGGGGCGGTGTAACTGGGGCGTGTGGTGGGAGCGTGTACCTGGGTCCGGGGCGGTGTAACTGGGGCGTGTGGTGGGAGCGTGTACCTGGGTCCGGGGCGGTGTAACTGGGACGTGTGGTGGAGCGTGTACCTGGGTCTGGGGCGGTGTAACTGGGGCGTGCGGTGGGAGCGTGTACCTGGGTTCAGGGCGGTGTAACTGGGGCGTGCGGTGGGAGCGTGTACCTGAGTCCAGGGCGGTGTAATTGGGGCGTGTGGTGGGAGCGTGTACCTGGGTCCGGGGCGGTGTAATTGGGGCGTGCGGTGGGAGCGTGTACCTGGGTCCGGGGCGGTGTAACTGGGGCGTGCAGTGGGAGCGTGTACCTGGGTCTGGGGCGGTGTAACTGGGGCGTGTGGTGGGAGCGTGTACCTGGGTCCGGGGCGGTGTAACTGGGGCGTGTGGTGGGAGCGTGTACCTGGGTCCGGGGCGGTGTAAATGGGGCGTGTGGTGGGAGCGTGTACCTGGGTCCGGGGCGGTGTAACTGGGGCGTGTGGTGGGAGCGTGTACCTGGGTCCGGGGCGGTGTAACTGGGGCGTGTGGTGGGAGCGTGTACCTGGGTCCGGGGCGGTGTAACTGGACGTGTGGTGGGAGCGTGTACCTGGGTCTGGGGCGGTGTAACTGGGGCGTGCGGTGGGAGCGTGTACCTGGGTTCAGGGCGGTGTAACTGGGGCGTGCGGTGGGAGCGTGTACCTGAGTCCAGGGCGGTGTAATTGGGGCGTGTGGTGGGAGCGTTGTACCTGGGTCCGGGGCGGTGTAATTGGGGCGTGCGGTGGGAGCGTGTACCTGGGTCCGGGGCGGTGTAACTGGGGCGTGTGGTGGGAGCGTGTACCTGGGTCCGGGGCGGTGTAACTGGGGCGTGTGGTGGGAGCGTGTACCTGGGTCCGGGGCGGTGTAACTGGGGCGTGTGATGGAGCGTGTATCTGGGTCCAGGGCGGTGTAACTGGGGCGTGTGGTGGGAGCGTGTAACTGGGGCGTGTGGTGGGAGCGTGTACCTGGGTCTGGGGCGGTGTAACTGGGGCGTGTGGTGGGAGCGTGTACCTGGGTCCGGGGCGGTGTAACTGGGGCGTGTGGTGGGAGCGTGTACCTGGGTCCGGGGCGGTGTAACTGGGGCGTGTGGTGGTGGGAGCGTGTAACTGGGGCGTGTGGTGGGAGCGTGTACCTGGGTCCGGGGCGGTGTAACTGGGGCGTGTGGTGGGAGCGTGTACCTGGGTCCGGGGCGGTGTAACTGGGGCGTGTGGTGGGAGCGTGTAACTGGGGGCGTGTGGTGGGAGCGTGTACCTGGGTCCGGGGGGCGGTGTAACTGGGGCGTGTAGTGGGAGCGTGTACCTGGGTCCGGGGGGCGGTGTAACTGGGGCGTGTGGTGGGAGCGTGTACCTGGGTCCGGGGCGGTGTAACTGGGGCGTGTGGTGGGAGCGTGTACCTGGTCCGGGGCGGTTGTAACTGGGGCGTGTGGTGGGAGCGTGTACCTGGGTTCAGGGCGGTGTAACTGGGCGTGCGGTGGGAGCGTGTACCTGGGTCCGGGGCGGTGTAACTGGGGCGTGCGGTGGGAGCGTGTACCTGGGTCTGAGGCGGTGTAACTGGGGCGTGCGGTGGGAGCGTTGTACCTGGGTCCGGGGCGGTGTAACTGGGGCGTGTGGTGGGAGCGTGTACCTGGGACCGGGGCGGTGTAACTGGGGCGTGTGGTGGAGCGTGTACCTGGGTCCGGGGCGGTGTAATTGGGGCGTGCGGTGGAGCGTGTACCTGGGTCCGGGGCGGTGTAACTGGGGCGTGCGGTGGGAGCGTGTACCTGGGTCTGAGGCGTGTAACTGGGGCGTGTGGTGGAGCGTGTACCTGGGTCCGGGGCGGTGTAACTGGGGCGTGTGGTGGGAGCGTGTACCTGGGACCGGGGCGGTGTAACTGGGGCGTGTGGTGGGAGCGTGTACCTGGGTCCAGGGCGGTGTAACTGGGCGTGTGGTGGAGCGTGTAACTGGGGCGTGTGGTGGGAGCGTGTACCTGGGTCTGGGGCGGTGTAACTGGGGCGTGTGGTGGGAGCGTGTACCTGGGTCCGGGGCGGTGTAACTGGGGCGTGTGGTGGGAGCGTGTACCTGGGGTCCGGGGCGTTGTAACTGGGGCGTGTGGTGGGGAGCGTGTAACTGGGGCGTGTGGTGGGAGCGTGTACCTAGGTCCGGGGCGGCGGTGTAACTGGGGCGTGTGGTGGGAGCGTGTACCTGGGTCCGGGGCGGTGTAACTGGGGCGTGTGGTGGGAGCGTGTACCTGGGTCCGGGGCGTTGTAACTG